>NC_140988.1:389962258-390147449 GCF_052327205.1 Somniosus microcephalus | reverse complement strand
TCGCGCTCTCTCTTCCCCCCCAGTCGCGCTCTCTCTTCTCCCCCCCCCAGTCGCTCTCTCTCTTCCCCCCCCCAGTCGCTCTCTCTCTTCCCCCCCAGTCGCTCTCTCTCTTCCCCCCCATCGCTCTCTCTCTTCCCCCCAGTCGCTCTCTCTCTTCCCCCCCCAGTCGCTCTCTCTCTTCCCCCCCAGTCGCTCTCCTCTCCTCTCCCCCCCCCCAGTCGCTCTCTCTCTCCCCCCCCAGTCGCTCGCTCTCTCCCCCCCAGTCGCTCTCTCTCTTCCCCCCCAGTCGCTCTCTCTCTTCCCCCCCCCCCGTCGCTCTCTCTCTTCCCCCCCCCCCAGTCGCTCTCTCTCTTCCCCTCCCCAGTCGCGCTCTCTCTTCCCCCCAGTCGCTCGCTCTCTCTCTCTTCCAACAACAACATGCCCTCCAAAGACCCTCGGCACCGCCGGGCACTCCAGCTAGTATTTAATGTATTGGCGCTCAGTGATACAGTCCCCAGACACCCGTGAAGTGAGTGCCCTCAGTGA
This sequence comes from Somniosus microcephalus, assembly GCF_052327205.1. Lineage (NCBI taxonomy): Eukaryota > Metazoa > Chordata > Chondrichthyes > Squaliformes > Somniosidae > Somniosus > Somniosus microcephalus. Next base: position 390,146,924 of record NC_140988.1, on the reverse strand, counting down.
TACAGCCCCCAGGGACCCACGCAGTGTGTGCGCTCAGTGATTCAGTCCCCCAGGCACCCACACAGTGAGTGCGCTCAGTGATACCTCCCGAGACACCCGCGCAGTGAGTGCCCTCAGTGATACAGTCCCCCAGAAACCCGTGATGTGAGTGCCCTCAGTGATACAGACACCCGTGCAGTGAGTTCCCTCGGTGTTACGGACCCCCAGGCTCCCGCGCAGTGAGTGCGCTCATGGTACAGTCCCCAGGCACCCGTGCAGTGAGTGCGCTCAATGATACAGTCCCCCAGGCACCCGTGCAGTCCGTGCCTCGGTAATACAGTCCCCCAGACACCCGCGCAGTGCGTGCGCTCAGTGATACAGTCCCCAGACACCCGTGCAGTGAGTGCGCTCAGTGATACAGTCCCCAGGCACCCGTGCAGTGAGTGGCCTCAGTGATACAGTCCCCAGACACCCGTGCAGTGAGTGCGCTCAGTGATACAGTCCCAAGGAACCCGCGCAGTGAGTGGCCTCAGTGATACAGTCCCCAGGCACCCGTGCAGTGAGTGTCCTCGGTAATACAGTCCCCCAGGCACCCGCGCAGTGAGTGCCCTCGGTGATACAGTCCCCAGACACCCATGCAGTGAGTGTCCTTGGTGATATAGTCCCCAGACACCCGTGCAGTGAGTGCCCTCAGTGATACAGTCCCCCAGACACCCGCGCAGTGAGTGCTGTCAATGATACATCCCCCAGGCACACATGCAGTGAGAGCCCTCAGTGATACAGTCCCCAGACACCCGTGCAGTGAGTGCCCTCAGTGATACAGTCCCCCAGACACCCGCGCAGTGAGTGCTCTCAATGATACATCCCCAGGCACCCGCGCAGTGAGTGCGCTCAGTGATACAGTCCCCAGGCACCCGCGCAGTGAGTGCGCTCAGTGATACAGTCCCCCAGGCACCAGCGCAGTGAGTGCGCTCAGTGATACAGTCCCCCAGGCACCCGCGCAGTGAGTGCGCTCAGTGATACAGTCCCCCAGGCACCCGCGCAGTGAGTGCGCAAAGTGAAACAGTCCCAGGCACCCGCGCAGTGAGTGCGCTCAGTGATACAGTCCCCCAGACACCGCGCAGTGAGTGTGCTCAGTGAAACGGTCCCCTAGGCACCCGCGCAGTGAGTGCCCTCTGTGATACCGTCCCCAGGCACCCGCGCAGTGGGTGCCCTCGGTGATACCATCCCCAGGCACCCGCGCAGTGAGTGCCCTCAGTGATACAGTCCCCCAGGCACCCGCGCAGTGAGTGCCCTCGTTGATACAGTCCCCAGGCACCCGCGCAGTGAGTGCGCTCAGTGAAACAGTCCCCAGGCACCCGCGCAGTGAGTGCCCTCAGTGATACAGTCCCCCAGACACCCGCGCAGTGAGTGCGCTCAGTGAAACAGTCCCCAGGCACCCGCGCAGTGAGTGCCCTCGGTGATACAGTCCCCCAGGCACCCGCACAGTGAGTGCCTCAGTGATACAGACACCCGTGCAGTGAGTTCCCTCGGTGATACGGACCCCCAGGCTCCCGCGCAGTGAGTGCGCTCATGGTACAGTCCCCAGGCACCCGTGCAGTGAGTGCGCTCAGTGATACAGTCCCCCAGGCACCCGTGCAGTCCGTGCCCTCGGTAATACAGTCCCCCAGACACCCGCGCAGTGCGTGCGCTCAGTGATACAGTCCCCAGACACCCGTGCAGTGAGTGCGCTCAGTGATACAGTCCCCAGGCACCCGTGCAGTGAGTGCCCTCAGTGATACAGTCCCAAGGAACCCGCGCAGTGAGTGGCCTCAGTGATACAGTCCCCAGGCACCCGTGCAGTGAGTGTCCTCGGTAATACAGTCCCCCAGGCACCCGCGCAGTGAGTGCCCTCGGTGATACAGTCCCCAGACACCCATGCAGTGAGTGTCCTTGGTGATATAGTCCCCAGACACCCGTGCAGTGAGTGCCCTCAGTGATACAGTCCCCCAGACACCCGCGCAGTGAGTGCTGTCAATGATACATCCCCCAGGCACACATGCAGTGAGAGCCCTCAGTGATACAGTCCCCAGACACCCGTGCAGTGAGTGCCCTCAGTGATACAGTCCCCCAGACACCCGCGCAGTGAGTGCTCTCAATGATACATCCCCCAGGCACCCGCGCAGTGAGTGCGCTCAGTGATACAGTCCCCAGGCACCCGCGCAGTGAGTGCGCTCAGTGATACAGTCCCCCAGGCACCAGCGCAGTGAGTGCGCTCAGTGATACAGTCCCCCCAGGCACCCGCGCAGTGAGTGCGCTCAGTGATACAGTCCCCCAGGCACCCGCGCAGTGAGTGCGCAAAGTGAAACAGTCCCCAGGCACCCGCGCAGTGAGTGCCCTCGGTGATACCGTCCCCAGGCACCCGCGCAGTGGGTGCCCTCGGTGATACCGTCCCCAGGCACCCGCGCAGTGAGTGCCCTCAGTGAAACAGTCCCCAGGCACCCGCGCAGTGAGTGCCCTCAGTGATACAGTCCCCCAGACACCCGCGCAGTGAGTGCGCTCAGTGAAACAGTCCCCAGGCACCCGCGCAGTGAGTGCCCTCGGTGATACAGTCCCCCAGGCACCCGCGCAGTGAGTGCCCTTGGTGATACAGTCCCCAGACACCCGCGCAGTGAGTGCGCTCAGTTTAACAGTCCCCAGGCACCCGCGCAGTGAGTGCCCTCGGTGATACAGTCCCCCAGCCACCCGCGCAGTGAGTGCCCTCGGTGATACAGTCCCCAGACACCCGCGCAGTGAGTGCGCTCAGTTTAACAGTCCCCAGGCACCCGTGCAGTGAGTGCCCTCAGTGATACCGTCCCCAGGCACCCGCGCAGTGAGTGCGCTCAGTGATACAGTCCCCAGGCACCCGCGCAGTGAGTGCGCTCAGTGAAACAGTCCCCAGGCACCCGCGCAGTGAGTGCCCTCGGTGATACCATCTATCAACCAAGTGCAGCGAAGGGATGGGCAATAAATGTCAGCCTTGCCAGCGACGCCCACACCCCCCGAATGAATTAAAAACCCATGGAGAGTCGCTGGTTCTGGAAACTGGTCCCGTTCCGGCAGGTGTGGCTGGCGGTGACCAACTGGAGGCCCCGCCCACCATGTCCTCAAACCCGGGTGACTGATTGATGGTGGCACTGACCAATCAAAGCAGGGGAAATTGAGCTGCATCTACATCATGAATAAATTAGACGAATAATGTGCGGGCAGAGGCGGGATTATCTGGTGAAAGATGGAGGGTGTGTGGGTGGTGTGTTTGTGTAACAATGGAGCAAAGACAACGCGCCACATTTAAGAAAGTACGTTTATTTAACCAGTATCTTTTAAGCTCTCGCAAATGGACAGAATCCGAGCGACTTGTGCAAGTCGCCTTTGCTCCTTGTGAAGCCCTCAGGTGCAGTTGTACCCGGCACGAGTTCACCAAACAAGGGCAGGAAGATCAGGACGGATGTGATTGCATTGGAGAGGGTGCAGAGGAGATTCACAAGGATGTTACCTGGGCTGGAGCGTTTCAGCTATGAAGAGAGACTGGACAGGCTGGGGTTGTTTTCCTTAGAGCAGAGAAGGCTGAGGGGGGACCTGATTGAGGTTTACAAAATTATGAGGGGCATAGATAGGGTAGATAGAAAGGAACTTTTCCCCTTAGTAGAGGGATCAATAACCAGGGGGCATAGTTTCAAGGTAAGGGGCAGGAGGTTTAGAGGGGATTTGAGGAAAAACTTTTTCACCCAGAGGGTGGTTGGAATCTGGAACATAGATACATAGAAGATAGGAGCAGGAGTAGGCCATTCGGCCCCTCGAGCCTGCTCCGCCATTCAATGAGATCATGGCTGATCATCCAAGTTCAGTACCCGGTCCCTGCCTTCTCCCCATATCCCTTGATCCCTTTAGCCTTAAGAAATACATTTAACTCCTTCTTGAATATATTTAATGAATTGGCCTCTACTGCCTTCTGTGGTAGAGAATTCCACAGGTTCACCACTCTCTGGGTGAAGAAATTCCTCCTCATTTCTGTCCTAAATGGCTTACCCCTTATCCTTAGACTGTGACCCCTGGTTCTGGATTCCCCCGCCATCGGGAACATCCGTCCTGCTTCACACCACCTCTCCCTGTCGCCGTCGGGGCGAGGCACTAAGGCAGGGGGCAGTAATGAATTTTGCAGATCGGGCGCCCAGTGATCATTGCGCGCTCACTGACGTCACGATCTGCCTGGTGCTGAAGTCCCTGATGGTAACTCATAGCGACGACGCTACGTGGGGGGGGGGGGTCGAACTTGGCGTGTGGCGCTGGATTCATCTTGCCCCGGCGCTACTGCATCAGCTCCCCGTCTGCGCCCCCACCAGGCGCTAACTGGAGGCGCTGACCAACTGAAATTTTCCCCCTAAGAGTCTGAAAAGTCGAGCTTACTTTATCTCCGGCCGCTTCTCTCACTCTCTTAGTTAAAGTCTTTATTCACATGATTATTTATAGTTATTATAGTAATTAGTTTATCTAGTTAAGTTAGAGAGAATAAAACGCTAATACTCACCCACCAATCACCTACCTGCAGTCCTGTGACGTCACCCCTTGATTTTGCTGTGCTTTTGGAATTTGCCGGATCTGTTCTGTTTCAGCTCTGCTGCCGACTCCTTAACGTAAGAACTCGGAGCAGGAGTCGGCCATTCAGCCCTTCGAGCCTGCTCCGCCATTCAATGAGATCATGGCTGATCTTCTGCCTCAACTCCATTCACCAGCCCTATCGCCATATCCCTTGATGCCCTTACTAGTCAGAAATCTATTGTGGTAAACCACTGTTTGTATTCCACTGTGGACATGCCTCGGCTGACTCCTCCCACAAGTCCTAGTATAAAGGTGACTGCTCCCCAGCCCTTTGTATTCTGGACCGGTCGACCACTCGAGGCAGACCTTCATTCTTTTGTTAATAAAAGCCTTTAGTTACTCTCTTAACTCTCAGTCTTTTATGAGTAATTGATAGCGCATCATCTATCGACTTCTGTTTTGAATATACCCAATGACTGAGCCTCCACAGCCCTCTGGGGTAGAGAATTCCAAAGATTCACCACCCTCTGTGTGAAGAAATCTCTTCTCATCTCAGTCCTGAATGGCCTACCATTTACCCTGAGGCTGTGGCCCCTGGTTCTAGACTCCCCAGCCAAGGGAAACATTCTCCCAGCATCCACCCTATCAAGCCCTGTAATAATTTTGTATGCTTCAATGAGATCCCCTCATTCTTCTGAATTCAAGAGAATACAGGCCTAGTTTACTCGATCTCTTCTCATACGACAGTCCCGCCATCCCAGGAATCAATCTCATGAACCTTCGTTGCACTCCCTCTATGGCAAGTATATCCTTCCTTAGGTAAGGAGACCAAAATTGTACACAGTACTGCAGGTGTGGTCTCACCAAGGCCCTATATAATTGGAGTAAGACTTCTTTACTCCTGTACTCAAATCCTCTTGTAATGAAGGCCAGTTTACCATTTGCCTTCCTAATGGCTTGCTGCACCTGCACATTCACTTTCAGGGACTCGTATACAAGGACACCCAGGTCCCTTTGAGCATCTGCATTCCCCGATCTTTCACCATTTAGGAAATACTCTGCCTTTCTGTTTTGTTCTCCAGGTGTTGTTGTGTTCTCACTAATTGAGGTGCTGTATTCAACCCCAAGTTCGAAAGAACTCTGGTCCCAAAAGTGTATTGATTTTCACAGCTGCTGATTCAGTTGTTTGTCTTTGTTCCAAATTTCTAGCACATGTAGTTTCTTTGGGGGAAAAATGTGGTATCGACCATTTTGGGCCACTAACGTCGCCTGGTGTGAACTTTAGCACCGGCGACTGCAAAATTGAGTTTTAGCGCCCCAAGAGTAAAGCTCTGTACACTGGGCCGTGCAGCTCTGTACACTGGGCCGTGCAGCACTGTACACTGGGCCGTGCAGCACTGTACACTGGGCCGTGCAGCTCTGTACACTGGGCCGTGCAGCTCTGTACACTGGGCCGTGCAGCACTGTACACTGGGCCGTGCAGCTCTGTACACTGGGCCGTGCAGCACTGTACACTGGGCCGTGCAGCACTGTACACTGGGCCGTGCAGCTCTGTACACTGGGCCGTGCAGCTCTGTACACTGGGCCGTGCAGCACTGTACACTGGGCCGTGCAGCACTGCACACTGGGCCGTGCAGCACTGCACACTGGGCCGTGCAGCACTGTACACTGGGCCGTGCAGCTCTGTACACTGGGCCGTGCAGCGCTGTACACTGGGCTGCTCTGTACACTGGGCCGTGCCGCTCTGTACACTGGGCCGTGCAGCGCTGCCACGTTGGCAGGCACTCGCTGCAGGCTCTGCAATTTTAAAAGTACCTCCCTGGACCACCGAGGCAGCTGCGATCCCGTGCGATCAGCCCGGCGCTCAAGCTGAGTGCCAGGCCGCTCGATCGCGGGCAGGAACCTGGAATAGGAAAGGTAAGTTTTTTTTACTTACTTCGGCCGCCTCACCTTTAATCATTACCCTGAAGCAGCCGCTCACCCGATGCTCGCCCCCTGCGACTGTCGGTGTTTCCAATCGGCGCGGCCACCCGATGCCCGCCCCCCGCGACTGTCGGTGTTTCCAATCGGCGCGGCTGCCTGATGCTCGCCCCCCCGCGACTGTCAGTGTTTCCGATCGATGAGCCCCCCCCCCCCCGCGACTGTCGGTGTTTCCGACCGGCGCGGCCGCCCGATGCTCGCCCCCCGCGACTGTCGGTGTTTCCGATCGATTAGCCTGCCCGATGCTCGCCCCCTGCGACTGTCGGTGTTTCCGATCGATGAGCCCGCCCGATGCTCGCCCCCCGCGACTGTCGGTGTTTCCGATCGATGAGCCCACCCGATGCTCGCCCCCCGCGACTGTCGGTGTTTCTGATTGATGAGCCCACCCGATGCTCGCCCCCCGCGACTGTCGGTGTTTCTGATTGATGAGCCCGTCCGATGCTCGCCCCCTGCGACTGTCGGTGTTTCCGATCGATGAGCCCGCCCGATGCTCGCCCCCCGCGACTGTCGGTGTTTCTGATCGATGAGCCCGTCTGATGCTCGCCCCCCGCGACTGTCGGTGTTTCCGATCGATGAGCCCACCCGATGCTCGCCCCCCGCGACTGTCGGTGTTTCCGATCGATGAGCCCGCCCGATGCTCGCCCCCCGCGACTGTCGGTGTTTCTGATCGATGAGCCCGTCTGATGCTCGCCCCCCGCGACTGTCGGTGTTTCCGATCGGCGCGGCTGCAGGGGGCGGAAGTCAATTTCAGGTACAGTGCGCTACCGGGGCGATGCGCATGGCGATGATGTCACGATCTCCGGGCGAAGGAGATCGGGGCGCAATGCTCTAACGCCGCCGCAAAACACCTGCCGAATATGGCAGGGGTCTGTGTCAGCGCCGCACTTGGTCACAAAGCCATTTGCTGTCCGTTCGCGCCCCCCCCTCCTGGAGACAATTCTGTAAGCTGAAAGCCCTCAGCTACAGGAAGGAAGGTGGGCTGAAGTAGGAGCAGAGATGGGAAATGTTACAGTCTTTGTGACGGAGAGGATTATGGAGCTGAAAGTTCAGGTCAGGAACGCTGCGGTGGCAAACCATCTCGTTCAACCTGAGATAGTGTCCAGGCAACGGAGGAGGAATCGGTGTCCAGGCACCGGAGGAGGAATCGGTGTCCAGGCAACGGAGGAGGAATCGGTGTCCAGGCAACGGAGGAGGAATCGGTGCCCAGGCAACGGAGATTGTGGTGAAGCTGAAAACAGTGACTTGGGTGTTACCAATGTTTAACTGGAGGAATTTTTGGTTTATCCAGGATTGGATGTCAGACGAGCAATCTGACAGCACAAAGGCAGTGGAAGGGCTGAGAGAGGTGGTGGCGAGGGAGCGCTGCGGGTCAGTCAGTGTACAGAAAGCTTGGAACTAACGGGTGGATGCTGCTTGGTTGCACCTTGTGGTCTTCAGTGTGCAAACTACAGACAGGAAAATGGGCAAACTGTCAGCGACTAGTGACGGTCGATGGAGGTTAATCTCTACATGTATTACACTAGCACAAGCAACAAAACCGTCATGCCGGTTTTCTTTAAACGCAGAGATAACACAATCATTAATAAATCTGTGAAAAATAAATGACATGGGCAGTGATATGAAGAAAGAATTCCTGAATAAGCTGTATAGACAGTGGGTACGATAAACTGATGTTCCTGAACAGTGTTGTTGTCTTATTTATAAACGGTGTCTGAATGCGCTTCAATAGTGTGACGTCCCATCTGTGGTAATCATATGCACATTAGTTTTGCATTTGTGGTGTATATGTGCAACTGTTAAAATGTAGGCTGCTAAAAAATGTTGCCTCACTACACTGCAACCTACACTTTCCGTCCTGGCTACTTTGCTGTGCTCCCAGCCTGTTTGTCCCCGGATTGGGTTTCGAGAATATGGTCAGCCTGTGTAAAGCGCTCTGGGACATCCCGAGATTGTGAAAGATGCCATAGAAACACAAGTTCCTTTTCTTCGTAATATGTCTGTAATCCCTGCGTTCCAGGTATGAATGATTTCAGCTACCTGCACACCAACTGTTTTGAGATCACGGTGGAGTTGAGTTGTGATAAGTACCCGCACCAGAGTGAGCTTCCCGCAGAGTGGGAAAATAACAAGGAGTCCCTTCTACTGTACATGGAACAGGTCAGTGTGTGAGATCACAGGGAGCTCCGCTCCGTACCCTCCTATCAGTAATTCTACAGCACTCAGTGCTCCTGTCACCTGTTCTATCACCTGTTCCTGTGACACGTCCTGTGCAGGTTCACCACGGTATAAAGGGCGTGGTGAGGGATCGCCAAGGCAACGGGATTGATGGAGCCATCATCGCAGTGGATGGGATTAACCACGACATAAGGACAGGTGAGGATTGAGGGTCAAGGTGAATGAATCCCCTGGGATGTGTGTGAGGGTCAGAGGTCAGAGTGATGGACACTCCCTGGATGTGTGTGAGGGTCAGAGGTCAGAGTGATGGATGCTCCCTGGATGTGTGTGAGGGTCAGAGGTCAGAATGATGGATGCTCCCTGGATGTGTGTGAGGGTCAGAGGTCAGAGTGATGGACATTCCATGGATGTGTGTGAGGGTCAGAGTGATGGACACTCCCTGGATGTGTGTGAGGGTCAGAGGTCAGAATGATGGATGCTCCCTGGATGTGTGTGAGGGTCAGAGTGATGGACATTCCATGGATGTGTGTGAGGGTCAGAGGTCAGAATGATGGATGCTCCCTGGATGTGTGTGAGGGTCAGAGTGATGGACATTCCATGGATGTGTGTGAGGGTCAGAGGTCAGAGTGATGGACACTCCCTGGATGTGTGTGAGGGTCAGAGGTCAGAATGATGGATGCTCCCTGGATGTGTGTGAGGGTCAGAGTGATGGACATTCCATGGATGTGTGTGAGGGTCAGAGGTCAGAGTGATGGACACTCCCTGGATGTGTGTGAGGGTCAGAGGTCAGAATGATGGATGCTCCCTGGATGTGTGTGAGGGTCAGAGTGATGGACGCTCCCTGGCATTGACCTCTTGCCCTCTGCTCTTTCACCCAGCCATTGATGGTGATTACTGGCGATTGCTGAACCCAGGGGACTATGAGGTCACGGCGAAGAGTGATGGATTCTTCCCTGCGACAAAGTCTTGCTTTGTTCGCTATGACGACTTCCCGACGATTTGTGACTTTGTGCTGACGAGGAGATCAGTCTCGAGGTCCCAGGGCACCTTGAAGAGGGGTGTCAGGCGACGGATCCGTAAACCGACTGCGAGGACACGAGGAGTCTGAGCCCTCGAGTCCGCCAACTGCTGCTCGCAGGAAGACCCGTCACGTTCTACCAACTCCCTCTGGCCCGCAGCCTGTGGAGGCGAAGCTGGACAGTCCCAGCAGGCAGTTTGACTGGCCAGTGTCGACATTCCCGAACAGGAAGCTCCCGTCCCAACACGCCCCATGTCTTGTGGATTGTGAGTCAAAATATCGCCGCCAACATCCATCAATGGCAGCAACTGAGGTCCATTAGTCCCAGCCCTGCCATTGGCCAGGAGCTGCTGGGGTCCTGAGCTCCGCTCATGCCCTGTGTACTGCCGCAGACAATGGAGCTAAATGCTGGGCCACTGAGTCTTACGATGCTGAATAAAATGTAATGCTGTGTACATTACCCATCGAAGCCCCTCCCTCTGGTACATTAGCTCTTCCAGTCTAATCCCACTCCCCCCTCACTCCCCACACCCTTTAATATCCCACCCAGTCTAATCCCACTCCCCCCTCACTCCCCACACCCTTTAATATCCCACCCAGTCTAATATCACTCCCCACACCCTTTAATATCCCACCCAGTCTAATCCCACTCCCCCCTCACTCCCCACACCCTTTAATATCCCACCCAGTCTAATCCCACTCTCCCCCTCACTCCCCGCACCCTTTAATATCCCACCCAGTCTAATCTAACACTCCCCTCACCCTTTAATATCCCACCCAGTCTAATCCCACTCTCCCATCACTCCCCGCACCCTTTAATATCCCACCCAGTCTAATCTAACACTCCCCTCACTCCCTGAACCCTTTAATATCCCACCCAGTCTATTTCCTGTCTCCCCCTCGCTCCGCGCACCCTTTAAAATCCCACCCAGTCTAATCCCACTCTCCCCGCACCCTTTAATATCGCACCCAGTCTAATCCCAATACAATAATACAATACAAATCGCTTTATTGGCATGATAAGGTACATCTTATGTTGCCAAAGCATCAAAATACATTTATGGTTGAACACATAAACGCGGTTCCATTCATACAGTGTATAAACAGGTATATCCCTGAGTTTATAAATATATTTTCGCCACTCTCCCCCTCACTCCCTGCACCCTTTAATATCGCACCCAGTCTAATCCTACTCTCCCCTCACTCCCCGTACTCTTTAATATCCCACCCAGTCTAATCCAACTCTCCCCCTCACTCCCCACACCCTTTAATATCCCAGCCAGGCTAATCTAACTTTCCCCCTCACTCCCCACACCCTTTAATATCCCGCCCAGTCTAATCCCACTCTCCCCCTCACTCCCCGCACCCTTTAATATCCCGCCCAGTCTAATCCCACTCTCCCCCTCACTCCCCACACCCTTTAATATCCCACCCAGTCTAATCCCACTCTCCCCGCACCCTTTAATATCCCACCCAGTCTAATCCCACTCTCCCCCTCACTCCCCACACCCTTTAATATCCCACCCAGTCTAATCCCACTCTCCCCTCACTCTCTGTACCCTTTAATATCCCACCCAGCCTAATCCCACTCTCCCCCTCATTCCCCACACCCTTTAATATCCCGCCCAGTCTAATCCCACTCTCCCCCTCACTCCCCGCACCCTTTAATATCCCGTCCAGTCTAATCCCACTCTCCCCCTCACTCCCCGCACCCTTTAATATCCCACCCACCAATCCCACTCTCCCCCTCACTCCCCACACCCTTTAATATCCCACCCAGTCTAATCCGGAGTGCTAGTGTATTGTATTGTGTGCCGGCGGTCCCTGTCTCTGTAAAGACCGCATCCTGTAACCCTGCGGAATGTTCCATGGATCCTTGAAGTCCCAATCTGCTGGGTATCTGTCCCGGTACAAAGTAAAGCATCAAATCATGGCTGAAGGAAATGGCGGATGTTAAAAATGTGAATGAGTAAGTGGTTTGAGCAGTGTCTGTGTCAGTGCGGGGTGGGGTTATTGAGCTGACTGCGAAGAAGGGCTTCACCCCGAGGGTCAGTGTCAGGCACCCTGATACCTCCACGCTCCGACAGCCCCTGTATCGCTTGCTACCAGTGCCCAGCACACACACAGTTACAGAGGGCAGCACAGTCACTGTGTAGAATACTGTGGGTTCAGGCAGGCGGTCCCTGCAGGGAGCAGTCAGCAACTCAGAATCTCCTCTATATCCGCTTATTTCTGACTATCTTTTCATATATTTGTTCATCAAAATATTACATACGATGATGAGATTAAATGGTGCTGGCATTTAACTGTTTGTGTCTCTCACTGTTACTGCAGGACTGGGGAACCATTCACACTGGTCCTCAGTGCGGCCAATGCAACAGGAGGAGGCCATTCAGCCCCTTGAGTCTGTTGCACAGGAACAGGAGGAGTCCATTCAGGCCCTCGAGCCTGTTACATGGGAACAGGAGGAGTCCATTCAGCTCCTCAAGCTTGTTACACAGGAACAGGAGGAGGCCATTCAGCCCCTTGAGCCTGTTACACAGGAACAGGAGGAGGCCATTCAGCCCCTCGAGTATGTTACACCAGAACACAGGAGGCCATTCAGCCCCTCAAGCCTGTTACACAGGAACAGGAGGAGGCCATTCAGCCCCTCGAGTATGTTACACCAGAATACAGGAGGCCATTCAGCCCCTCAAGCCTGTTACACTGGAACAGGAGGAGGCCATTCAGTCCCTCGAGCCTGTTGGACAGGAATCGGAGGAGGCCATTCAGCCCCTCGAGCTTGTGGCTATAGAGATAGTGGACGCATTGGTTGTCATTTTCCAAAATTCCACAGATTCTGGAACGGTTCCTGCAGATTGGAGGATAGCAAATGTAACCCCGCTATTTAAGAAAGGAGGGAGAGAGAAAACGGGGAACTGCAGACCAGTTAGCCTGACATCAGTAGTAGGGAAAATGCTAGAATCTATTATTAAGGACGTGGTAACAGGACATTTAGAAAATAATAATAGGTTTGGGCCGAGTCAACACAGATTTATACAGGCAGAGAGGGAATGGGTGACCTTCAGAGAGGAGGACCAGGCAGGTAGTGCAGGAGTCCCCTGAGCCCATCTTGCTCACCAACCAGTATTTGGTACTGAGTACTAGTGAGGGCGATGGTTCCTCTGGGGAGTGCAGCCAGAGCCAAGTCCACAGCGCCATGGAAGGTTCAGCTGCACGCGGGGGGGAAGAGGAGAGGGAGAGCAATAGTGACAGGGGATTCAATAGGGGAGCAGACAGGCGTTTCCGCAGCTGCAGACGTGACTCCAGGTTGGTATGTTGCCTCCCTGGTTCCAGGGTCAAGGATGTCACTGAACGGCTGCAGGATACCCTGACAGGGGAGGGTGAACAGCCAGAGGTCGTGGTCCATAACGGTACCAACGACATAGGTAGAAAGAGGGATGAGGTCCTGCAGGCAGTGTTTAGGGAGCTAGGAAAAAGGTTAAAAAGCAGGACCGCAAAGGTAGTAATCTCCGGATTACTACCAGTGCCACGTGCTAGTGAGTACAGAAATAGGAAGATAGAGCAGATGAATGCGTGGCTGGAGAGATGGTGTAGGAGGGAGGGCTTTAGATTCCTGAGGAATTGGAACCGTTTCTGGGGGAGGTGGGACCTCAACAAGCCAGGCGGGTTGCACCTCAATGGGAACGGGACCAATATCCTCGCGGGAGGGTTTGCGAGCGCTGTTGGGGAGAGTTTAAACTAGCTTGGCGGGGGATGGGAACCTAAGCATAGAGTCAATGGGGAGGGAAGAAAAACTGGAATTGGAAAACAAAAACGTAGAAAGTAAATTGGAAGGACAGAGGAATCAAGGGCGAGATAGTATCAACAAGGAGGTTTGCCTGTACTAAATGGTATAAACTTCAATGCAAGGAGTATAGCGAACAAGGCAGATGGGCTGAGGGCACAGGTAGATACTTGGGACTATGATATTATGGCCTAGAAATTCGGTTGGCTTTGCGCCCAGTTTTCGCCCAAAGTGGGCTTTTGCGCCAATAGAGGAGTTCGCGCTGATATTCAGCGCTGCGGTAATGGCGGCGGTAGCCAGTAGCGCTGCGCCGGCACCAATGACGTCATCGGTGTGCGCAGTGCCCCGGTTCCGCCCCGATGCCGGCCCGAATCCCATATTCAGTTGCCGCCGCCTCCTCCGTGGCGGCCACTACTTACATCCGGAGACCAGGGCCTTACTGCAGCCTTAGTGGGGCGCTTAAAGGTGGAGGTGTGGCCGGCCGCTTTTTCGGCGGCCGCCTGCCCGCGCCTCTTCCACCACCCCCCCTGCGGCATTGCCGGCTGCTTTCCGCGAGCCCGGCACTTCTCCGTGGTGCCAGGCTCATTTGCCGGCACAATCCAGCAGCGATCTCCCCGTTGCAGGCACCTCCACCTTAAGAGAAGGAGGAGGCCTGCAGTACCGCAGCCTGCCGCACCTAGAGCGCTGAAATTCAGTTTCAGCACCCCAAGCGGGGGCGGCCACACCCTGGAATAGCGCCCGGTTCCGACTTGGGGCGCAAAAACTGAATTTCTGACGGTCGCAAATGGCTCCCCGGCCAGCGCTAACTTTTGGGCCCAAACTGAATTTCTAGGCCTATAGCTATTACAGAGACGTGGCTGAAAGAGGGGCAGGTATGGCAGCTCAACATTCCTGGTTACAGGATTTTCAGACGGGATAGAGAGGGAGGTAAAAAGGGAGGGGGGGTCGCGGTATTGATTAAAGAAACTTACAGCTGTGAGGAGGGATGATATGTTGGAGGGATCATCAAACGAGGCCATATGGGTCGAATTGAAAAACAAAGAAGGGGCGATCACACTGCTGGGAGTGTACTACAGACCCCCAAACAGTGAGGGGGAGATAGAAGAACAAATATATAGACAAGAAGTGCAAGAACTATAGGGCAGTAATAGTAGGGGATTTCAACTACCCCAATATTAACTGGGATAAAATTAGTGTGAAGGGTATAGAGGGTGCGGAATTCCTAAAATGCATCCAGGAGAACTTTTTTAGCCAGTATGTAGCAAGCCCAACAAGGGAGGGGGCGGTTCTGGACCTAGTTTTAGGGAATGAAGCTGGGCAGGTAGAAGGTGTAACAGTGGGGGAGAATTTTGGTGCTAGTGACCATAATTCTGTTAGATTTAAGGTAGTTATGGAAAAGGACAAGGATAGACCAGGAATAAAAATTCTAAATTGGGGAAAAGCAAATTTTGCTAAGCTCAGAGGGGATTTAGCCATAGTGGACTGGAAACAGCTACTTGAAGGTAAATCAGTGTCAGAGCAGTGGGAGGCATTCAAGGAGGAGATCCGGAGGGTTCAGACCAAACCTGTGCCCTTAAAGAAAAAAGGTGGGACTAACAAATCTAGAGCCCCCTGGATGTCTAGGGACATACAGGGTAGGATAAAGAAAAAAAGGGAGGCGTATGACAGATACCGAGGCCTAAATACTCCAGAATCTTGAGGAGTACAGAAAGTGCAGGGGGGCAATTAAAAAGGATATTAGGAAAGCAAAGAGAGAGCATGAAAAATTCTTGGCAAGTAAAATCAAGGAAAACCCAAAGATGTTTTATAAATATATTAAGAGTAAGAGGGTAACTAAAGGAAGGGTAGGGCCTAATAAAGATCATGAGGGTAATCTGTGTGTGGAGGTGGGAGATGTCGGTGGGGTTCTTAATGAATACTTTGGGGTAGATTTTGCCGAACCTGTCGGGAAGAAGGCGGGACTTCCCCTTTCGGGTTTTTGACCCGCCTACTTTGACGTCTGGCCAAATCACGCGATTTTCCCTTGATTGACCTTGTTGAGCCCGCCCAGTGGGCTCAGCAGGCCAATTAAGGGCCACCCGGCAACAGGTGACGTCACAGACTGAAACTTCATCTGTTGAGAGTCCTTGACAGATGAAATATCAGCATTTGACAGCTGTTTGAAGCTGTGAAACACTGACAGTCTGAGTTCTAAGCTGAGTCATTCTGCACAGACTCAGTTAGAACTCACACCGGCACTCAAAGCTGAAGGCTGTCACTTTTGACAGATCGCAGCCATTCAGCTTTCAGCTCCGGCTGAGTGATGGGCTCCCGACGGCTACAGGAAGAAAGGCTGTGAAGGTAAGTACAGGTAAGTAAAAGTTCTTTACACACTTTAGACACACCAAACACACTTACCTTTGCACTCATGCACCCATCACTCACCTGAGCGCCGACATCGCGACCCCTCCAAATCATTCAACCCGACGGCCCGACTCCTCTAACCTGGCGTGGTTTGGAGCTGTCGGGAATCCCACACGAAACCCCTCAAAATAGGGATCAGGCTAAAAACTGCCTGTTAACTACCTGTTCGATATTCAGGAAAGATAGGCAAAAAGGAAAGGGAGGTGGGGTAGC
Source organism: Somniosus microcephalus (assembly GCF_052327205.1). Lineage (NCBI taxonomy): Eukaryota > Metazoa > Chordata > Chondrichthyes > Squaliformes > Somniosidae > Somniosus > Somniosus microcephalus. Next base: position 390,130,812 of record NC_140988.1, on the reverse strand, counting down.
ATTACTGGTTAAAGAAGGGATTAACACAATTGCAATGAAGGATATTAGCTCTGATGAGGTGGAATCTGTATGGGTAGAATTGAGAAATACTAAGGGGAAAAAAACGTTAGAGGGAGTGGTTTATAGACCTCCAAACAGTAAGGCGGAGGTTGGGGATGGCATTAAAAGAGAAATTAAAGAAGCGTGCAATAAGGGCACAGCAGTCATCATGGGTGACTTTAATCTACATATAGATTGGGCCAACCAAATGAGTAACAATACTGTGGAGGAGGAATTCCTGGAGTGTTTACGGGATGGTTTCCTGGACCAATATGTCAAGGAACCAACCAGAGATCAGGCCATCTTAGACTGGGTATTATGTAATGAGAAAGGATTAATTAGCAATCTTGTTGTACGAGGCCCCTTGGGTCAGAGCGATCATAATATGATCGAATTCTTCATTAAGATGGAGAATGAAGTAGTTGACTTGGAGACTAGGGTCCTCATTTTAAATTAAGGAAACTATGATGGTCTGAGGAGCGAGTTGGGTAGGATTGATTGGGGAATGGCACTCAAAGGGTTGATGGTGGATAGGCAATGGCAAACATTCAAAGACCGAATGAATGAACTACAGAATTTGTTCATCCCAGTTTGGCATAAAAATAAAACAAAAAAGGTGACCCAACCGTGGCTAACAAGGGAAATTAGGGATAGCATAAGTTCCAAGGAGAGGGCATATAAATTGGCCAGAAAAAGCAATAATCCTGAGGATTGGGAGCAGTTTAGGATTCAACAAAGGAGGACAAAGGGATTAATTAAGAAAGGGAAAATAGAATATGAGAGTAAGCTTGCAGGGAACATAAAAACTGACTGTAAAAGCTTTTATAGATATGTGAAGAGAAAAAGATTGGTGAAGTCAAGCGTAGGTCCCTTGCAGTCAGAATCGGGGGAATTTATAATGGGGAACAAAGAAATGGCAGACCAACTAAATACATATTTTGGTTCTGTCTTCACAAAGGAGGACACAAATAACCTCCCAGAGATGCCGGGGAACATAGGGTCTGATGAAAGGGTGGAACTGAAAGAAATCAGTATTTGTAGGGAAATGGTGTTAGGAAAATTGATGGGACTGAAGGCCGATAAATCCCCAGGGCCTGATAATCTACATCCCAGGGTACTTAAGGAAGTGGCCCTAGAAATAGTAGATGCATTGCTGGTCATCTTCCAGAACTCAATAGACTCTGGAACGGTACCCATGGATTGGCGGGTAGCTAATGTTACCCCACTATTCAAAAAAGGTGGTAGAGAAAAGGCGGGGAATTATAGACCGGTAAGCTTGACATCGGTAGTGGGGAAAACGCTAGAGTCCATTATAAAAGATGTAATAGCAGAGCACTTGGAAAGCAGTGACTGGATCGGACAAAGTCAACATGGATTTACAAAAGGTAAATCATGCTTGACTAATCTACTGGAATTTTTTGAGGATGTAACTGGTAAAATAGATAAGGGAGAACCAGTGGATGTGGTGTATTTGGACTTTCAGAAGGCTTTCGATAAGGTCCCGCATAAGAGATTATCGTACAAAATTAAGGCACATGGGATTGGGGGCAAGGTATTGACTTGTATAGAGAACTGGTTGGCGGACAGAAAGCAAAGAGTTGGAATAAACGGGTCGTTTTCCGAGTGGCAGGCAGTGACTAGTGGGGTACCGCAAGGATCGGTCCTAGGACCCCAGCTGTTCACAATATATATTAATGATCTGGACGAGGGAATTGGATGTAATATCTCCAAATTTGCAGACGACACAAAGCTGGGGGGGAGGGTATGCTGTGAGGAGGATGTCGTGAAACTCCAGCACGATTTGGACAGGTTGGGTGATTGGGCAGAAACATGGCAAATGCACTATAATGTGGATAAATGTGAGGTTATCCACTTTGGTGGCGAAAATAGGAAGGCAGATTATTATTTGAATGGCAATAGATTGGGAGAAGGGGAAGTGCAAAGAGACCTGGGTGTTCTTGTACACCAGTCGCTGAAGGTAAGCATGCAGGTGCAGCAGGCGGTTAAGAAGGCAAATGGTATGTTGGCCTTCGTAGCAAGAGGGTTCGAGTACAAGAACAAGGATGTCTTGCTGCAGTTGTACAGGGCCTTGGTGAGGCCACACCTTGAGTATTGTGTGCAGTTTTGGTCGCCTTACCTGAGGAAGGACGTTCTTGCCATGGAAGGAGTGCAGCGAAGATTCACCAGGCTGATACCTGGGATGGCAGGAATGACGTATGAGGAGAGATTGGGTCGATTGGGCTTATACTCACTGGAGTTTAGAAGATTGAGAGGGGATCTCATCGAAACCTATAAAATTCTGTCAGGCCTGGACAGACTAGATGCTGGAAGGATGTTTCTGATGGCCGGGGAGTCCAGAACCAGGGGTCATAGTCTAAGGATAAGGGGTAAGCCATTTAGGACTGAAATGAGGAGGAATTTCTTCACCCAGAGAGTGGTGAACCTGTGGAATTCTCTGCCACAGAGGGCGGTGGAGGCCAGTTCATTAAGTATATTCAAGAAAGAGTTGGATATATTTCTTAAGGCTAAAGGGATCAAGGGATATGGGGAAAAGGCAGGGACAGGGTACTGAATTTGGATGATCAGCCATGATCACATTGAATGGCGGAGCAGGCTCGAAGGGCCGAATGGCCTACTCCTGCTCCTATCTTCTATGTATCTATGTTAACAGGCAGTTAATTGGCACTAATCCCTTCGCGCCTGGTTTCGGCGGGTCCCAGTGCGGGGCGGGTACCCGCCGCCCCTGAAACTTACGTGGGGTGGGGTTTTGGGCGGGATGGTGTCAGGACCCCCAAATTTGGGATTTCCCCCCCCCCCTCCCCACACGCCTGAAACCCCGCCTGACGGCTCCCCGAAAATCTAGCCCTTTGCGTCTGTTTTCACAAAGGAGAGGGGCGAAGCAGACATTGCTATCGGGGAGGAGGAGTGTGAAATATTAGATGAAATAAACATAGTGAGAGAGGAAGTATTAAGGGGTTTAGCAGCTTTAAAAGTGGATAAATCCCCAGGCCCAGATGAAATGTATCCCAGGCTGTTAAGCGAAGCAAAAGAGGAAATAGCAGAGGCCCTGACCATCATTTTTCAATCCTCTCTGGCTTCAGGTGTGGTGCCGGAGGACCGGAGGACTGCTAATGTGGTACCCTTGTTTAAAAAGGGAGAAAAGGATAGACTGAGTAATTACAGGCCAGTCAGCCTAACCTCGGTGGTGGGAAAATTATTGGAAAGAATTCTGAAGGACAGGATAAATCTTCATTTAGAAAGACACGGATTAATCAAGGATAGTCAGCATGGATTTGTTAAGTGAAGGTCGTGTCTGACAAGCTTGATTGAATTTTTTCAGGAGGTAACAAGGAGGGTAGATGAGGGTAGTGTGTTTGATGTAGTGTATATGGACTTTAACAAGGCTTTTGATAAGGTTCCACATGGCAGACTGGTCACGAAGTTAAAAGCCCATGGGATCCAGGGCAAAGTGTCAAGTTGGATTCAAAACTGGCTCGGAGACAGGAAGCAGAGGGTAATGGTTGATGGGTGTTTTTGTGGCTGGAAGGCTGTTTCCAGTGGGGTTCCGCAGGGCTCAGTACTGGGTCCCTTGCTTTTTGTGGTATATATCAACGATCTATACATGAATATAGTGGGTACGGAATGCTTGCCTTTATTAGCCGGGGCCTAGAATACAAGAGCGGGGGGGGTTAGGCTTCAACTGTATAAAACACGAGGGGGGAAAATTCAGTTGGTAGCGCCTCCCGTTAGCGCCTTAAGAGGGCGCTAAGTGGGGCACAAACCAACTAGCGCCCGGGCGCGGCGATACCTGTGCCTCTCGCGGAATTGACCGGACATTTTGCGGCAGCGCTAAACAATACCGCCCGATCTCCTGCGCACGCAGATCTTGACGTCATTCGAGAGTGCAACGCCCTTGGGGCGCCCCGGACCAGAAATTCAGTGGCGCCCCCCTCCTTTCCGCCTGGCACAACCAACGACAGGTTGACTGGAACGCTTCCCAATTGCTGTGGGGCTGGGGGGGGGGCGCTATTTAAAAGGGGCCTCTTCCTGGCTTTTGTGTGGTAGCCATTTTTGCACCACTCGTTCTGAGAGAGAGAGAGAGAGAGATTTTGAAAGAGAGAAAGAGAGACTTCTGCATTGAGTCAACGCTGTCTGAGGTAGTTTTGACTTCTGACCATAACTTTGCAGGTACTTTGCTTTTTGACCTTCATAACTTTGATTGCCCAGATACTGTGGGGCTGCAATGGATGGGAACGTCGTCCTTCTCCGTCACATTCGGAGGGCACAGAGACGCAGAGAGAGAGTGGCAATCATGGCCAGAGGAGGGCCAACAGGCCTCAGTACAGGAGACCTTACCCTCCCAGGGTTTTTCGCCAACAGTTCTCCTACATTAATATGTCTGAGGAGCAGTGTTTGCGAAGGCTGCGATTCACCAAGGAGGTGGTCACTGAGCTCTGCCACCTGCTTCAGCCAGATCTGCAGCCTCTACTGAGGAGCAGGACGTCTCTGTCAGTGGCAGTGAAGATAACAGTGGCTCTCAACTTTTATGCCACCGGCTCATTTCAATCAGCTACTGGGGACATCGCCAATATCTCCCAGTTCGCGGTGCATTGCTGCATCCGTCAGGTAACAAATGCCCTCTTTAAAAGGAGATGAGAGTACATCTCTTTCCCCATGACCCCGGACAAGCAGCAAGAACGCGCAACAGGCTTTGCGATGATAGCGGGCTTCCCCATGGTGCAGGGCGCCATTGACTGCACCCATGTGGCTTTGCGGGCACCGCAAGAGAATGCCGAGGATTTCTGCAACCGAAAGGGCTTCCATTTCTTAAACGTCCAGTTGGTCTGTGACCACAGGCAGCTGATACTCACTGTCAATGCCCACTTTCCAGGCAGCAGCCACGATGCCTTCATCCTGCGCCAGATGTCTGTGGCAGACCTTTTCCAGGCACCGCATCACCCAGGAGGTTGGCTTCTCGGAGACAAGGGATATCCTCTATGCACCTGGCTGATGACACCGCTCCGTTCGCCCAGCACCCCTGCTGAGCTACGATACAACGAGAGCCATCAAGCTACCAGGAACATCGTTGAGCACACGATCGGCGTGCTCAAGCAACGGTTCCACTTTCTGGACCATTCTGGAGGAGCCCTGCGGTACTCGCCTGAGCGAGTCTCCCACTTCATTGTTGTGTGCTGCATGCTGCATAACCTGGCAATCCTCAGGACCCAGCCAATGCCACCAGGCCTTGGAGCACTAGAGGAGGAGGAGGAAGATGAGGAGGATGATCATCAGCAGCACCAAGGCAGGAGGGAGGCACAAAGTGGAAAGGCCGTCTGTCAAAGGCTCATAGCAAGTCGCTTCTAGGCCCCCTCTGAGGAAATGGCTTCTGCCATTCAAACAACCTGAATGAAACCATCCCGCAACCCCTAAGCCGGTCAAGGCAACAATGATTGCAAAGACCAAACATGTACATTTTGAATACAGACACTTCTTTATTTGACAAACTCTGTTTGTCTCATTTCCGCATGACAAACTAATAGAAAGAAACACAAAAAAAAGCAATCATTCACATAACTGGCTCTCACAACCTGGAGACAATGTCCAAAACAGTTACAAAAATTTGACCACGAACCTCGGCCTTCAATAAAACAATGAAAAACATTTGGCCACACCTCCTACTTTTTGCCCTTCGAGGGTGATCTCCTTCCCTTGGGAAATTCCCCCCTTCCCACCCTGCAGCTCCTCCGTAATGGGACCCCAGTGGCTGCAGCAAGGCTGGGGGAAGGCTGCTGAGTGTCAGAAACTGAGACTGCAGATGCCCTTGAGGGACGGCCTGGACCAGCTCTGGGCCTGGAGGGCCCAGCTGCTGACTGCTCCAACTCTGCATGGGTGGCAGCAGTCTGTCCTACAGGTGGTGGCAACTGCAGTGGAGAAGTGCCAGTGGTGGCAGCAGGAATGCTGTCCTCTTGAGAGAGGACAGCAACTCCCTGCTCGACGAACACACTGGCACTCCCACGGGGCAGCACTTCAGCATCCGGAGCAATCTGATGGAGCACAGATTGCTGGCCTGCTGCGGCGCGGTGAGAGCCCCGGGGCAATGTAGCCGAACCAGCGATGATGACAGCAGTCAGTGCTTGCCCTTGCTGTATGCAGCCATGATCTTGCCTGAAATGCCTCCCATGGTTGAATAGCTCTTACTGTATGCAAAGTGTGGAATGTGTCTGTGTGTTTGATGAAACACACTTAGGCCTCAGCTAGAGTACTGCGTGCAGTTCTGGTCACCACATTACAGGAAAGATGTGATTGCACTAGAGAGGGTACAGAGGAGATTTACAAGGATGTTGCTGGGAGTAGAGAATCTTAGCTATGAGGAAAGACTGGATAGGCTGGGTCTGTTTTCCTTGGAACAGAGGAGGCTGAGGGGAGACCTTATTGAGGTGTAAAAAATTATGAGGGGCACAGATAAAGTGGATAGAAAGGACCTATTTCCCTTAGCAGAGGGGTCAAAAACCAGGGGGCACAGATTTAAAGTAATTGGTGGAAGGTTTAGAGGGGATTTGAGGGGAAATTTCTTCACCCAGAGGGTTGTGGGGGTCTGGAACTCACTGCCTGAAAGGGTGGTAGAGGCAGGAACCCTAACCACATTTAAAAAGTACTTGGATGTGCACTTGGGATGCTGTAACCTGCAGGGCTACGGACCGAGAGCTGGGAAGTGGGATTAGTCTGGATAGCTCTTTGTTGGCCGGCGCGGACATGATGGGCCGAATGGCCTCCTTCCGTGCTGTAACTTTCTATGGTTCTATGGTGCTGGTCTACGCTGTCTGTCCTCTGAGCGGTCACTGGGCTGCCTCAGCCAGGGTGCTGCAGATGCGGGTTTAGTGCTTTGACCCCTGACCCTTGCCCTCGCAGTTCATTAGTCTGGGCTGTGTCAGGATCAGCTGACTCAGGCGGGAGTGTGGACTCCCTGAGCTGGAGCGTCTGCAGATTACTGAAGGTAGGAAACGCTTTCCAAAGGTCCGATGGACATTAGGCCAGAGTGACCAGCAGACTGTGTCTAGACAGCTCCCGCCCCAGATCGTGCCCAGACAGCTCTTGCCCCAGACCGCGCCCAGACAGCTCCCGCCCCAGGCCGCGCCCAGACAGCTCCCGCCCCAGGCCGCGTCCAGACAGCTCCCGCCCCAGGCCGCGTCCAGACAGCTCCCGCCCCAGGCCGTGTCCAGACAGCTCCCGCCCCAGGCCGCGCCCAGACAGCTCCCGCCCCAGGCCGCGTCCAGACAGCTCCCGCCCCAGGCCGCGCCCAGACAGCTCCCGCCCCAGGCCGCGTCCAGACAGCTCCCGCCCCAGGCCGCGTCCAGACAGCTCCCGCCCCAGGCCGCGTCCAGACAGCTCCCGCCCCAGGCCGCGTCCAGACAGCTCCCGCCCCAGGCCGCGTCCAGACAGCTCCCGCCCCAGGCCGCGCCCAGACAGCTCCCGCCCCAGGCCGCGCCCAGACAGCTCCCGCCCCAGGCCGCGCCCAGACAGCTCCCGCCCCAGGCCGCGCCCAGACAGCTCCCGCCCCAGGCCGCGTCCAGACAGCTCCCGCCCCAGGCCGCGTCCAGACAGCTCCCGCCCCAGGCCGCGTCCAGACAGCTCCCGCCCCAGGCCGCGCCCAGACAGCTCCCGCCCCAGGCCGCGTCCAGACAGCTCCCGCCCCAGATCGTGCCCAGACAGCTCTTGCCCCAGGCCGCGTCCAGACAGCTCCCGCCCCAGGCCGCGTCCAGACAGCTCCCGCCCCAGGCCGCGTCCAGACAGCTCCCGCCCCAGGCCGCGCCCAGACAGCTCCCGCCCCAGACCGCGTCCAGACAGCTCCCGCCCCAGGCCGCGTCCAGACAGCTCCCGCCCCAGGCCGCGTCCAGACAGCTCCCGCCCCAGGCCGCGTCCAGACAGCTCCGGCCCCAGGCCGCGCCCAGACAGCTCCCGCCCCAGGCCGCGCCCAGACAGCTCCCGCCCCAGACCGTCTGAATATCAGGCTGCTTTCTCACAGTCAATTAGGTCTGGGGGCTTCAGGAGAGGGGGAGAGGCAGAATTACGAGGGGTTGATGGGGAGCGAAGGGGTGAGGGTGAGGGGGGATGGGTGGAAGTGGAGGGGGGAGGGTGAGGGGAGGGGTTGGTCCCCTGGCTTGATGGTAATGGTAGAGTGAGAGATATGCCGGGCCATGAGGCTACAGATTGTGGTGGAATACAATTCTGCTGCTGCTGATGGCCCACAGCGCCTCATGGATGCCTAGTTTTGAGTTGCTAGATCTGTTCTGAATCTATCCCATTTAGCATGGTGCTAGTGCCACACAACATGAGGGAGGGTGTCCTCAGTGTGAAGATGGGACTTCGTCTCCACAATGACGGTGCGGTGGTCACTGCTACCAATACTGTCATGAAGAGATGCATCTGCAACAGGTAGATTGGTGAGGAGGAGGTCAAGTAGGTTTTTCCCTCGTGTTGGTTCTCTCACCACCTGTCGCAGGCCCAGACTGGCAGCGATGTCCTTCAGGACTCGGCCAGCTCGGTCAGTAGTGGTGCTACCGAGCCACTCTTGGTGATGGACATTGAAGTCCCCCACCCAGAGTACATTCTGTGCCCTTGCTACTCTCAGTTCAACATGGCGGAGTACTGATTCATCAGCTGAGGGAGGGCGGTAGGTGGTAATCAGCAGGAGGTTTCCTTGCCCATGCTTGACCTGAAGCCATGAGACTTCATGGGGTCCGGAGTCAATGTTGAGGACTCCCAGATCCACTGCCCTCGACTGTATACCACTGTGCCACCACCCCTGGTACTTTTGAAGTGTAGTCACTGTTGTAATGTAGGAAACGAGGCAGCTAATTTGCGCACAGCAAGCTCCCACAAACATCAATGTGATAATGACTGGATCATCTGTTTCAGTGACGTTGATTGAGGGCTAAACATTGGCCCCAGGACACCAGGGATAACTCCGCTGCTCTTCTTCGAAATACTGCCATGGGATCTTTTACGTCCACCTGAGAGAGCAGACAGGGCCTCAGTTTAACGTTTCATCCGCAAGAAGACACCTCCGACAGTGCGGCGCTCCCTCAGTACTGACCCTCCGACAGTGCGGCGCTCCCTCAGTACTGCCCCTCCGACAGTGCAGCGCTCCCTCAGTACTGCCCCTCTGACAGTGCAGCGCTCCCTCAGTACTGCCCCTCCGACAGTGCAGCGCTCCCTCAGTACTGCCTCTCCGACAGTGCGGCGCTCCCTCAGTACTGCCCCTCCGACAGTGCAGCGCTCCCTCAGTACTGCCCCTCCGACAGTGCAGCGCTCCCTCAGTACTGCCCCTCCGACAGTGCGGTGCCTCCTCAGTACTGCCCCTCCGACAGTGCAGCGCTCCCTCAGTACTGCCCCTCCGACAGTGCAGCGCTCCCTCAGTACTGCCCCTCCGACAGTGCAGCGCTCCCTCAGTACTGCCTCTCCGACAGTGCAACGCTCCCTCAGTACTGCCCCTCCGACAGTGCAGCGCTCCCTCAGTACTGCCCCTCCGACAGTGCAGCGCTCCCTCAGTACTGCCCCTCCGACAGTGCAGCGCTCCCTCAGTACTGCCTCTCCGACAGTGCGGCGCTCCCTCAGTACTGCCCCTCCGACAGTGCAGCGCTCCCTCAGTACTGCCCCTCCGACAGTGTGGCGCTCCCTCAGTACTGCCCCTCCGACAGTGCGGTGCCTCCTCAGTACTGCCCCTCCGACAGTGCAGCGCTCCCTCAGTACTGCCCCTCCAACAGTGCGGCTCTCCCTCAGTACTGCCCCTCCGACAGTGTGGCGCTCCCTCAGTACTGACCCTCCGACAGTGCAGCGCTCCCTCAGTACTGCCCCTCCGACAGTGTGGCGCTCCCTCAGTACCGGCCCTCCGACAGTGCAACGCTCCCTCAGTATTGCCCCTCCGACAGTGCAGCGCTCCCTCAGTACTGACCCTCCGACAGTGCGGCGCTCTCTCAGTACTGCCCCTCCGACAGTGTGGCACTCCCTCAGTACTGCTCCTCCGACAGTGCGGCGCTCCCTCAGTACTGACCCTCCGACAGTGTGGCGCTCCCTCAGTACCGCCCCTCCGACAGTGCAGTGCTCCCTCAGTACTGCCCCTCCGACAGTGTGGCGCTCCCTCAGTACTGCTCCTCCGACAGTGCGGCTCTCCCTTAGTACTGACCCTCCGACAGTGCAGCGCTCCCTCAGTACTGCCCCTCCGACAGTGTGGCACTCCCTCAGTACTGCTCCTACGACAGTGCGGCTCTCCCTCAGTACTGACCCTCCGACAGTGCAGCGCTCCCTCAGTACTGCCCCTCCGACAGTGCAGCGCTCCCTCAGTACTGCCCCTCCGACAGTGCGGCTCTCCCTCAGTACTGCCCCTCCGACAGTGTGGCGCTCCCTCAGTACTGACCCTCCGACAGTGCAGCGCTCCCTCAGTACTGCCCCTCCGACAGTGCAGCGCTCCCTCAGTACTGCCCCTCCGACAGTGTGGCGCTCCCTCAGTACTGACCCTCCGACAGTGCAGCGCTCCCTCAGTACTGCCCCTCCGACAGTGTGGCGCTCCCTCAGTACTGCCCCTCCGACAGTGTGGCGCTCCCTCAGTACTGACCCTCCGACAGTGCGGCGCTCTCTCAGTACTGCCCCTCCGACAGTGTGGCGCTCCCTCAGTACCGGCCCTCCGACAGTGCAACGCTCCCTCAGTATTGCCCCTCCGACAGTGCAGCGCTCCCTCAGTACTGACCCTCCGACAGTGTGGCGCTCTCTCAGTACTGCCCCTCCGACAGTGTGGCACTCCCTCAGTACTGCTCCTCCGACAGTGCGGCGCTCCCTCAGTACTGCCCCTCCGACAGTGCAGCGCTCCCTCAGTACTGACCCTCCGACAGTGTGGCGCTCCCTCAGTACCGCCCCTCCGACAGTGCAGCGCTCCCTCAGTACTGCCCCTCCGACAGTGCGGCGCTCCCTCAGTACTGCTCCTCCGACAGTGCGGCTCTCCCTTAGTACTGACCCTCCGACAGTGCAGCGCTCCCTCAGTACTGCCCCTCCGACAGTGTGGCACTCCCTCAGTACTGCTCCTCCGACAGTGCGGCTCTCCCTCAGTACTGACCCTCCGACAGTGCAGCGCTCCCTCAGTACTGCCCCTCCGACAGTGCAGCGCTCCCTCAGTACTGCTCCTCTGACAGTGCGGCTCTCCCTCAGTACTGACCCTCCGACAGTGCAGCGCTCCCTCAGTACTGCCCCTCCGACAGTGCAGCGCTCCCTCAGTACTGACCCTCCGACAGTGCGGCGCTCTCTCAGTACTGACCCTCCGACAGTGCAGCGCTCCCTCAGTACTGCCCCTCCGACATTGCGGCGCTCTCTCAGTACTGACCCTCCGACAGTGCGGCGCTCCCTCAGTACTGCCCCTCCGACAGTGTGGCGCTCCCTCAGTACTGCTCCTCCGACAGTGCAGAGCTCCCTCAGTACTGCCCCTCCGACAGTGCGGCACTCCCCGAGCCCGCTCACCGAGCCCACACCTGCTTCAGGCCCACTACACTGGCTGCCCGGAGACAGGCAGCGCTGGGCGAGCGGGGTACGGAAAATTTGGTCTACCTGTTGCCTAAGCCGCGGTCCTTATAGGGACCACTACACCCGCCACCATCAAGGTGTTAAATAAACTCACCTCAACATTGGGCCCGGAGAGCAGCGTTGTTCCTCCCACAGCCCCAGTAAAACCGTAGACCGCTGCTCACCCCCTCTCCCCCTCCCTCTCTCCCCTTCCCTCTTCCCCTCCCTCTACCCCCTTCCCCCTAGTGGAGGAATCTAGGACTAGGGGGCATAGTTTCAGAATAAAGGGTCGCCCATTTAAGACAGAAATGAGGGTGTTCTCTCAGAGAGTCGTGAATCTTTGGAATTCTCTGCCCCGGAGAGCTGTGGAGGCGGAGTCATTGAATATATTCAAGGTGGAGATTGACAGACATTTGAATTATAGGGGAGTCAAGGGGTGTGGGGAGAGAGCGGGAAAGTGGTGTTGAGGCCAAGATTGGATTAGCCATGATCTTATTGAATGGCGGAGCGGGCTCGAGGGGCCGAATGGCTGACTCCTGCTCCTGTTTCTTATGTTCTTATGTTCTCCCCCTCCCCCTCCCCTTCCCTCCTCCCCTCCCCCTCCCCCTTCCCTCCCCCCCTCCCCCTCCCCTTCCCTCCTCCCCTCCCCCTCCCCCTCCCCCTTCCCTCCCCCCCTCCCCCTCCCTCCTCCCCTCCCCCTCCCCCTCACCCCTTCGCTCCCCCATCAACCCCACGTAATTCTGCCTCTCTGATCCCACCCCACCCCCCAGACCTAATTGACGGTGAGAAAGCAGCCTGATATTCAGACGGTCTGGGGCAGGAGTTGTCTGGACACGGTCTGGGGCGGGAGCTGTCTGGACACGGTCTGGGGCGGGAGCTGTCTGGACACGGTCTGGGGCGGGAGCTGTCTGGACACGGTCTGGGGCGGGAGCTGTCTGGACACGGTCTGGGGCGGGAGCTGTCTGGACACGGTCTGGGGCGGGAGTTGTCTGGACACGGTCTGGGGCGGGAGCTGTCTGGACACGGTCTGGGGCGGGAGCTGTCTGGACACGGTCTGGGGCGGGAGCTGTCTGGACACGGTCTGGGGCGGGAGCTGTCTGGACACGGTCTGGGGCGGGAGCTGTCTGGACACGGTCTGGGGCGGGAGCTGTCTGGACACGGTCTGGGGCGGGAGCTGTCTGGACACGGCCTGGGGCGGGAGCTGTCTGGACACGGTCTGGGGTGGGAGCTGTCTGGGGCGGGAGCTGTCTGGACACGGTCTGGGGCGGGAGCTGTCTGGGGCAGGCGCTGTCTGGGGCCGGAGCTGTCTGGACACGGTCTGGGGCCGGAGCTGTCTGGACACGGTCTGGGGCCGGAGCTGTCTGGACACGGTCTGGGGCCGGAACTGTCTGGACAAGGTCTGGGGCGAGAGCATGCTATAGACAGGGCTAAGTGATCCCACAGTCAATGGAGCAGATCAAAGCTCTGCAGTTTTCCCTCATCCAGTCGTGAATGGTGGTGGACCATTAAACAGCTAATGGGAGGAGGAGGCTCCATGAATATCCCCATCCTCAATGATGGTGAGTCCAGCACGTGAGTGCAAAAGACAAGGCTGAAGCGTTTGCAACCATCTTCAGCCAGAAGTGCCGAGTGGATGATCCATCTCGGCCTACTCCTGAGGTCCCCACCATCACAGAAGCCAGTCTTCAGCCAATTCGATTCACTCCACGTGATATCAAGAAACGGCTGAGCGCACTGGATACAGCAAAGGCTATGGACCCTGACAACATCCCGGCTATCGTGCTGAAGACTTGTGCTCCAGAACTAGCCGCGCCTCTAGCCAAACTGTTCCAGTACAGCTACAACACTGGCATCTATCCGACAATGTGGAAAACTGCCCAGGTGTGTCCTGTCCACAAATTGCAGGACAAATCCAATCCAGCCAATTACCGCCCCATCAGTCTACTCTCAATCATCAGCAAAGTGATGGAAGGTGTCGTCGACAGTGCTATCAAGCGGCACTTACTCACCAATGACCTGCTCACTGATGCTCAGTTTGGGTTCCACCAAGACCACTCGGCTCCCGACCTCATTACAGCCTTGGTCCAAACATGGACAAAGGAGCTGAATTCCAGAGGTGAGGTGAGAGTGACTGCCCTTGACATCAAGGCAGCATTTGACCGAGTGTGGCATCAAGGAGCCCTAGCAAAACTGAAGTGAATGGGAATCGGGGGGGAAACTCTCCACTGGCTGGAGTCAGACCTAGCGCAAAGGAAGATGGTGGTGGTGGTTGAAGGTCAATCATCACAGCCCCAGGACATCGCTGCAGGAGTTCCTCAGGGCAGTGTCCTCGGCCCAACCATCTTCAGCTGCTTCATCAATGACCTTCCCTCCAACATAAGGTCAGAACTGGTTGGCTGGAATAAACGGCTCTTTTTCCGAGTGGCAGACAGTGACTAGTGGGGTACCGCAGGGATCGGTCCTAGGACCCCAGCTATTCACAATATGTATAAATGATCTAGACGAGGGAACTAGATGTAATATCTCCAAGTTTGCAGCCGACACAAAGCTGGGTGGGCGTGTGTGCTGTAAGGAGGATGCCGAGAAACTCCAGTACGATTTGGACAGGTTGGGTGATTGGGCAATGCAGTATAATGTGGATAAATGCGAGGTTATCCACTTCGGTGGCAAAAACAGAAAGGCAGATTATTATTTGAACGGCAATAGATTGGGAAAAGGGGAAGTGCAACGAGACCTGGGTGTTCTTGTGCACCAGTCGCTGAAGGTAAGCATGTAGGTGCAGCAGGCGGTTAAGAAGGCAAATAGTATGTTGGCCTTCGTAGCGAGAGGGTTTGAGTACAGGAACAAGGATGTCTTGCTGCGGTTGTACAGGGCCTTGGTGAGACCGCACCTTGAGTATTGTGTGCAGTTTTGGTCGCCTTATCTGAGGAAGGATGTTCTTGCCATGGAGGGAGTGCAGTGAAGATTCACCAGGCTGATACCTGGGATGGCAGGAATGATATATGAGGAGAGATTGGGTCGATTGGGCTTATACTCGCTAGAATTTAGAAGAATGAAAGGGGATCTCATTGAAACTTATAAAATTCTAACAGGACTGGACAGGCTAGATGCTGGAAGGATGAAGGATGTTCCCGATGGTCGGGGAGTCCAGAACCAGGGGTCACAGTCTAAGGATAAGGGGTAAGCCATTTAGGACAGAGATGAGGAGGAATTTCTTCACCCAGAGAGTGGTGAACCTGTGGAATTCTCTACCACAGAAGGCAGTTGAGGCCAATTCATTAAATATATTCAAGAAGGAGTTAGATATATTTCTTAAGGCTAAAGGGATCAAGGGATATGGGGAGAAGGCAGGGACCGGGTACTGAATTTGGATGATCAGCCAGGATCTCATTGAATGGCGGAGCAGGCTCGAGGGGCCGAATGGCCTACTCCTGCTCCTATCTTCTATGACACTCGATGAAATGGGGATGTTCGCTGATGACTGCACAATGTTCAGTTCCATTCGCAACTCCTCAGATAATGAAGCAGTCCATGCCCACATGCAGCAAGATTGGACGATATTCAGGCTTGGGCTGATAAGTGGCAGGTGGCAAGTAACATTCGCGCCACAGAAGTGCCAGGCAATGACTATCTCCAACAAGCGAGAGTCTAACCACCGCCCCTTGACATTCAGTGGCATTACCATCGCTGAATTCCCCACCATCAACATCCTGGGGGTCACCATTGACCAGAAACTTAACTGGACCAGCCACATAAATACTGTGGCAACCAGAGCAGGTCAGAGGCTGGGAATTCTGTGGCGAGTGTCTCACATCCTGACTCCCCAAAAGCTTTCCCAATCTACAAGACATAAGTCAGGAGTGTGATGGAATACTCTCCACTTGCCTGGATGAGTGCAGCTCCAACAACACTCAAGAAGCTCGACACCATCCAAGACAAAGCAGCCCGCTTGATTGGCACCCCATCCACCACCTTAAACATTCACTCCCTCCACCACCGGCGCACCATGGCTGCAGTGTGTACCATCTACAAGATGCACTGCAGCAACTCGTCAAGGCTTCTTCGGCAGCACCTCCCAAACCCACGACCTCTTCCATCTAGAAGGACAAGGGCAGCAGGCGCATGGGAACACCACCACCTCCAAGTTCCCCTCCAAGTCACACACCATCCTGACTTAGAAGTATATCGGCCGATCCTTCATCGTCGCTGGGTCAAAATCCTGGAACTCCCTCCCTAACAGCACTGTGGGAGCACCTTCACCACACGGACTGCAGCGGTTCAAGAAGGCGTCTCACCACCACCTTCTCAAGGGGCGATTAGGGATGGGCAATAAATGCTGGCCTTGCCAGCGACGCCCACATCCCGGGAATGAATTTTAAAAATGGCTGTAAAGCACTTTGGGATGTTTTGAGGTGGCGAAAGGTGCTATATAAATGCAAGTCTTTCTTTTTAAGGCGCTTCACAGGAGCGATTATCAAACAAAATTTGACACCGAGCCACATAAGGAGATATTTGGGCAGGTGGCCAACAGCTTGGTCAAAGTGGTGGGTTTTAAGGAGCGTCTTAAAGGAGGAAGGAGAATTAAAGAGGTGGAGGTGTTTAGGGAGTGTTTGTGGGAGTCTGCATAGAATCATAGAATAGTACAGCACAGGCGGCCATTCGGCCCATCGAGTCTGCGCCAGCTCTTTCGAAGAGCAATCCAGTGAGTCCCACTCCCCCGCTCTTTCCCCAGATCCCTGCAATGATTCCTCCTTCGAGTATTTGTCCCTTTTGAAGGCTCCTATTGAATCTGCCTCCACCGCCCCATCAGGCAGTGTGTTCCAGATCACAACCACTCGCTGCGGAAAGCTGCTCTCCTCCTCTCGCCTCTGGTTCTTTTGCCAATCACCGTAAATCTGGGCCCTCTGGTGACCAACCCTCCTGCCACTGGGATCAGTTTCTCTCTTGTTCCTCTCTCTAAACCTTTCAGGATTTTAAACACCTCAATCAAATGTCCTCTTGGCCTTCTCTGCTCTGAGGCACAGATGTGAAGTCAGATTGTGCAACGGCCTCAATCACAATGGCACGAGTATCAGCAGCTTGTGGCCTGCAGCTGAGAGGCTGCGGTTAGCAAGAGGAAGTAGCTGTTTGGAGGATTCAGCATTGAAGGTTTGAATGTTAACGGTTAGAGTGGGTGGAGTTAGGAGTCATTCTCCCTGACACACAGACCCAGACAGACACACCCAGACACACAGACCCAGACACACACACACCCAGACACACACACACCCAGACACACACACACCCAGACACACACACCCAGACACACACACACCCAGACACACACACCCAGACACACACACACCCAGACACACACACACCCAGACACACACACACCCAGACACACACACACAGAGCCAGACACACTGTGCCAGACACACTGTGCCAGACACACACACCCAGACACACACACACCCAGACACTCACACCCAGACACTCACACCCAGACACTCACACACAGACACACACACCCAGACACTCACACCCAGACACTCACACACAGACACACAGAGCCAGACACACACACACAGACACACAGAGCCAGACACACACACCCAGACACTCACACACAGACACTCACACACAGACACACAGAGCCAGACACACACACACAGACACACACACCCAGACTCAAAAGACCCAAACACACACAATACACCCTGTCACACACATCCTGAGACACAGGACAGACTCACACACAACACACAGATACACACAGGCTCATATACAATACACCCCAGCACACACACACAGACACACCCACTTCTCCTACGTCACGTCACGAATGATTACAAGATTTAACTGTATCTGAGCCTGTGGTTTTATTGTGCAAACTGCTGCCTAATTTCAGCACTCCCGACATGCAGGCGGGTTCTACAAGATTCCCACATGAGATTGAGTAAACCACTTTTGTAATCTCTGAACGTGCTGACATTCTGGCACAATCCCTACGCCGCAGATCATCACCGACTCAACACGGGTCCGGGCACAAGCACTTCCACAACTAAACCAGACACAAACACACAGAGGCAACCAGCTTCAATCGGCAAACTCAGCCCTGCAAGATCGCAGCGAGAGAGAGACATCGACTGAGGTTAGTGTGAGTTACTGTGTGCACACTGAGGTTAGTGTGAGTTACTGTGTGTGCACACTGAGGTTAGTGTGAGTTACTGTGTGCACACTGAGGTTAGTGTGAGTTACTGTGGGTACACTGAGGTTAGTGTGAGTTACTATGTGTACACACTGAGGTTAGTGTGAGCTACTGTGTGTACACTGAGGTTAGTGTGAGTTACTGTGTGCACACTGAGGTTAGTGTGAGTTACTGTGTGCACACTGAGGTTAGTGTGAGTTACTGTGTGTACACACTGAGGTTAGTGTGAGTTACTGTGTGTACACTGAGGTTAGTGTGAGTTACTGTGTGTACACTGAGGTTAGTGTGAGTTACTATGTGTACACTGAGGTTAGTGTGAGTTACTGTGTGTACACACTGAGGTTAGTATGAGTTACTGTGGGTACACTGAGGTTAGTGTGAGTTACTGTGTGCACACTGAGGTTAGTGTGAGTTACTGTGTGTACACTGAGGTTAGTGTGAGTTACTGTGTGTACACTGAGGTTAGTGTGAGTTACTGTGTGTACACACTGAGGTTAGTGTGAGTTACGGTGTGTACACTGAGGTTAGTGTGAGTTACTGTGTGTACACTGAGGTTAGTGTGAGTTACTGTGTGTACACTGAGGTTAGTGTGAGTTACTGTGTGTACACACTGAGGTTAGTGTGAGTTACTGTGTGTACACTGAGGTTAGTGTGAGTTACTGTGTGTACACTGAGGTTAGTGTGAGTTACTGTGTACCATATACAATATCCCCTGCCCTCCTATCCCACTTCGTTTAAAAAAATGCTCCAAACAACTCCTCCAAAAACTTGTATTTATCTTCTGAAGAAATTTCTTCACCCATTTGATTCTAAAGGATTTTTTCTTCAAATCAATATTTGGGAAATTAAGTCCTCCCTGATTTCTCCGTCCAATGATGGTATTGTAAGCCACCAAGGCTGGTTTCCCTTTCCATAAAAACCTCACACAAGCCTCTCGGATGGACTTTTCTGCCCACTCAGGAATATCCTCCACCGTCAATAAGTACCATAGCTTAGATAGCAGGAGAGCGGACACCACTGTTGCTCTTCCTAGCACTTTCAACCACCTTCTTTCCCATCTTCCCAAAATCATTTTAATTTTCATAACCTTCGGTCCCCAATTTAATCGATCCACTTCTTCCCTGTCTTTCTTGCACCCCATATGCACCCCCAGAACTTCCAAAACCTCCACCACCTTAAAGGGACATTCCCCCAACCATTCCCCCCTACCCCTCCCTGCAGCCAGGCATTGGGACTTACTATAATTCACTCTGGCTCCTGAAGCTCTACAATACACCTCCACTACATCCATAGCTTTCCTCACTGACGCCCCATTTCTCAATGTTAAGGTTGTGTCATCTGCATATTGGTGTATCACCGACACCAGCCCGGAACTGGGAACCACAATCCCAACTACACCTTGTTTCTTTTGCATCATGTAACCTAATGGTTCTGCTACCAATGTGTACAACAATGGGGACAGGGGACAACTCTGTCTCACTGATCTCTGTATCGGAAAACACTTGGATTAAAAAACCATTACATTTAACACAGCTAAATATGTTTGAATAAAAAATCCTTTTCCACTCAATGAAATTTTCCCTGAAACCAAATGCTTCCAAAACCGTCAATAAAAACTCATGAGAGACCCTATCAAAGGCTTTCTCTTGATCTATCTTTAATACATAAGCCTCCCTCCCACTCTCTTCCATGAGCTCTATCGCATCTCGGATTGAGACCACAGAGTCTGCGATGTTCCGGCCTATGACTCCATAGGACTTAGAGGGCCAAACTATCTCCGGTAACACCTCCTTCAAACAATTTGCCATAACCCTCGCCAAGATCTTATAATCCACATTTAATAATGTGATGGGCATCCAATTCTTCAGATCCCGTCTATCCCCTTTATTTTTATATAAGCTAAACTTATGATACCTCTCCTCATAGATGGGGCCAGGCTTCCCTCAATTTTAATTTCCTTAAAAACTTCTAAGAGCAATGGACTTAAAATCTCGAAAAATTCTTTATAAAATTCTGCACTTAGTCCATCGGACCCTGGGCTTTCCCCCCCCCTTCATTCCACTTATTGCTACTTTTATTTCCGCTAATCCTACTTCTTTGTCACACATGCTTCTCTCATCCTCCTTTAAACCCTCTTCAATAAAAGCACTAACCTTCTCCATTGCCAAATTGGAAATGTCTTCTTTTGTATATAACTCTTGATAAAAGCTGCTAGCCACCTCCAAAATCTCCTCACTGTCATGGATGATCTTCTCCCCAACCTTCAACTCTCCAATTAATGATAATCTCTGTCGCAGCTTCTCTTGCTCTAGAAAATATCTAGTGCATCTTTCGCCCTCCAATGCATCTCTAGCCTTTGCACGGAGAATGGCCCCCTTGCATTTTTCAGCTTGCAATAATTCCCACTCTTCCTTTAGCACCCGGAACTTAGTCTCAGCTCCCTTATCCCCTCCGTCAACTGCTTTACAGACATCCATAACCTTTTGTTTATATTCTCTTCTCGATGCCGGTTAGCTGCCGCCCTCTTTTTCCCATAACGTACCGAAAAACTTTTACCTCATATTTGAAATTGTCCCACCAAACTCTTCTTTCTTTCAAGAACAAAGGTTCTTTCCGCGCATTCTTTATTATATTTAAAATCCCTTCTTTATAAGCAATTTCTTTCAGGTATTGATTGTTTAAAATCCACACCCCTGAACCGATCTTAACTCTGCTGTTCCTAATTCTAAGAACCAAAGCCGAGTGATCACCACTAAAAAATACTTTTTTATAATAAATCTCCATCACCTCGGAACTTAACCCTTCCCGCATTAACACAAAATCTATTTGGCTCTGTTTTAAAACATCACCCATCCAACCTGTTCTGGAGAACTCCCTTTTTATGAGGTTCCGATCCCTCCATAAGTCTCTCAAATTTAAATTTGCCATCATTTTTACAATCACCCCTCTGGAGTTATCATCCTTAAAGGTCATCTGGGCTGAAATGTCCATCCGAGATAAAAATACATTAAAATCCCCCACTATACAAGGATTATCCACCTCTGCCACTTCAGTGAATAACCCCTGAAAAAACTCACGACGCTTGCAATGGTCGTTCGGTGCATAGATATTAAAGAGATTGCAATTAAATTCCTCCATTTTTACCCTTAGCCATAAAAATCTCCCCTCAGTGTCCTTGTCCACCAAGGCAACGTTTTCTTTTATGGACGGACTCACCAAAACATCCACCCCTCTACGGTTATTGTTTGCACAACTTGCAAACACCTCTCCCTTCCAAACCTTCTGAACTCTTTCTAGGATATCCTCATCCCAAAAGGTTTCTTGCAGACACAACAAGTCCGTGCCTTTAAAACCCTGCAACAACCGCTGCAATTTCTTCTCAACCCTCAGTCCGTTCACACTAATCGAGACCAATGTAATCATGGCTCCAAAGAAGGGAAGTATGCCTGATAATCGCCCCGTCATTTAATCTCTGGCCCTTCCCTCCTCTCATGCTCCTTCCCAACTTTTCGGCCAGCTGTTGCTTTTTCCTGCAGCCTCCGACTCTTTTTCACCTCCTGTTTGAATCTTCCCTGCTGTTTCAGACTCTTCCTTGCATTAAGTTTGGGCCCAGGAGCTGCCCCTTCTCCCTCCTTCTGCCCCTCACTAACCTTTCCCTTTCCACATGATGCCACCCCACCCCCCACTTCCATGTCTCTGTCCCCCTCTAATTCCTCACTCTCAAGCTCTTCTGTAACCCTCTGTGCCTGCTCCCTGTCAGATACATAATCCTACTCCCCATCAGATACTTCATCTCCCACAGAGAGTCTTCCTGCTATCGCGGTTTCTCCAACAGTGCCGCTCCCTTCGATCTCATCGCCACCTCTGACCCTTGCTCCCTGATCCTTCTCTCTCTGGGACAATGGCGCACCTATATTGCTCCCTTCTGGCGTCTTTGTCTCGCCACTCCCATCCTGCTGCCCCTTTAAGGCTCCTGCCTCTTGCACCCTCTCCTCTTCTTGCCCCCTCCTGCTCACCGAGATGTCCGACTCCCCGTCTTTTTTTGGAGTACTTACATTTACCACACACTCCGCGCCCGCCTCCTCTCCCCCCGCGGACACCAGATTCTTTAGGGAGAGCTGAACCATATTAAGGCTCGAGTCTGCACTCGACCCTTGCTGCCCGCTGCTGTCTTTGTTCTTTTCCACTGTACTTGGTGTGTTTTCCACCATCTCCATCCTGTTCTCTGCTCCGCAATTTTCTGCCTCTTCCTGTGCTCTTTTCTCCTTCAATTTACCAGCTGTGTCCTCCGACTGCTCCGCTCCTCCGGCTGTTCCACTCACACCTCCTGCTCCTTCTCCCATCTCCTCGTCACTCATAGAGCTTCCTTCTGCCTGACACTCACAGCGGGTGGGGCCTTTGTGACACACCCCACAGCTCTCCGCCTTGCAGCTCCGAGCGATGTGTCCAGACTCGCCGCAATTATAACAGTACAAGTCTGGACAGTTTCTTACAAGATGGTCGTGTCCAAGACAATAATAACAAACCTTCACTTGGTTATCATGCAGTACTCGGAAGTACTGCACTCCTTCCAATGTCTCGAATTTCATGCTGTATGGTAATGACTTCACCCCCTCTGGGAACCGCACCTTTACGTAACGGGTTCCATCTGCTACCCGTGTTCCTGGATAGTGTCTCCTCTTTATTGCTGAGCAAATTTTAATGTCCCACGACTCCAACTTTTTGATTAGCGCATCGTCCTCAATATAAACTGGCAAGTTTAAGAATGAGACCACCACCTCTTCCGAATATAGCAGAGATACCTCCAAGAACTTATCTCCAACTTTCAGACTGAGTAAAAGTCTTTCCACCTCCTCTCGGCTACTGACCGTCACCTCGAACCCAACATTCGGCTTTGGTCGGCAGGCAAAGCAGCTTCCCTCGCCACAGTCCTCACGTACCGCCTGGATAATATCCCAAGCTCGTATCTCCTTATCCTCGCACTGAACCACCACCGTGTTTTCTTTTCCAAACCTCCTGGGGTCCTGGCCCAAATCTTTGGGCCTTTTTCTTTCCCTTCCAACCACAGTTTCTCCCCTAATTAAATTCATCTTGGGAACACTGTCCTCTGAGGGGCCCGGCACTCTGGACCCCTCAGCAGCCATCTGGCTGTTGTTTATGGGCCAAAAAAGCCCTAAAACTTGAAAAAAAACCAGCACCAACTTTTTACAAACTCACTCCAACTCCCTGTAGCAATCAGGCAACCAGTAGCACCTGCTCACTCCTAGCCCCTCCCACCTAGAGAGTGCTACCCACTGAGCCAATGGTTGACAAGAAGGATGGGCAGGGATTGTTTACCATGGTCACAGTCCCATAGGATGTCGTTTGTGACTTTGATAGAGCTGTTTCGGTACTGTGGCAGAGGCAGAAACCTGATTGGTGGGATTCAAACATGGAATTCCGGAAAAAATGGGAATTCTTGTGACAGGTCCAGACAGTAGTGAGTGCAAGACTATAGACCGTCTGGCACGGGAGGCTGTGGAATCACTCATCTTTGCTGATAAACACAAGTACAAAAATGAGAAAGCCGTGTCCTTTGTGAGTCTAACTATTAATAAACTTTTGTTCAGGCTCTGGCTGGACAGAGGGAGGATGGTGAAGTACCTTATTCGCCTGTACCAGGACTCGGATTACCAGAGGGTGCGGGACATTTACACAGCAGGCGTGCGACAGCACATTCCAAGGGCGTTCCGCCACCTTCTCAAGCAGCCATTGCTCCAGGCCAGCCTGGGGCTGATCTTCTGTGGGCTGCTGCTGATCTGTGGCTCACTGGTGCTGGCGCTGGTGGTCATGGCGATCCTGATGGTCACGGGACACCAGCTGGTGACAGGTCTGTGGTCCACCATCATTGAGCAAAACCTGAGGTCGGATCTGCTGGACATCAGGAAGTCCTACATGGACCGGGCAGACTCCTGCTTCTGGGTGGCAGAGTGCGATGGGGTTGTGGTGGGGACCGTGGGGGCCGCCCCCTCTAAAGTGTCGCCCACCGACCTGGAACTGAAGCGGATGAACGTGACCAAGGAATTCCGCGGCTGCGGCATCGCCAAGGCCCTGTGCCAGACTGTCCTGGAATTTGCCCGTCAGCGCGGCTTCAGTGGCATCGGACTCGGGACCTCGATCATCCAGAGAGAGGCACAGAGCCTCTACCAAAGAATGGGCTACAGGCTGGTGGGCACAGTGCTGGTGCCCAGGCTCATCGCCAAGCTCACCAACTACAGAATCTACAAATACCGATACCAGATCCCAGTCGGGTCCTGAGCCCCAGCCCATGGTAGGGGCTGCACCGGCAGACCGGACCGTGTGGACTGGAGCCAGACTGCCACGCTTATTAAAGGGGAGGACCCAGACTGCCACGCTTATTAAAGGGGAGGACCCAGACTGCCATGCTCGTTTGAGTGTCTTATCCGAAAGACGGCACTTCCGACAGTGCAGCGCTCCCTCAGTACTGCCCCTCTGACAGTGCCGTGCTCCCTCAGTACTGCCCCTCCGACAGTGCCGCGCTCCCTCAGTACTGCCTCTCCGACAGTACGGCACTCCCTCAGTACCGCCCCTCCGACAGTGCGGCGCTCCCTCAGTACTGCCCCTCCGACAGTGTGGCGCTCCCTCAGTACTGCTTCTCCGACAGTGCAGCGCTCCTTCAGGACTGCCCCTCCGACAGTGCAGCGCTCCCTCAGTACTGCCCCTCCGACAGTGCACCGCTCCCTCAGTACCGCCCCTCCGACAGTGCGGCGCTCCCTCAGTACTGACCCTCCGACAGTGCAGCGCTCCCTCAGTACTGCCCCTCTGACCGTGTGGCGCTCCCTCAGTACCACCCCTCTGCCAAAGCGGCGCTCCCTCAGTACTGTCCCTCCGACAGTGCAGCGCTCCCTCAGTACCTGGAACGATGTAGCCACAGCGTTCAGTACAGGAACGAGTATTATTAATAGTATGGATGATGCACAACTCCAGATGCAGATCACTGGGTTAAAGAACCAACTGCGTAAGATTCTAGGGGAAGAGAATACAGTGGTGGGTTCAGAGCTTCGTGAGGACCAGGCAATGACCGTTCATTTAAAGGAGGTCATTGCGGAGCTGGAGAGGCACGCTAAAACTGTTAATGATTTGATACCGGAGAACAGGAACGCCTCGGAGCAGGCTGCACGGAATGAGGTGTGTGTGTTGTATGGAGCATGGTTGCTGGGCAAGGGCCGCAGCAACCTGGAGGACCTGAGGCAAGGTCGCGTCCCTTCATTGTTAAGAAACAAGCATCTCGCTGCGCTGCACCCGTATAGCAATTCGTTGAGCCTGTGCCAGCTTCGTTTAGCCTCTGAAGATTGCGGGCGGTCCAACCATACTATGTGGAGCATTTCGGGTACCCGATTCCTTTTCTGCCGGAACACCTCACTGAGTTAATAAAGACCGTTGAGCTCTCCCAGAAACATTTTTACACTTTAGAGCAAAAGACAGTAGAAGTGGGGGAGGAGATCAAAGGGATTGTCTCACCACCATGGTGGGAGATCAGTCTGAGTATAGAGATTCCTCCCTGGATCCGCATCTGTTCCCATGCATTCGTTATCATACAATTGTTGCTTGTAAGCTACTTGTTTTACACCAGCTGCAGGCGACGGTGCCAGATGCTCCAAGCGCGGTGGCAAGGGGTGTTAGATCAATCCGGAAAGGTGTAATTGATTTATGCTTTCTCCCTGCAAGGCTTGTAGTGTACCGAAGTTCTGTAAGCAAGTGTATTGTATTCTGGTTATAATTTTACACTCTGCATTACGCAGTGTGCGCCGTTGCATTTTTGTAATGTGTTACCACCTGTCAATGCTGTACTGTGTGCTGTGCGCGGTGACTTCTGGTAACGTCCTGTGGATCTTATTAATGTTCTGTATTTTGACTTGAAGTTTGTCAGTGGGAAATGGAACCCAGGCGTTTGAATGAGTTAAGAATCCGTTTCGCTGATGTTTTGACTCAGTAGAAGGGAACTATGACACGCAGTAAAGGGTACAGTTCCGGGGTTTTAAAACATAAAATCAGGGAAACAGCTTCACTTGTGGGAGACTTTGGCCTTTGCTCTCTCGTCGAGTGATGCTTTGTGGAAAGAAAAGCATCAAACGGGGGACTGAAGAGATCGCAAAGTCTCTGAAAAATGGACTCAGTCGGGAATATTTTGTGGACTTTATGGTATTTTTTCTGAGGGTATTTTTTCCTGTTATGGGATCGCCCTGTGCAGATACGTGAAAGACTGGTTTTGTTAAAAACTCCAGAGAACGCATGGTAGTTGGCTGTGACAAAAGAACTGTGTATGGGTTCGCCCGACAGTCCTGGAAAAAGGAAGGGGGCCATTGAACTTGATTAGAAAAGCCACTCTAATATGCAAAACACTTCTCACTTCCATCTCAGAAGAGAAGCAGAACAATGGACCCACTCGCTTCACCCAGCCGAAGGGGAGCCAGTTTTTCCCAACACAAAGACCGAAAGATATGTCCCAGACTTAGGGTCATTAATCCAATACGCATGGGTCTGAGGATGACTCATCACAGATTAAGCACCGGAGTGCTCAGAAGCAAATGGATTTAAAGATTGGTGGGAAAAGGCAGGCAGACTACTATAAAGATAGATTCTTTTCCACCATTCTCTCTCTCTCTTGCTCCCTGCTCCTACAAGATCGAACTAACAAGAAGTACCAGAGAAGCCGATGAGCAGAGCGATCGAAACCGACCGCGTGTGGGGGTAAGCACGGTCTCTCAGAACGGAAGTTTTTGGGCTATTCCGAGGGGGGGAGCTTCGTTTGGATCAGCCAGGTGAAGGGGTTTATGTGACTGGGTAATTCGTTGGTAAGGGTGGAGTTAGCGTCCACCATAGCAACAAGGGAATTACTGCTTGTTATAGTCCCCAGTTTTATACTGTATGTATGTTGACTGTAATCTGGATTTTATTCTCCACAGGGACAGTGATTTTGTTTAGTAGTGCATGTTTTAGCCAGTGTATGTTAGGCCAAATAAATACAAGTTTGATTTTTCACCGAAGCATTCCTGTCCGTGACTTATTTTATTTACACTCTGAATAATAATTCCCGGGTATAGAACCTTCGTAAGGCAGGGGCGATTCGAACCGTCCGTCTAACAATTGGGCTAGGATCAAAAACCGCTTACACTCCCATCTCTCTCTCCCCGTCTCTCTCTCTCTCCCCCGTCTCTCTATCTCCCCCGTCTCTGTCTCTCTCCCCAGTCTCTCTTTCTCCCCCCACCAGTCTCTCTCTCCCCCGTCTCTCTATCTCCCCCGTCTCTGTCTCTCTCCCCAGTCTCTCTTTCTCCCCCCACCAGTCTCTCTCTCCCCCTGTCTCTCTCTTCCCTGTCTCACTCTACCCCCCATCTCTCTCTCTTCCCCCCAGCTCTCTCTCCCTTCCCCCCAGCTCTCTCTCTTCCCCGTCTCTCTCTCTCCCCAGTCTCTTTCTCTCTCTCTCTCTCTGTCTCTCTCTCTCTTCCCTGTCTCTCTCTCCGCCCATCTTTCTCTCTCCCCATCTCTCTCTCTTCCCCCTAGCTCTCTCTTCCCCGTCTCTCTCTCTCCCCCAGTCTCTCTCTCTCTCCCCCAGTCTCTCTCTTCCCCAGTCTCTCTCTCCCCCAGTCTCTCTCTCTCTCCCCGTCTCTCTCTCTCTCCCCCCGTCTCTCTCTCTCTCCCCCCATCTCTCTCTCTCTCCCCCCCAGTCTCTCTCACCCCCATCTCTCTCCCCAGTCTCTTTCTCTCTGTCTCTCTCTCTCTTCCCTGTCTCTCTCTCCGCCCATCTTTCTCTCTCTCTCCCCATCTCTCTCTCTTCCCCCTAGCTCTCTCTTCCCCGTCTCTCTCTCTCCCCCAGTCTCTCTCTCTCCCCCCCAGTCCCTCTCTCCCCAGTCTATGTCTCTACCCCCAGTCTCTCCCCCAGTCTCTCTCTCTCCCCCAGTCTCTCTCTCCCCAGTCTCTCTATGTCTCTACCCCCAGTCTCTCCCCCCGTCTCTCTCTCTCTCCCCCAGTCTCTCGCTCTCCCCCCAGTCTCTCTCTCTCTCTCTCTCTCTCTCTCTCCCCCCATCTCTCGCTCTCCCCCCAGTCTCTCTCTCTCCCCCAGTGTGATGAAATAACTCTGTGTTCTGGATTGTTTGTTGTACTTGTTAATGTCTGTCATGTTTTACAGGTGTAACCACTAAAGTTCCTCCCTAGCTCCACCTTTATGGACCCTCCTGATTGGTGTGAGTCTTATTTATAAGAACTGGGTTTTACTCATAAGGGCTGGGTTGGTGATGAATGATGGTTGCCCTGTGTTAACTTGATGCCATGTTCTTACTTAATAAAAGCCTTTAGTTTTAAGTTGTAACCTCATGGATTCAGGCAGTTATTTGGCACATCAATTTTATTAAGTAACAACTTTGGAAGATGGATCGATTTTTGAAACCAGAGCGTCTGGATATCGATCCCCATTCGGCAGATGCATCGAAGAAATTTACGCATTGGCTTCGATGTTTTGAATACTTCATCGCATCGATCAATTCGACGGTTAACAAGTTGGGTCTTTTAACCAACTTAGTAAGTCATCAAACTTTATTCTATATTAGAAGATATTACTACATATGAAGAGGCCCTTGCAGCTCTTAAACCCCAGTACCTTAAGTCGGTTAATGAAGTATACACCAGGTATCTTTTGTCTACTCGCAGGCAATTACCCGAGGAATCCCTGGATGATTTCCTGCAGGATCTTAAGGCTTTGGCTAAGGATTGCAACTACAAGGCTGTCTCTACCATATTGTATCTGGAAGAAGCCATCCGCGATTCTTTCATATCTGGCCTTCGATCTAATTATATTAGACAGAGACTCCTCGAGAATGACTCGTTAGTATTAAAAACAGTCGTTGTTTAGAAGTGTATGCATCAGCCCATGCGTCTCTCTCAGCCTCGTGTGTTCCGAGTATGGAGGCATCCATAACACCAATGGAGCCCCCACTTAATCCTATTGTTGCGGCTGTGCCCCATGGGTCTAAGTGTTATTTTTGTGGCCAATCTAAACACCCCAGGCAAAGTTGCCCAGCCAGAGAGACTACCTGTTTTAAATGTAAGAAACGGGGACATTTTAGTGAAGTGTATAAGGGTAATCCTGTACTCGATGTCTTCTCTGCTGCCGCCTATTGTTTTACTCTAGCTTCGGTTACGGTTGACCAGACCATACCGTGTTCCTTGCTGAAATCTATGATGGACATTAAGATTAATGGTCGTCCTACTGGGTGTTTGATAGACTGTGGCAGTACTGAAAGTTTTATACACCCCAACCTTGTTAACTCCTGTTCATTGAAGGTGTATCCTACTCGAAGTGAAATTGTGATGGCGTCCAAGTCCCTTACTTCGGAGGTAACTGGATATTGTAAAGTCACATTGACCGTTAAGGATACAGAGTATAAGGACTTTAAACTCCTTATATTACCTCAGTTGTGTGTGAACTTAATTTTAGGCTTGGACTTCCAGTGTCAGCATGAGAGCGTTACCCTTAAGTATGGTGGATCTCAGCCTCCACTCACAGTCTGCGGCCTTTCTACTTTAAAAGTAAGTCCGCCTTCTTTGTTCGTGAACCTTGCTCCTAATTGTAGACCTATAGTGACTAAGAGTCGACGGTATAGTTCAGAAGATAAAACATTTATAAAAGAGGAAGTGGAAAGGCTTCAACGGGAGGGAATCATCGAACACAGTAATAGCCCGTGGCGTGCCCAGGTGGTGGTGGTTAAAACTAATGAAAAGAAAAGACTTGTGGTCGATTATAGCCAGACTATAAACTTGTATACCCAATTAGACCCCTATCCTTTGCCTCGTATTTCTGAGATGGTGAACCAGATAGCTCAGTACCGCGTGTTCTCCACCATTGATTTAAAGTCTGCCTATCATCAACTCCCCATTAAAATAGAAGACCGACCTTATACGGCCTTCGAAGCTAATGGGCGCCTGTACCAATTCCTTAGGGTGCCCTTTGGAGTGACGAATGGGGTATCCGTCTTCCAACGGGAGATGGATCGTATGGTGGATGAATACACGTTGGAAGCAACATTCCCGTACCTGGACAATGTTACTATCTGTGGGCGCGACCAACGGGAGCATGATCAAAATCTCGCGAAGTTCCTAGAGACGGCAAAGAGGTTAAACCTGATCTATAACGAAAACAAGTGTAACTTCAATACTACACGTTTGTGTATTCTTGGTTGTGTTGTGGAGAATGGGGTAATCGGGCCGGATCCTGAAAGATTACGCCCACTTAAGGAATTACCTTTTACCTCACACTGTAAAAGCTTTAAGAAGGTGTCTGGGATTCTTTTCGTACTATGCCCAGTGGGTGGCTAACTACTCAGATAAAGTCCGACCTCTTATTAAGTCGACGTCTTTTCCGCTATCGGCGAAAGCTCAGGAGGCTTTCCTTAATATCAAATGGGACATTGAAAAGGCAGTGGTATGTGCCGTGGATGAGAAGATCCCTTTTCAAGTGGAAAGTGATGCATCTGATTTTGCGTTGGCAGCAACTCTTA
Source organism: Somniosus microcephalus (assembly GCF_052327205.1). Classification (NCBI taxonomy): domain Eukaryota; kingdom Metazoa; phylum Chordata; class Chondrichthyes; order Squaliformes; family Somniosidae; genus Somniosus; species Somniosus microcephalus. The sequence continues at coordinate 390,100,485 of NC_140988.1, read as the reverse complement.
ACCAAGCTGGTAGACCAGTAGCTTTCTTCTCTCATACATTGCAAGGACCAGAAGTTCGACATTCTTCAGTGGAAAAGGAGGCGCAGGCGATTATCGAAGCAGTCAGGTATTGGAGACATTATCTCGCTGGCCGACGTTTTACACTCATTACTGACCAGCGATCTGTGGCCTTTATGTTCAACACTAAGCAGAGAGGCAAGATCAAAAATGATAAGATTTTAAGATGGCGAATAGAATTGTCAACATATGACTATGATATTCAGTACAGGCCTGGAGTATTTAATGAGCCGTCGGATGTTTTGTCACGAGGAGTATGTGCTAGTCTAGGTATAGATAAGCTTCAAAGTCTCCACGATGCACTCTGCCACCCTGGGGTTACCAGAATGAACCACTTCATTAAGTCCCACAATCTACCCCACTCGATTGAGGAGGTCCGGACAATGACCAGAACCTGTCGTGTTTGTGCTGAATGCAAACCCCACTTCTATAAGCCGTCCGAGCCAGCTCATCTTATTAAAGCAACTCGAGCATTTGAGCGTTTGAGTCTCGATTTTAAAGGTCCCCTTCCATCGAGCGACCGTAATGTCTATTTTCTTAATATTATAGACGCGTACTCTCGGTTCCCTTTTGTTATCCCCTGTCCGGATGTGATTGGTGCTGTTGCAATTAAATGCCTCTGCCAACTGTTTTCCTTGTTTGGCATGCCTAACTATATACATAGTGATAGGGGTTCTTCCTTTATGAGCGAAGAATTGTGTCAGTTTTTGCTATCAAAAGGGATTGCAACGAGTACAACGACCAGCTATAACCCTCGTGGTAATGGGCAGGTCGAGAAAGAAAATGCGACAGTGTGGAAGGCTATCATACTGTCTCTGAAGTCGCGAGGCCTGCCGACCTCTCGCTGGCAGGATGTCCTGCCAGACGTGCTGCATTCCATAAGGTCTCTTTTGTGTACAGCGACGAATGCCACCCCTCATGAAAGGATGTTTAGCTTTCCAAGAAAAGCTACTAATGGAGTATCGTTACCCACATGGTTGATGACCACGGGCCCTGTGTTGTTGCGCAGACATGTGAGAGGCCACAAGACTGATACACTGGTGGAGGAAGTACAACTCCTTCATGCTAATCCCCAGTATGCGTACATTCAATATCCGGATGGGCGAGAGGATACGGTCTCGATTAAAGATCTTGCACCTGCTGGAGCTCAAAGAGTTCGACTCAGAGTAGAGTTTTTAATCGTGGTATTGGACTGTCAGAGACACAAACCCTCAGTGTGGAAAACACTGATGATTCTGGGAATTCGGATGAACCGGAGTTGGTACTCCGGGAGGAGCCTCGGCAAGAGTTACGTCATTCCCAGAAGACTATCAGACCTCCTGACAGATTGCATCTATAGCAGGGGGTGAATGTTGTAACATCCGTGTGTAATTGAGACACGGACTGCAGGAGTTGGTTATAACAGGTGTTTACTGAATGGAGACAAAACTGGAACTAACTATGCAAAAGTTACTACACAGGCTTATATACAGGGGCGGTCACTACTGGTACTGCAGTATACAGGGGCTGCAGAATATAGTTCCTTCTTCAAAGTACATACACACATTCCCCTTTTAGCTAAACAGTACATAACATTCGATTAATAATTAAATAACATATTTACAATTACAGTTGCTAGATACATTAGCTGAAGTTAATCAATTATAAATTCAGTCTTTGAGGAGGCTTCCTGATTCTGTCCAGATAACGCCTCTTTGGGGTATCAGGTTCTTCTGGCAAAGTTGATTCGGGATCAACGTTGTTGTTTGGTTCGTCTGCTTCCAATATCACCGATTCTGAGGTAGATGCAATTGGTACTTCGGTTTCATCACCAGGTGTATCGGATCGGGGTGTGGATTTGACGTTTTCCAGTGACTCTAGAATCTGGTCAGCATGGCGTCTTACAATGCTCTCTCCAATGTCCACGGTATACATTAGAGGTCCTTGCCGTGTGCAGATCGTTCCTGGCTGCCATTTCTCTGTGCGGTAGTCCCGGGCCAAAACTGGTTGACCTATCTTAAAACTCCTGGTTGGCCTTTTCATATTCTGAAACTGCCTGTTCTCCACATCTCTTCTGATGTTTGGCTTAACCAAATCCAAGCAGCATCTTAGTCTTCGATTGAAGAACATCATGGCTGGAGTTTGGTTGGTAACCGCATGTGTCGCATTCTGGTAGGCAAACAAGAAGTTATCCACCTTGTGTTGTAGGGGTATGTCTTCATTACACATTGCCTTGATAGCCTTCTTGAATGTTTGAACGAACCTCTCAGCCAATCCATTGGTGGCTGGATGATATGGGGCGGATATGTAATGCTTAACACCATTGTTCTTTAAGAACCTCCGGAACTCTTCAGACACAAACTGTGGTCCATTGTCGGAGCAAATCTGTTCAGGCAGCCCATTTCTGGCGAATATGGTTCGTAAGACTGTGATGGTTTTTTCTGTGGTGGTTGAGGACATTTTTATTACCTCTGGCCACTTTGAATGTGCATCCACCGCAATTAAAAACATCGAGTCCATAAATGGACCAGCAAAATCAATGTGTACCCTTTGCCATGGAGATGAGGGCCACTCCCATGGATGTAGAGGGGCTTGTGGTGGGGCGTTTTGGACCTTCTGGCATCCTGTACAGCTCTTGGTCATCTCTTCGATTTCTCTATCGATTCCTGGCCACCACACAAACGCTCTGGCTAAGTTCTTCATTTTTACCCCTCCCAGATGACCCTCATGAAGCTCATGGAACACTCTATCCTTCAATTTGGGTGGAATTACTACTCTGGATCCACACATCAAGGTTCCTCGGCACACTGACAGCTGTTCTCTTCTCGGCGAGAATGCTGGCAACAGTGGTTCGCCATGTGCTGGCCATCCCTTCACCGTTAAATCATAGGCCCTGGAAAGTGTCGGGTCATTTCGTGTTTTCTTTTCTATGTTTGCATTCGTCACAGGTAAACATTCAACTATGGTCGAGTGGAATATCTCCACAGGATCCACTGCAGGTGTTTCTTCCACCGTCGGCAACGGTAGGCACGACAATCCATCAGCATTCCCATGCTGTTTAGTTCCTTTGTACTCGATGTCATATTGGTGTGCCCCTAGGAAAAGGGACCATCTCTGTAGCCGTTGTGCTGTCATTATCGGGACGCCCTTCTTAGGGTTGAAAATGGAGAGAAGAGGTTGATGATCAGTTAGTAAAGTAAATTTCTGTCCGTGCAGGTAGTGATTGAACTTCTTCACCCCCCACACCAGGCTGAGGGCCTCTCTGTCAATCTAGGCATAGTTACGCTTGGCTGCAGTTAACGAGCGTGACGCAAAAGCTATCGGCCTCTCTGAACCATCAAGGAATTTATGTGACAGTACCGCTCCAACGCCGTAGGGAGACGCATCACACGCCAGTCTTATCGGTAGTGATGGGTTGTAGTGAGCCAATACTTCTCTTGAAGTGATTAGGCCTTTACACTTCTGAAAGGCCCGCTTACATTCATCGCTCCATTTCCATGCTACTCCAGTTTGTAGCAGGGCATTCAGTGGGTGCAGAATTGTGGACAAATTTGGCAAAAAGTTATGGTAGTAATTCACCAATCCGAGGAATGACCTCAGTTGCGACACATTTTCAGGTGCTGGAGCCTTAACTACCGCTTCAATTTTGTCAGGGGACTTATGTAACCCCTCTTCATCAATCATGTGGCCACAATACGATATTTGTTTCTTAAAAAACTCGCACTTGGGGTGATTGGCTCGTAGCCCATGTTCTCTTAGTCTAGTGAGCACCTGCTCTAGGTTGGCAAGGTGTTCACTGGCATTTTCACCTGTCACTAGGATGTCGTCCAAGTAACACTGAGTCCCTGGAATCCCTTGCAGGACTTGTTCCATCGCCCTTTGCCATATAGCCGCAGCTGATGCAACTCCGAATACCAGTCGATTATACTGGTAAAGACCTTTGTGAGTGTTTATCGTGAGATATTTCCTAGAGGATTCTTCAACCTCCATCTGCAAATATGCTTGCGCTAGGTCAATTTTTGTAAAACGTTTCCCTCCAGATAGTGAGGCGAAAATATCTTCTATCCTCGGAAGAGGATACTGTACTGTGTGAAGGACTGGGTTCATCATCACCTTGAAGTCCCCACAGATGCGAACCTTCCTTGGCTCCTCAGACTTATTGTTTAACGTTTTCTTCATGACAGGAACGATGGGAGTCGCCCACTCGCTCCAGTCTACCTTAGTTAGCACGCCTGCATTCTCCAGCTCTGACTCGACGGCTGGGCGAATTGCATACGGTACCGGTCTTGCTTTGAAAAACTTGGGAATTGCATTCTCTTCTATTTTTATCGAGGCAGTTACGCCTTTAAGAGTTCCCAGTTCTTGTTGAAATACCTCTTTAGCGTTAGCCAAGATTTTTGACAATCGTCCAGGTGTGACGTCGTCATCCTTTTTACCAGCCACCGTCAGTGCCTGAATGGAGTGCCAGTCTAAACTTATCTTCCTGATCCATTCACGTCCCAATAACAGTGGTCCACCATCTTGCAGTATGTACAGATACAATTTCTGTATTTCCTTGCCGTTGTATTTGACAGGCACCCTTATTTTCCCTCTGGGGTATACTTTCTGCCCCGTATATGTCTTCAAGACAATGGATGTGTCTTTCAAGGGTATGTGTGAGAATAGCCGCTCGTAGTCTTGTCGATTCATGACGGTCAGGGCTGATCCTGTATCCAATTCCATTTTGACTTGGGACCCTGCTATCGTGAGGGTGACCCAAATGGTTCGGTGATCCTCTTTTGTGATTACGTTGTGTAGTTTGAGACAGCTTAGTCTCTTGTTCCCGGATTCACTATCGCTCTTCTGGTCTTCGGAACTACTGTCCGTCATCTTTTGTACTTTCCTGTACTTTTCCTTAGTAGTCTTTTTGTTGTCGTTAGTCGTCTTCCCGGACCTGCAAACTCGTGCAATGTGTCCCATCTTTCCGCATTGCCTGCATGTTTTGTCCTTGGACCAGCAGTCCTTCTGGTCAGGAGTTGTTCTGCCGCAGCGATAACATTTCTCAAATCCCCGTGTCATTTCATGGGTGCCGTATTCCTGTGGCTTTTGCTGTATTTCCGCAGCTCCCCTTGCTGCTGCTTCATACGATACTGCCACGCTGAAAGCCTTATCTAGCGTCAGCTCTTTCTCAGAGTAACCTCTTCTGGGTTCCTTCACTCAGGAGTCCACAGACAAATTTGTCCCGTAGGGTATCTGCCAGTCCTGCTCCGAACTGGCAGTGCTTTGATAGCCTGTGTAGTTCCGTAAGGTAATCAGTGATATGCCTATCAATTAGTCCAATAAAAGGCAACGAGTTAAGAACGTAACTGAAGGTTTTTATTGGCTAAATAACAGAGCCCACCCTCGTGGGTGATCCGATCCAACAGGGAGGAATACTAGCCAGTCAGCTACCTTTATACCTGGGCAGGTAATGGGCAGAGTCGGAGGTGGTCAGCCCAGGTATAACAGTGCGACAAGAGGCGACCTCGTGTAGTGATGTGACAGTGAGAACAGTGAGAACAATATACAGTGATAACTATAACAGTGGTTTACCACATTCACCCCTTGTTTAGATTAGAGTCCGGCGGGGTGAAGTGTATTACCAGCTCTGGTATGTCAGTCTGTCCGGAGGCTTCGTTAGCCTCTCCGATCGTCGCAGCGGCGGTGTTACATTATCCGGTGTTAAAGCTGGTGTCTGCGTAGTCGGCAAAGGCTCGTGGGGTTCCGGCATGCCGTCTACCTCGGCTGGACTCGGGGGGTTGGGAGGGGGGGGTGAGGGTGCGAGGTCTCGTAAGGAGACAGTGTCCTCCCGTCCGTCTGGGTAAGCCACATAGGCGTACTGGGGGTTGGCGTGCAGGAGGTTCACCTTCTCGACCAGGGGGTCCGTTTTATGGGCCCTCACGTGCTTTCGCAGCAAGACGGGTCCCGGAGAGGTCAGCCAGGTTGGTAGGGTGGTTCCCGTAGTCGACTTCCTGGGGAAGACAAACATTCGAGCATGGGGGGTGGTGTTAATGGCAGTGCAAAGTAGTGACCGGATGGAGTGCAGCGCAATCGGGAGAACCTCTTGCCAGCGGGAGGTTGGGAGGCCCTTAGACTTTAAGGCTAAGAGGGTGGCCTTCCATACCGTCGCGTTCTCTCTTTCCACCTGGCCGTTCCCTCGGGGGTTGTAGCTGGTGGTCCTGCTTGCTGCAATACCCCTCTCCAATAGGAACTGACGGAGTTCCTCGCTCATGAAGGAGGCGCCCCGGTCACTATGTATATAGTTCGGGAACCCGAACAAGGCGAAGAGTTTGTTCAGGCATTTAATGACCGTGTTACTGGTCATGTCTGGGCAGGGGAAGGCAAAGGGGAAACGGGAGTACTCATCAACGATGTTGAGGAAGTACACATTACGGTCGGATGACGGTAGGGGCCCCTTGAAGTCGATGCTCAGACGCTCGAAGGGGCGGGTGGCCTTGATCAGGCTTGCTCTGTCCGGCTTATAGAAGTGCGGTTTGCACTCAGCACAGATCTGGCAGTTCCTGGTCATGGTCCTGACCTCCTCGATGGAGTATGGCAGGTTGCGGGCCTTAATGAAATGGTAGAGTCTGGTGACTCCGGGGTGGCAGAGGTCATTGTAGAGGGTCTGAAGTCTATCACTTTGCGCGCTGGCGCATGTAATGCGTGAAAGAGCATCAGGGGGGTCGTTCAGTTTACCGGGCCGGTACAAGATCTCATAATCATAGGTGGAAAGCTCGATTCTCCACCTCAAGATTTTGTCGTTCTTGATCTTGCCCCTCAGCTTGTTATTAAACATGAAGGCAACCGAGCGTTGGTCGGTGAGGAGGGTAAATCGTTTGCCTGCCAAGTAGTGCCTCCAGCGCCGTACTGCCTCCACAATTGCCTGGGCTTCCTTCTCGACCGACGAGTGTCGGGTCTCGGGGCCCTGTAGGGTCCTTGAGAAGAAGGCCACCGGCCTCCCCTCCTGGTTAAGGGTAGCGGCTAGGGCGAAGTCGGATGCATCGCTCTCCACTTGGAAGGGGATTGACTCATCCACTGCGTGCATTGTGGCCTTGGCTATGTCTCCCTTAATGAGGGAGAAGGCCGCGCACGCCTCTTCCGTGAGGGGGAAGGATGTGGTTTTCAGGAGGGGTCTGGCTTTGTCCGCATAATTGGGTACCCATTGGGCATAGTAGGCGAAAAGCCCCAGGGTTCTCCTAAGTGCTTTTGGACAGTGGGGGAGGGGTAGCTCCATGAGGGGGCGCATTCTTTCGGGGTCGGGGCCGATGACTCCGTTCTCTACTACACAGCCAAGGATGGCAAGGCGCGCTGTGTTAAACACGCATTTCTCCTTATTGTAGGTGAGGTTCAGCCGTTGGGCCGTACGGAGGAATTTCTCCAGATTCACGTCATGGTCCTGCCGGTTGCGGCCGCAGATGGTGACGTTATCGAGATAGGGGAAAGTGGCCTGTAGTCCGTTCTGGTCAACCATCCGGTCCATCTCCCGTTGGAAAACCGAGACCCCGTTGGTGACACCAAAGGGGACCCTAAGGAATTGGTAGAGGCGGCCATTCGCCTCGAAGGCGGTGTACTGGCTGTCCTCCGGGCTGATGGGGAGTTGGTGGTAGGCTGACTTGAGGTCGATGGTCGAGAATACGCGGTATTGTGCAATCTCATTGACCATGTCCGATATGCGGGGGAGGGGGTATGCGTCCAGCTGGGTGTATCTGTTTATGGTCTGGCTGTAGTCGATAACCAGGCGATTTTTGTCGCCGGTCTTGACTACCACCACCTGGGCACGCCAGGGGCTGCTGCTCCCCTCAATAATGCCCTCTTTCAGGAGTCGCTGCACCTCAGAGCTAATGAAGGCTGTCCCCAGCGCTGTACCGCCTGCTCTTAGTAGCGACAGGTTTGCAGTCGGGGGTGAGGTTAGCGAACAGGGAAGGTGGCGGTACCTTGAGGGTGGATAGGCTGCAGGTGTTACGCGGTGGGCGGTTTAACTTTCGCTGGTTGTCGACTGTGAGTGGGGGGAGGGGTCCACCGTATGCTAGGGTTACACTTTGGAGGTGGGATTGGAAGTCCAGCCCTAGTATGACGGCAGCGCACAGCTGGGGGAGTACGAGGAGTTTAAAATTTTTATACTCTGTCCCTTTAACCGACAATGTCACGACACAGTAGCCGCTGATGTCTGTGGCGTGCGACCTCGATGCCATCGAGATGCGGCTGCGCGTTGGCAGGACGGGGAGGGAGTAGTGGCTCACCGTGTCTGGGTGGATGAAGCTCTCCGTGCTTCCGCTGTCGAACAGGCAGGTCGTGGCGTGGCCGTTGACTTTGATGTCCATCATTGAGCTGGCCAGGTGGTGCGGGCGGGCTTGATCCAGGGTCACGGAAGCTAGGGTGTAGATGAGCGCGTCGTTGTCATGACAAGATGGCGGCGAAGATGGCGGCCCCCGTAGTTCACATGAGGCTCTGTTTAAATCGTTTGCCCCGCACAAAGATGGCCGCCCCTGCTGTTCCCATGAGGCTCTGCAGGCTTCGGCTGCCCCGCACAAAGATGGCCGCCCCTGGTTTTCCCATGAGGCTCTGCAGGCTTCGGCTGCCCCGCACAAAGATGGCCGCCCCTGGTTTTCCCATGAGGCTCTGCAGGCTTCGGCTGCCCCGCACAAAGATGGCCGCCCCCAGGGTTCGCATGAGGCACTGCTGGCTTCTGAGGATTTGCTTCTGCAGGCCTTGGAGAAGTGGCCTTTCTTGAGGCAGGTTTTGCAGGTCGAGTTTTTGGCTGGGCAGCGCGACCTCGGATGCTTCTGGCCGCAAAAGAAGCAGCCAGCGGCCCGATCGGGGTTGCCTGATGTCGGGGCCGGTACCGGGGCTAGCGGGCCCGGTCGGATCCGTGATGCAGACGCTGAGGTAGGTCCCGGGGGCAGCGCTGTGAAGGGTGGTGGGGTGGGGGTCGGGCCCGAGTCCCAGGGTCGCGAATAGTACCTGGCAAACGCTTCCTGGTCTTGCTGGGTGGCCTCTAGGGTGAGGGCGAGGGCTTCGGCCTTGTCCAGGTCTATGTCCTTAGCTTCAAGCAGTCTTTGCCGTGTGTAGTCGGAACGTAGGCCTCTCACCAAGGCGTCGCGGACATTGTCTTCCATGTTCGCAGTAGCCGTCACCGCTTTAAAGTCACAGTTCCTGCCGAGTTGTCTCAGCGCTCGTGAAAATTCAGCTATCGATTCTCCTGGCTGTTGCTGGCGAGATCTTAAGAGATGCCTAGTGTACATGTAGTTTACCGGGCTCCGGTACTGCTGTTTCAGTAGGTTGATGGCGTCGTCGTACGTAGTCATGTCCTGGATGAGTGTATATACTCTCGGGCTCGCTTGGGCTTTCAGGACTCTTAGTTTGGATCTCTGAGGGACGACGGCTTCCTCCAGGTACGATTCGAAGCAGTCCAGCCAGTGTTTGAAGTCGTTGGCTGAGTTTGGTGCCTGTGGGTTTAGATCCAGGTATGGTGGTTTCAAGGCTTGCAGCCAAGCCGGCTGGTGTGGCCCGTTGTCTGGAGGCTGCTGTTGCTGTGCTGCTGGGTGAGCTCCTTGCTGTTGCTGTTCATTATCAGACATCTTTAAAATTTAGTCAATAAAATTGATATGCCTATCAATTAGTCCAATAAAAGGCGACGAGTTAAGAACGTAACTGAAGGTTTTTATTGGCTAAATAACAGAGCCCACCCTCGTGGGTGATCCGATCCAACAGGGAGGAATACTAGCCAGTCAGCTACCTTTATACCTGGGCAGGTAATGGGCGGAGTCGGAGGTGGTCAGCCCAGGTATAACAGTGCGACAAGAGGCGACCTCGTGTAGTGATGTGACAGTGAGAACAGTGAGAACAATATACAGTGATAACTATAACAGTGGTTTACCACAATCAGCATTGCTCTCATCTTTATGCTGATTTCTCTTGTGGAATTTAAATCTTTCTGCTATCAGCAGCGGTGTAGGATTTAGGTGTTCCTGTAGGATATCAACAATTTCGTTAAAACTCTTCGCCATCGGTTTGACTGGAGTGATCAGGTTCCGCAATAGGCCGTACGTTCTTGCGCCCAATAAGTTTAGTAGTACCGATGCCTTTTTCTCATCGGCTACTTCATTTGCCTTGCAATATACTTCGACTCTTTCCACATACGTGGTCCAGTCTTCTATTGCATTATCGAAGGCAGTGATATTGCCAGTCTTCGGCATCTTGGAGATCTAAGATGACACCTCCCGCGCTTTGCCTTCTTCCCCGATTGAACAAAATGGCGCCTCCTGCGCTTTGCCTTCTTTCCCGCTGGATTAAGATGGCACCTCCCGCGCTTTCTGTCTTTTCCGCTGCTGCTAGCGCTGTTGCTGGCGTTTTTATGCCTTGATGGAGACGCCCTATGGTCTTCGCGCACTTCCCCCCCGCGCTGCTGCCAGCGCCGCTCTCCGCGGTCCCCGTGGCAAACTGCAGCTCCTCGCGGCTTTCTGCGCTTCTAATTTATTTTATTTTAATTACTGTTCCCGTCGTCAGAGCAGACCCTATGGAAGACTTTCCTCCCTCTTCTCGTGTCTGTACGCTGCCCGGCTTCGTAGCACCGGCCGCGCCCTGTGTGCTCCACCCTCTCTCTCCTCTTCCCGACAACGCTGCTCGGCCCCGTTGAAAAGCCACCCGATTGAGCTCTAGCCCGCCGCAGCCCAGGAAGGATCAGTGTACTACCTGCCACCAGCCCGATTAGTTGGAACACCATAGACTGGATAACCAAGCCCAGCTCTCGACAGCCTCTCCTGCAAATCTTCGAATTCGATGAATCAGAGGACGGTTGCCCACAGTCGACGCCCGTTTCTTCTGTTTGTTTTTTTTTCTTTTTGGATTTCTTCCTTCTGGCCTCGACCTCTAACAACTTCGCTTCAGGGATGGATCCCCGTGAGGTGGTGCAGAACTGTAGGTTAGTTCGGATCTGTTCGTCGCCAGTGTAACGTCCGTGCGTAATTGAGACACGGACTGCAGGAGTTGGTTATAACAGGTGTTTACTGAATGGAGACAAAACTGGAACTACTATACAAAGTTACTACACAGGCTTATATACCGGGGTGGTCACTACTGGTACTGCAGTATACAGGGGCTGCAGAATATAGTTCCTTCTTCAAAGTACATACACTACAATTGTGATGAAATAACTCTGTTCTGGATTGTTTGTTGCACTTGTTAATGTCTGTAATGTTTTACAGGTGTAACCACTAATGTTCCTCCCTAGCTCCGCCTTTATGGATCCTCCTGATTGGTGTGAGTCTTATTTATAAGAGCTGGGTTTTACTCATAAGGGCTGGGTTGGTGATGAATGATGGTTGCCCTGTGTTAACTTGATGCCATGATTCTTACTTAATAAAAGCCTTTAGTTTTAAGTCTTAACCTCATGGATTCAGGCAGTTATTTGGCACATCACCCAGTCTCTCTCTCTCCCCCCCCCCCCAGTCTCTCTCTCTCTCTCCCCCCAGTCTCTCTCTCTCTCCCCCCCCAGTCTCTCTCTCTCTCTCTCTCTCTCCCCCCAGTCTCTCTCTCTCCCCCCCAGTCTCTCTCTCTCTCTCTCCCCAGTCTCTCTCTCTCCCCCCCCCAGTCTCTCTCTCTCTCCCCCCAGTCTCTCTCTCTCTCCCCCCAGTCTCTCTCTCTCTCCCCCCAGTCTCTCTCTCTCTCCCCCCAGTCTCTCTCTCTCTCCCCCCAGTCTCTCTCTCTCTCCCCCCAGTCTCTCTCTCTCTCCCCCCAGTCTCTCTCTCTCTCTCCCCCCCAGTCTCTCTCTCTCTCTCCCCCCAGTCTCTCTCTCTCTCCCCCAGTCTCTCTCTCTCTCTCTCTCTCCCCAGTCTCTCTCTCTCCCCCCAGTCTCTCTCTCTCTCTCTCTCTCTTTCCCCCCAGTCTCTCTCTCTCTCTCTCTCTCTCTCCCCCCAGTCTCTCTCTCTCTCTCTCCCCAGTCTCTCTCTCCCCAGTCTCTCTCTCTCTCTCCCCCCAGTCTCTCTCTCTCTCTCTCCCCAGTCTCTCTCCCCCCAGTCTCTCTCTCCCCCCCCCAGTCTCTCTCTCCCCCCCCAGTCTCTCTCTCTCCCCCAGTCTCTCTCTCTCCCCCAGTCTCTCTCTCCCCCCAGTCTCTCTCTCTCTCCCCCCGGTCTCTCTCTCTCCCCCCACACTCTCTCTCTCCCCCCCCCCACTCACTCTCTCTCTCCCCCCCCCCACTCTCTCTCTCTCTCTCCCCCCCCCCCCACTCTCTCTCCCCCCCCCCACTCTCTCTCCCCCCCCCACACTCTCTCTCTCCCCCCCCCCCCACTCTCTCTCTCCCCCCCCCCCCACTCTCTCTCTCTCCCCCCCCCCCACTCTCTCTCTCTCCCCCCCCCCCCCACTCTCTCTCTCTCCCCCCCCCCCCCACTCTCTCTCTCTCCCTCTCTCTCCAATTCCAATTCAAATGCTTTATTGGCATGAAAGTTTACAGAGAACCATATTGCCAAAGCTTACATAGCAAAAAGGTACAGTTTTCCAACATTCTGTAGGTGTCAATCGATTTGACATTTGTTGGGTACATACAATATTACTTTTAAACAATATTAATTTTAAACAGTCTTTCTACTTCATTTGGTACGTTCAATATTAATTTTAAACAGTCTTACTTTTAAACAGTCCTCAGGTTGTGACATGTTGTTACATATTTGGCCCCAAGGTATGGTCTCAATTTTGACAGGTCATCCAATTCCTTGAAATCTGGGGTTGTTTGGCTTAGCTTGTTGAATAATATGTTTCTTGATGTGTTGAATTTTTCGCATTTTAGGAGGAAATGCATTTCTGTTTCAACCTCGCCGGCCAGACATTGATCGCATATTCTATTCTCTCTAGGCTGCCAGGATTTCTTGTATCTGCCTTTTTCAATTTCCAGTTGGTGGTCGCTTAGTCTGTACCTGGTGAGGGTCTGTCTCTGTTTTGTGTCTCTGATGGTCGTGAGGTAGTCTGCCAGTTTATATTCTCTTTTTAGGGCCCGGTAACATTCTAATCTGCTTTGGCTTTCGGTTATTTTGTTCCAATGTTCCAGGTAGGTTTCTTTGCATTGTTTAATGATTTGGTTCACTCGGATTGGTGTTTGGACGGCTGTGTTGGTCTGGGGCTGGTCAGGGTCCGGCTGAGTACTTAGTTTCAGTAGCAGCTGACTCAGGGGACTCTTTTCTGGGTTTAGCTCTTGGGTCTGAAAGGCTTTGAAATGAAGGGTGTATGGGGAGCTAGATTTGAGGTGATTTAGGAAGTTTAGTGCTCGTTTTTGGATGTTTATTATCAGTGGGTATCTGCCTAGTTCGGCTCTGCATGCATTTGTTGGCGTTTTTCTTTGGATGCGAAGGATGCTTCGGCAGAATTCTGCATGTAGGGCTTCTATTGTGTGTTTTTCCCATTTAGTGTAGCTTTGGTGATTTAGCGGGCCCCATACTTCACTACCGTACAGTGCAATGGGCAGGATTATGCTGTCAAATATTTTGAGCCAGATTTTGATTGGGATTTGGATGTTGTAGAATTTTCTTTTTATTGCATATAGGGCTCTTCGGGCTTTTTCTTTTAGTGCATTCACTGCTATGTTGAAGCTCCCTGATGCTGTAATAGTTAGACCAAGGTAGGTGTAGCTCATAGTGTGTCCTATAGTGGTATCACTGAGGGTAAACTGGTATTTGTTTTCCTGACATCTGGGCCTTTTTTGAAAAATCATGATGTTGTTTTTTTTTAGATTTACTGTTAGAGCCCAATTTTGGCAGTATTTGTCGAGTAGGTCTAGTTGTTGCTGTAATCCCTGTTCTGTGGGAGACAGCAGAACCAGGTCGTCCGCATAGAACAGGGATTTCACTTCTCCATCCAGGAGACGGAGACCTGGTGACTCGCTTTGCTCCAGCATGTCTGCTAATTCATTTATGTATATGTTGAACAGGGTCGGGCTCAAATTGCAGCCCTGCCGGACGCCTCTTCTCTGGGTGAAGAAATCGGTGCGTTTGTCTCCAATTTTGACCCCGCATTTGTTTTTCAGATACATTGATTTAATAAGGTCATAGACTTTGCCCCCTATTCCACACTGAAGAAGTTTATAATAGAGCCCTTCGTGCCATATAGAGTCAAAGGCTTTCTTGAAGTCGATGAAACAGGCGAATATTTTCCTATTTTTTGTTTGGTGTATATGTTTTTCAAAAAGGGTGTGAAGGGTATAGATATGGTCGGCGGTGCGGTGTTTTGGAAGAAAGCCTATTTGGTTTTTTCTGAGGATATTATGTTTGTTAAGAAAATCAAGTAATCTACTATTTAGAATACTGCAGAATAACTTCCCTAGACAACTGTTGACACAGATGCCGTGGTAGTTATTTGGGTCTGATTTGTTTCCACTTTTATATATGGGGGAGATTAGTCCTTGGCACCAGATATCGGGAAAACAGCCTGAACATAATATGATGTTGAATAATTTGAGTACCGCACCCTGCATCTCCATATTGCTGAACTTGAGCATTTCATTTTTGATGTTGTCTGGGCCACAGGCTTTCTTTAGGTGGAGAGATTTTGTTTTTGTGGCCAGTTCTTTCCATGTGATTGGGGAGTCTAGAGGGTTTTGGTTGTCTTTAATTGTTGCTTCTAATGTGTGGAGTTTTTCTGTGACCTGATGTTGACTTGGGTTTGTTTCGTTTATTGGGATGTCTTTGTAGAGGTTTTCAAAATGTGTTCTCCAGATGTCGCCATCTTGGATTGGTAATGCTTGCAATTGTGTTGTACTCAGGTTATTCCACATTTCCCAGAATTGTTTTGGATTGGTGGAGTTTTCAATTTCTTCGAGTATTTTGTGGGTATAGTTTTGTGTTTTGTTCCTAATGGTGTGTTTATATCTTTTGAGGGTTTCATTGTATCTAGTACGTAGGTCCGGATTGTTTGGTTGGCGATGCTTTTGGTTTGATATTTTTCTCAGGTCTTTTCTGGCATTTTTGCATTCGTGGTCAAACCATTTCTTATTTTAATTTTGTCTTTTGTGACGCTTCCTCTTCTGTTTCACAAGGTCGGCTTTTACAGCTGCCTCATGGAAGATCATATTTATATCCTCTATGGCCATGTTTACACCATCTCTGGTGATCTCGTATGGGTTTTCTTTAAATTTTGATATTTTACTTGTGAGATCAGGTGACTTTAGTGCTGTGATGAATTTTTCTCCACTGTCTGGGGCCCATCTGTATGTCTGGTTTATTTTATGGAGCTTACTGGGTTCCTTTTTTGTGTCTGTAGTTTGGGCAGAAAGTTTAAGGTACATATTTATTTGGTTATGGTCTGAGAGGGGGGATTGCTGCCTGACAGTGAATGAGTTGATATCGCAGGGGTCCAGGTCAGTGATTGTATAGTCCACCACACTAGACCCAAGAGTTGAGGAGTATGTGAGTCTCCCTAGGGAGTCCCCTCTGAACCTACCGTTAACTATGTACAGGCCTAAGGCTCGGCAGAGTTGTACTACCTCCCTACCGCTTTTATTTATTTCACGATCAAGGTTGTTCCGATTTGCGATGGCTGGTGTGACATCTAAAGGGGTCTGGCCAAACACATGGGTCTATGAAGTCAGGTTCACAACCGGTCCTTGCATTTAGGTCCCCACATATTATCACCTTTCCTTGGGCCTGGAAATGGCTGATTTCCATGTGGAGAGTATCAAATAACTCCTCTTCGAAATATGGCGATTCTATTGGAGGTATGTAGATCGCACATAAGTAAACATCTTTTTTTGCTATTCCTATATTTTTATCTAGTTTTAGCCATACGTGTGATTTTCCCTGTTTTACCGGTGAGATGTGTTTGTCCAGTTCTCCCTTATACCACACCAATATTCCCCCGGAGGTTCTGCCCTTGCGTGTTTTAGTGTTCTTTACTGAGGGCACAATGATTTCATGGTACATTGGAGGACAGTGGGTGGGCACGTCCTTTTGGCACCATGTTTCTGTTAACACAATTATATCAATGCCTTTTATAGCTTTTAGGAATTCAGGCTCCTATCTTCTATGTTTCTATGTACCGTGACTGCAGTGTGTACCATCTACAAGATGCACTGCCGCAACTCGTCAAGGCTTCTTCGGCAGCACCTCCCAAACCCGCGACCTCTTCCACCTAGAAGGACAAGGGCAGCAGGCGCATGGGAACACCACCACCTGCAAGTTCCCCTCCGAGTCACGCACTGTCCTGACTTACAAATATATCGGACGTTCCTTCATCGTCGCTGGGTCAAAATCCTGGAACTTCCTCCCTAACAGCATCTTCACCACACGGACTGCAGCGATTCAAGCGAGTCACCACCTTCTCCAGGGCAAGTGGGCGGGGCCGGGCTGTGGGCGGGGCCGGGGGCGGGGCCGGGCTGTGGGCGGAGCCGGGGGCGGGGCTGGGAGCAGGGGGCGGAGCCGGGAGCAGGGGGCGGGGCTGGGACAAGGACACAGAGCGAGAGGAGCCGCTGTGGGTGAGAGAGAGAGAGAGAGAGAGCGGGCCGTGTTCGGGCTCGGGTCTGGGGTCAGTGCCGGGCCGGGAGCGGGGAGGTGCCGGGTTGACGAGCGCCGCTCCCCGGGCCGAGCCGAGTTCTCTCCCGGAGCTGAGGTTCAGGGTGTCCGAGGCCCGGGGACAGTCAGCCTGGAGCCCCGCACCGGCACTCAGCGTCTGGCCTGTAGCGCTGTCTGTCTGGGCTGTAGCCGTGTGTCTGGGCTGTCTGTAGCCGTGTGTCTGGGCTGTAGCCCGGTCTGTCTGGGCTGTAGCGCTGTCTGTCTAGGCTGTAGCCGTGTGTCTGGGCTGTAGCCTGGGCTGTCTGGGCTGTAGCGCTGTCTGTCTGGGCTGTAGCCGTGTGTCTGGGCTGTAGCCCGGTCTGTCTGGGCTGTAGCGCGGTCTGTCTAGGCTGTAGCGCTGTCTGTCTGGGCTGTAGCCGTGTGTCTGGGCTGTAGCCCGGTCTGTCTGGGCTGTCTGTAGCCGTGTGTCTGGGCTGTAGCCGTGTGTCTGGGCTGTAGCACGGTCTGTCTGGGCTGTAGCACTGTCTGTCTGGGCTGTAGCCGTGTGTCTGGGCTGTCTGTAGCCGTGTGTCTGGGCTGTCTGTAGCGCTGTCTGTCTGGGCTGTAGCGCTGTCTGTCTGGGCTGTAGCCGTGTGTCTGGGCTGTAGCCCGGTCTGTCTGGGCTGTAGCCCGGTCTGTCTGGGCTGTCTGTAGCCGTGTGTCTGGGCTGTAGCCGTGTGTCTGGGCTGTAGCACGGTCTGTCTGGGCTGTAGCACGGTCTGTCTGGGCTGTAGCACGGTCTGTCTGGGCTGTAGCAAGGTCTGTCTGGGCTGTAGCACTGTCTGTCTGGGCTGTAGCCGTGTGTCTGGGCTGCAGCACTGTCTGTCTGGGCTGTAGCTCTGTCTGGGCTGTAGCCCTGTCTGTCTGGGCTGTAGCCCTGTCTGTCTGGACTCCAGCCCGGTCTGGCTGGATTGTGGCCGTGTGTCATAGAATCATAGATTAGACGCGCTCTGTGACGCGCTCCATAACGCACCGACGCGCTCCATAACGCACTGTGACGCGCAACGTGACGCGCTCCGCAGCGCAACGTGACGCGCCCGGCAACGCCCAGCGACGCGCCCTACAACACACTGTGACACGCTATATAACAACTTCTCAAAGCTGTCAAATGCTGACAATTCAGCTGTCAAAAATTTTTCGACAGATGAAGTGTCATACACTGATGTCATCTGTCACCAGCTTTCCCTTAACTGGCCGGCAAGCCCGCAGAGCGGGTTTAACAAGGCCAATCAAGGGAAAATAGCATAGGTTGGTCAGACGTGGCTGGGGGCGGGACTGAAACCCGGAACCAGTATCCCGCCTCCAGCACGTCTCCATTGAGAAAATCCAGCCCTTGACCCAGGAGGCAGTCACACCCCTTGGGTTAGGTAGTGGTACAGGTCTGGTTAGTGGTCAGGGACAGGAGGGTGTGACTGCAACTCAGGCAGGCAAGGGGACCCCAGGTGCAGTGCTGGAGGAGCCTCGGCCTTTGCCCTTGTCCAACAGGTATGTGTGGATGAGGGAAAAGCCTGCAGGATGGATGAACAAGCTGACCATGGTGCAGGAGGCCATTCGAGTGGGGGGAGTGAAAGGGACTGTAGTTGTGGTAGGGGACAGTATAGTCAGGGGGATAGATACTGTTCTCTGCAGCCGCGACCGAGAGTTCCGACGGTTGTGTTACCTGCCCGGTGCCAGGGTTAAAGACATCTCCTCGTGGCTGGAGAAGAACTTGGAGTGGGAGGGGGAAGATCCAGTTGTTGTCCACGTAGGAACCAACGACATAGGTAGAACTAGGAATGAGGTTCTGCTGAGGAAGTTTGAGGAAAAACTTTTTCACCCAGCGGGTGGTTGGAATCTGGAACTCACTGCCTGAAAGGGTGGTAGAGGCAGGAACCCTCACAACATTCAAGAAGCATTTAGATGAGCACTTGAAACACCATAGCATACAAGGCTACGGACCAAGTGCTGGAAAATGGGATTAGAATTGACAGGGCTTGATGGCTGGCGCTGGGCCGAAGGGCCTCTTTCTGTGCTGTATAACTCTATGACTCAAAGATTCCCGACTCCCAGCAACATCCATGTAAATCTCCTCTGCACCCTCTCCAGTGCAATCACATCTTTCCTGTAATGTGGTGACCAGAACTGCACGCAGTACTCTAGCTGAGGCCTAACTAGTGTTTTATACAGGTGAAGCATAACCCCCCTGCTCTTGTATTCTATGCCACGGCTAATAAAGGCAAGCATTCCGTATGCCTTTTTAACCACCTTATCTACCTGGCCTGCTACCTTCAGGGATCTGTGGACATGCACTCCAAGGTCCCTTTGTTCCTCTACACTTCTCAGTGTCCTACCATTTAATGTGTATTCCCTTTCCTTGTTAGCCCTCCCCAAATGCATTACCTCACACTTCTCCAGATTGCGAGTAAGGCAGATGAATTGAAGGTGTTGATGAACACATGGGAGTATGACATTGTTGCTATCACAGAGACATGGTTGAGGGAGGGGCAGGACTGGCAGCTCAATATTCCGGGGTATAGAATCTTCAGGCGAGACAGAGGGGGTGTGAAAGAGGAGGAGGTGTCACAATATTAAACAAGGAGTCAATTACTGCTGTAAGGAGGGATGATATCTTAGCAGGTTCCTCTAATGAGGCCATATGGGTAGAACTTAAAAACAAAAAGGGGGCAAGCACTTTGCTGGGAGTGTACTATCGGCCCCCAAACAGTCAGGGAGATGGAGGAACAGATATGTAGGCAAATCTCAGAGAATTGTTGAAA
This sequence comes from Somniosus microcephalus, assembly GCF_052327205.1. Taxonomy (NCBI): domain Eukaryota; kingdom Metazoa; phylum Chordata; class Chondrichthyes; order Squaliformes; family Somniosidae; genus Somniosus; species Somniosus microcephalus. Next base: position 390,081,146 of record NC_140988.1, on the reverse strand, counting down.
TAATAGGGTAATAATAGAGGATTTCAAATTCCCCAATATTAACTGGGATAGTCAGAGTGTGAAAGGCTTAGAGGGTGCGGAATTCTTCAAGTGCATCCAGGAGGGCTTTTTGAGCCAGCATGTAGAAAGTCCTACAAGATAGGGGGCGGTACTGGACCTAATTCTAAGGAATGTAGCCAGGCAAGTGATAGATGTGTCAGTAGGAGAGCATTTTGGTGACAGTGACCATAATTCGGTGAGATTTAAGGTAGTTATGGAAAAGGACAAAGATGGACTGGAAATAAAGGTTCTAAATTGGGGGATAAGGCAGGATCTGGCCAAAGTTAGGTTGATTGGCTATGATAAATTGACCCTTAGTGTTAGGGGGATTAAATACATGGGGTTACAGGGATAGGGTGGGATATGTGTTGGTGTAGGGGTTACGGGGATCGGGTGGGATATGTGTTGGTGCAGGCTCGATGGGCCGAAATGGCCTCTATCTGCACTGTGGGGTTTCTGTGATTCTGTTTCTGTGTGAAAGTGGACTGGGATCAGCTATTTGTAGGAAAATCCACATCAGAGCAGTGGGAGTCTTTCCGAAAGGAAATAAAGAGAGTACAATGCCAACATGATCCCGTAAAGGTCAAGGTTGGGACCAACAAGCCCAGGAAACCCTGGATGTCATGGGATATACAAGAATGGATTAGGAAAAAAAGGGAGGCTTTTGGCAGATACAAAGGAGGTGGTACTAGCGGTTTTAGCAGGCTTAAAACTGGATAAATCCCCAGGCCCAGACGGGATGTATCCCAGGCTGCTGTGTGAAGCAAGGGAGGAGATTGCAGGGGCTCTGACACAAATTTTCAGATCCTCTCTGGCCACGGGGGAGGTGCCAGAGGACTGGAGGACAGCCAATGTAGTACCATTATTCAACAAGGGTAATAGGGATAAACCAGGGAATTACAGGCCAGTGAGCCTAACATAAAAGATGTAATAGCAGAGCACTTGGAAAATAGTGACAGGATTGGACAAAGTCAACATGGATTTACAAAAGGTAAATCGTGCTTGACTAATCTACTGGAATTTTTTGAGGATGTAACTGGTAGAATAGATAAAGGAGAACCAGTGGACGTGGTGTATCTGGACTTTCAAAAGGCTTTCGATAAGGTCCCACATAAGAGATTAGCGTGTAAAGTTAAGGCACATGGGATTGGGGGCAAGGTATTGACTTGGATAGAGAACTGATTGGCAGACAAAAAGCAAAGAGTTGGAATAAACGGGTCTTTTTCCAAGTGGCAGGCAGTGACAAGTGGGGTACCGCAGGGATCGGTCCTTGGACCCCGGCTATTCTCAATATATATTAATGATCTAGACGAGGGAACTAGATGTAATATCTCCAAGTTTGCAGACGACACAAAGCTGGGTGGGCGTGTGTCCTGGGAGGAGGATGTCGAGAAACTCCAGGATGATTTGGACAGGTTGGGTGATATGGCAGATGCAATATAACGTGGATAAATGCGAGGTTATCCACTTTGGTGGCAAAAACAGGAAGGCAGATTATTACCTGAATGGCAATAAATTGGGAGAAGGAGACGTGCAACGAGACCTAGGTGTCCTTGTGCACCAGTCACTGAAGCTAAGCATGCAGGTGCAGCAGGCGGTTAAGAAGGCAAATGGTATGTTGGCGTTCATAGCGAGAGGGTTTGAGTACAGGAACAAGGATGTCTTGCTGCAGTTGTACAGGGCCTTGGTGAGACCACACCTTGAGTATTGTGTGCAGTTTTGGTCGCCTTATCTGAGGAAGGATGTTCTTGCCATGGAGGGAGTGCAGCGAAGATTCACCAGGCTGTTACCTGGGATGGCAGGAATGACGTATGAGGAGAGATTGGGTCAATTGGGCTTATACTCGCTGGAGTTTAGAAGAATGAGAGGGGAGCTCATTGAAACTTTTAAAATTCTGACAGGACTGGACAGACTAGATGCAGGAAGGATGTTCCCGATGGTCGGGGAGTCCAGAACCAGGGGTCACAGTCTAAGGATAAGGGGTAAGCCATTTAGGACAGAAATTAGGAGGAATTTCTTCACCCAGAGAGTGGTGAACCTGTGGAATTCTCTACCACAAAAGGCAGTAGAGGCCAATTCATTAAATATATTCAAGAAGGAGTTGGATATATTTCTTAAGGCTAAAGGGATCAAGGGATATGGGGAGAAGGCAGGGACAGGGTACTGAGCTTGGATGATCAGCCATGATCTCATTGAATGGCGGAGCAGGCTCGAGGGGCCAAATGGCCTACTCCTGCTCCTATCCTCTATGTTTCTATGTTTCTACATCAGTGGTAGGGAAAATATTGGAAAAAATTCTGAGGGACAGAAATAGTGTCTCCTTGGAGAGGCAAGGATTAATCAAGGATAGTCAGCATGGCTTTGTCGGGGAGATCATGTCTAACAAATTGGATTGAATTTTTCGAGGGGGTGACTAGGTGTGTCGTCGAGGGTAGTGCAGTTGATGTAGTCTACATGGACTTCAGTAAGGCTTTTGACAAAGTCCCACATGGGAGACTGGTCAAAAAGGTAAGAGCCCATGGGATCCAGGGCAACTTGGCACATTGGATCCAAAATTGACTTAGTGGCAGGAGGCAGAGGGTGATGTTCGAAGGTTGTTTTTGTGACTGGAAGCCTGTGTCCAGTGGTGTACCACAGGGATCGGTGCTGGGTCCTTTGCTGTTTGTAGTGTACATTAATGATTTAGATATGAATGTAGGAGGTATGATCAGTAAGTTCGCAGGTGACACGGAAATTGGTGGAGTGGTAAATAGCGAGGAGGGAAGCCTCAGGCTACAGGACGATATAGATGGGTTGGTCAGATGGGCAGAACAGTGGCAAATGGAATTTAACCCTGAAAAGTGTGAGGTGATGCATTTTGGGAGAACTAACAAGGCAAGGGAATACACAATGAATGGTAAGACCCTAGGAAGGACCGAGGATCAGAGGGACCTTGGTGTGCATGTACATAGATCCCTGAAGGCAGCAGGACAGGTAGATAAGGTGGTTAAAAAGGCATATGGGATACTTCCCTTCATTAGCCGAGGCATAGAATATAAGAGCAGGGAGGTTATGATGGAGCTGTACAAAACGCTAGTTAGGCCACAGCTGGAATACTGTGTGCAGTTCTGGTCGCCACATTATAGGAAGGATGTGATTGCATTGGAGAGGGTGCAGAGGAGATTCACCAGGATGTTACCTGGGCTGGAGCGCTTCAGCTATGAAGAGAGACTGGACAGGCTGGGGTTGTTTTCCTTGGAGCAGAGAAGGCTGAGGGGGGACCTGATTGAGGTGTACAAAATTATGAGGGGCATAGATAGGGTAGATAGAAAGGAACTTTTCCCCTTTGTAGAGGGGTCAATAACCAGGGGGTATAGTTTCAAGGTAAGGGGCAGGAGGTTTAGAGGGGATTTGAGGAAAAACTTTTTCACCCAGAGGGTGGCTGGAATCTGGAACTCACTGCCTGAAAGGGTGGTAGAGGCAGGAACCCTCACAACATTCAAGAAGCATTTGGATGAGCAGTTGAAATGCCACAGCATACAAGGCTATGGACCAAGTGCTGGAAAATGGGATTAGATTAGACAGGGCTTGATGGCTGGCGTGGACACGATGGGCCGAAGGGCCTCTTTCTGTGCTGTATAACTCTGACTCTCTGAAATCCATTTTCCACATGACCAATTTATTGATATCTTCCTGCAGTCTACAGCTTTCTTCTTCAGTATCAACCACACAGCCGATTTTAGTATCATCTGCAAACTTCTTAATCATACCCCCTATATTCAAGTCTAGATCATTGATATATATCACAAAAACCACTTTTAAAGTTAATACTTCCTCTCTCACTATGTTTATTTCATCTAATATTTCACACTCCTCCCCCGATAGCAATGTCTGCTTCGCCCCTCTCCTTTGCGAAAACAGACGCAAAGTATTCATTAAGAACCCTACCAACGTCTCCCGCCTCCACACACACATTACCCTCATGATCTCTAATAGGCCCTACCCTTTCTTTAGTTATCCTTTTACTCTTAATTTATTTATAAAACATCTTTGGGTTTTCCTTGATTTTACTTGCCAAGAATTTTTCATGCTCTCTCTTTGCTTTCCTAATATTTTAATTGCACCCCTGCACTTTCTGTACTCCTCTAAAGATTCTGGAGTAGTTAGCCCTCAGTATCTGTCATACGCCTCCTGTTTTTTCTTTATCCTACCCTGTATGTCCCTAGACATCCAGGGGACTCTAGATTTGTTAGTCAGGCCTCAGTGCAGCATCGGCAGTGGCGGGAGGAATCTCGGAGCGGCAGAGCGACTACAAAAGGCCCCAGAGGCTCAGGTAGGCCTCAGTGCAGCATTGACAGCAGCGGGCGGAATCTCGGAGCGGCAGAGCGACTACAAAAGGCCCCAGAGGCTCAGGTAGGCCTCAGTGCGGCATTGACAGCGGCGGGCGGAATCTCGGAGCGGCAGAGCGACTACAAAAGGCCCCAGAGGCTCAGGTAGGCCTCGGTGCGGCGTCGGCAGCGGCAGGAGGAATCTCGGAGCGGCAGAGCGACTACAAAAGGCCCCAGAGGCTCAGGTAGGCCTCAGTGCGGCATTGACAGCGGCGGGAGGAATCTCGGAGCGGCAGAGCGACTACAAAAGGCCCCAGAGGCTCAGGTAGGCCTCACCAATCTCCAATCTCAGGGAAGGAGAGAGGTAAAAAGTATTCGAGGTGTGACGTCACCACAAAACAGGTAGGTGATTGGTTGGAGTATTTCTCTCGTTTTAAAACTTTATGGCCCAGTAATTCCTCCCCAAACGTGTGAGTACGGTCGGGGTACTCACGCGTCTGGCTGGAGGAAATGCCGGTTTTCAGCATGCACAGCGCATGCGGGGGAAACCGGCATTTCCTGTCCTCTGAACGAAGGGGTTCAGAGGCACAGCGCGTGCGACTGCACAGGCAGCGCGTGCGCAGTGAACTTCGTCGATTTCATTCATGGATTCAGTGAGGTTAAGTCCTTACAACTTACACATGAAAAAAGCATGTGTAAAGTTGCTCCAGAGGCTGCGGAGGAAGATATATTTTATCGTGGAGCTTCTGAAAGGCAATATTTTTGTTTGGGAAAGGGAGGAAAGTTATTTTAAGAAATGATGAGGTAAGTTTTAAAGTTTAATTTTTTTTTTTTTTTTAAACGTGTTTTCAGTACTGTAGGTAGAAGGAGCAATTGTGGCTGTGTGAATTGAATTTGCTGTGTTTATTAAATGTGAAAATGACTCTTCTAAAATGAGTAATGTAACATTTCCAACATTTTAAAGAAAGAAACTTCATCAGTAATATATAATTATGTATGTATGTCCGTATATATTCCTTTACGTATATGTATATATTCCTTTACTTATGTGTATGAATGTATGTATTTAATTATGATTTTCCAATAAGTTACTTTCTCTGAAAGTCATAATTAAATACATACATTCATACACATAAGTAAAGGAATATATACATACATATACGCAAAGGAATATATACAGACATACATACATAATTACTTAAAAGAATATATTACTGATGAAAAGTTTCTTTCTTAAAAATGTTGGAGTCATTTTCACATTTAATAAACACAGCAAATTCAATTCACATAGCTACAATTGCTCCTTCTACCTACAGTACTGAAAACCCGTTTTAAAAAACAAAAATAAACTTTAAAACTTACCTCAGCATTTCTTAAAATAACTTTCCTCCCTTTCCCAAACAAAAATATTGCCTTTCAGAAGCTCCATGATAAAATATATCTTCCTCCGCAGCCTCTGCAGCAACTGTACTCATGCTTTTTTCATGTGTAAGTTGTAAGGACTTAACCTCACTGAAAGCATGAATGAAACCGGCGAATTTTACTGCGCACGCGCTGCCTGTGCAGTCGCACGCCTTCTGCCTCTGAACCCCTTCGTTCAGAGGACAGGAAATGCCGGTTTTCCCCGCATGCGCTGTGCATGCTGAAAACCGGCATTTCCTCCGGCCAGACGCATGAGTACCCCGACCGTACTCACGCGTTTGGAGCGGAATTACTGGGCCAACATTTTACATGTCAATAAAATGAAAAATTTAACAATTGCACGATTTGCCCCCTCGCATCTGCGACTGAGGGTCCAAGGAGGTGCATTGCGCAAGAGATCATCGTCGTACGTATCCTCACACTGTTCCCTTTCAGGAACTGTATGAAGTGGTGGAAGGATTTCTGGCCACGTTAATGCTCCTTCTGTGACCATAACCATCTTCATACCAGCCATTAGGGTGGTTAGTCCTATGGCGTGAGGGTTTTATGGGCTCCCACAACCCATCTGAGGGGGGGGGGGGCCACCCACACCCGCGGACGCAAGTACCCCGCTGGATGTCCACCCAGAATTTATAGTTGGAGCTCCGACTCCACTTGCCGGGACTGTCTGGAGCAGGGTTCGAAACCCTACTCCTTCTGGCCCAGCGGCGGTGATGCTTACCGCTACGCAAAAAGCCCACTCCGCGCAAAAGGTGACACCCATACGTTTCCTGTGCCTTTTCCCTCCCCGTGACTGGAGCCCTATGCTGCCACTTGAAAGACCAAGCTATCATCTGTCCTTTTTGCGGCGCCTTGGACTTCTCATTACCAATGATGAGCAGGCGCTGCGCCTCCACCTCGTTGAGGAGATTGCAGAGGTCATCATCAGTTCAATTGTGAGTTCTTTTAATGCCGTGAATTGTGCTCATTCCAGCCATTTCATGTTGCTAATCGGAGTGGGCCTTTGGCGTAGCGGTAGGATCCCCGCCGCTGGGCCAGATGGGGTAGGGTTTCGAACCCCGCTCCAGACAGTCCCGGCAAGTGGAGTCGGAGCTCCGGCTCTAAATTCTGGGTTGACATCCAGTGGGATATTTGCGTCCGTGGGTGTGGGTGGCCCCCCCCTCCTTGTATAGCTTGTGGGAGCCCGTAAAACCCTCCCGCCATAGGACTAACCGCCCTAATGGCTGGTACAAAGATGGTTACGGTCACGGAATGAGCGTTAATCACGGCCATAAATCCTTCCACCACTTCATACAGTTCCCCAAAGGGAACAGTGTGAAGACACGTATGATGACGACGTTGCTAAATAAATAAATGGAATGAAAAAAATTATTTCAGGGCTTTTAAAAGTCTTTAAATTGCTTTAATTCTGTTTAAAACTACTTCAGATTCTTCAAAATAATGTAAACGTTTTTAAAAGTTTATAAAAGTTACCAAAAGCTTCATAAAAATACCAAAAACCTATTTGAAATGCTGCTCTGCGTGTAAAAATGCTTTTCAGCTTGTGAGAAACATTGGGGGCGTGTCCTATTAAACTGAGACCTCAAGGGGCGTGTCTCAGTTGCACTGCGCGCTCCAGGCTTCGCGCTGGCTGCACTCCTGGGCGGCGTGACGTCAGACGCTGCCCGGGATTCTTCTGTTTCAAAAAGGAATTCCAGGCGTCCCTGGAGGTGAATGGCAGGTGCGTCGGGTAAGTGCAGATTGGGGGCTTGCACGCGCGGCAAGCCCCTGACCCAAATTTCTGCCCCTATGTCTGTGGTTTATAGTTTTTAAGCTCTCTGTGGTGTAGCGGGGACAGTTTGTAAACCAGGGCCCTTAAATATATCATTTAACTGTGGTGAAATTGGTGGGATTCATTTAATTTTAATTAATTAGTTAAAGGGTAAGTCATGGCAGGACAGCCCAGCCCCGTAGTGTGCTCCTCCTGCTCTATGTGGGAAATCAGGGACGCTTCCTGCGTCCCTGACGACCATGTGTGCGGGAAGTGTGTCCAGCTGCAGCTACTGACAGACCGCATTGCAGCACTGGAGCTGTGGATGGATTCATTTTGGAGCATTCGTGAATATCACATTTAGCGAGTTGGTCACACCGCAGGTAAAGGGTGTACAGGCAGGAAGGGAATGGGTGACCAGCAGGCAGAGTAAGAGGCGCAGGCAGGTAGTGCAGGAATCCCCTGCGGCCATCCCCCTCTCCAACAGATATACCATTTTGAATACTGTTGGGGGGATGACTCATCAGGGGAAGGCAGCAGCAGCCAACTTCCTGGCACCATGGGTGGCTCTGCTGCACAGGCTGGGAGGAAAAAGAGTGGAAGAGCTATAGTGATAGGGGACTCAATTGTAAGGGGAATAGATAGGCGTTTTTGCGGCCGCAATCGAGACTCCAGGATGGTATGTTGCCTCCCTGGTGCAAGGGTCAAGGACGTCTCAGAGCGGCTGCAGAACATTTTGGAGTGGGAGGGCGAACAGCCAGTTGTCGTGGTGCACATAGGCACCAACGATATTGGTAAAAAACGGGATGAGGTCCTAAAAGCAGAATATAGGGAGATAGGAGGTAAATTAAAAAATAGGACCTCAAAGGTAGTAATCTCAGGATTGCTACCAGTGCCACGTGCTAGTCAGAGTAGAAGTAGGAGGATATTTCAAATGAATACGTGGCTAGAGGAATGGTGCAAGGAGGAGGGATTCAAATTCCTTGGACATTGGAACCGGTTCTGGGGGAGGTGGGACCAGTACAAACTGGACGGTTTGCACCTGGGCAGGGCCGGGACCGATGTCCTAGGGGGAGTGTTTGCTAGTGCTGTTCGGGAGGGTTTAAACTAAAGTGGCAGGGGGTTGGGAACCTGAGCAGGGAGACACAGGAAAGGGAAACAAGGAAAAAAGCAAAAGACAGGAAGGAGAAAAACAAAATTAGAAAGCAAAGAACTCAACGGTTTAAATCAAACATGGTCACAGTAAATAATAATTCATATAGGTCTGAGAGCATTAAAAAAACAAGCCTGAAGGCTTTGTGTCTTAATGCAAGGAGCATTCGGAACAAGGTGGATGAATTAGCTGCGCAAATAGAGGTAAACGAATGATTTGATTGGGATTACAGAAACATGGCTCCAGGGTGTACAAGGCTGGGAACTCAACATCCAAGGGTATTCAATATTTAGGAAGGATAGGCAAAAAAGAAAGGGAGGTGGGGTAGCATTGCTGGTTAAAGAGGGGATTAACACAATTGAAAGGAAGGATATTAACTCTGATGATGTGGAATCTGTATGGGTAGAACTGAGAAATACCAAGGGGCAGAAAACATTAGTGGGAGTGGTATATAGACCTCCAAACAGTAATACGGAGGTTGGGGATGGCATTAAACGGGAAATTAGAGACGCGTGCAATAAGGGCACAGCAGTCATCATGGGTGACTTTAATTTACATATAGATTGGGCTAACCAAATTAGTAAAAATACTGTGGAGGAGGAATTCCTAGAATGTTTACGGGATGGTTTTCTGGAACAATATGTCGAGGAACCAACCAGAGATCAGGCCATCTTAGACTGGGTATTATGTAATGAGAGAGGATTAATTAGCAATCTTGTTGTACGAGGCCCCTTGGGTCAGAGCGATCATAATATGATAGAATTCTTCATTAGGATGGAGAGTGAAGTAGTTGACTCGGAGACTAGGGTCCTGAATTTAAATAAAGGAAACTACGATGGTATGAGGCGCGAATTGGGTAGGATTGATTGGGGAATGTCACTCAAAGGGTTGACGGTGGATAGGCAATGGCAAACATTCAAAGACCGCATGGATGAACTACAGAAGTTGTTCATCCCAGTTTGGGATAAGAATAAAACAAAAAGGGTGACTCAACCGTGGCTAACAAGGGAAATTAGGGACAGCATAAGATCCAAGGAGAGGAATATAAATTGGCCAGAAAAAGCGGTAACCCTGAGGATTGGGAGCAGTTTAGGATTCAACAAAAGAGGACAAAGGGATTAATTAAGAAGGGGAAAATAGAATATGAAAGTAAGCTTGCAGGGAACATAAAAACTGACTAAGAGCTTTTATAGATATGTGAAGAGAAAAAGATTAGTGAAATCAAGTGTAGGTCCCTTGCAGTCAGAAGCAGGGGAAGTTATAATGGGGAACAAAGAAATGGCAGACCAATTAAATGCATATTTTGGTTCTGTCTTCACAAAGGCGGACACAAATAACCTCCTAGAGATGTTGGAGAACATAGGGTCTGATGAGAGGGAGGAACTGAAAGAAATCAGTATTTGTAGGGAAATGGCGTTAGGGAAATTGATGGGATTGAAGGCCGATAAATCCCCAGGCCTGATAATCTACATCCTAGGGTACTTAAGGAAGTGGCCCTAGAAATAGTAGATGCATTGCTGATCATCTTCCAAAATTCGCTGGAATCTGGAACTGTACCCATGGATTGGAGGGTAGCTAATGTTACCCCACTATTCAAAAAGGGTGGTAGAGAGAAAGCGGGGAATTACAGACCGGTAAGCCTGACATCGGTAGTGGGGAAAATGCTAGAGTCCATTATAAAGGATGTAATAGCTGAGCATTTGGAAAACAGTGACAGGATCGGACAAAGTCAACATGGATTTACAAAAGGTAAATCGTGCTTGACTAATCTACTGGAATTTTTTGAGGATGTAACTGGTAGAATAGATAAGGGAGAACCAGTAGATGTGGTGTATTTGGACTTTCAAAAGGCTTTCGATAAGGTCCCGCATAAGAGATTAGCGTGTAAAGTTAAGGCACATGGGATTGGGGGCAAGGTATTGACTTGGATAGAGAACTGGTTGGCGGACAGAAAGCAGAGAGTAGGAATTAATGGGTCTTTTTCCGAGTGGCAGGCAGTGACTAGTGGGTTACCGCAGGGATCGGTCCTTGGACCCCAGCTATTCACAATATACATTAATGATCTAGATAAGGGAACTAGATGTAATATCTCCAAGTTTGCAGACGACACAAAGCTGGGTGGGCGTGTGTGCTGCGAGGAGGATACCGAGAAACTCCAGGATGATTTGGACAGGTTGGGTGATTGGGCAGAAGCGTGTCAGATGCACTATAATGTGGATAAATGCGAGGTTATCCACTTTGGTGTCAAAAACAGAAAGGCAGACTATTATCTGAATGGCATTAGATTGGGAGAAGGGGAAGTGCAACGAGACCTGGGTGTCCTTGTGCACCAGTCGCTGAAGGTAAGCATGCAGGTACAGCAGGCGGTGAAGAAGGCAAATGGTATGTTGGCCTTCATAGCAAAAGGGTTTGAGTACAGGAACAAGGATATCTTGCTGCAGTTGTACAGGGCCTTGGTGAGACCACACCTTGAGTACTGTGTGCAGTTTTGGTCGCCTTATCTGAGGAAGGATGTTCTTGCCATGGAAGGAGTTCAGCGAAGATTCACAAGACTGATCCCTGGGATGGCAGGAATGACGTACGAGGAGAGATTGGGTCGATTGGCCTTGTACTCGCTGGAGTTTAGAAGAATGAGAGGGGATCTCATCGAAACCTATAAAATTCTGACACGTCTGGACAAACTAGATGCAGGTAGAATATTCCCGATGGTCGGAGAGTCCAGAACCAGGGGTCATAGTCTAAGGATAAGGGGTAAGCCATTTAGGACAGATGAGGAGGAATTTCTTCACCCAGAGTGGTGAACCTGTGGAATTCTCTACCACAGAAGGCGGTTGAGGCCAAGTCTTTAAATATATTCAAGAAAGAGTTGGATATATTTCTTAAGGCTAAAGGGATCAAGGGATATGGGGAGAAGGCAGGGACAGGGTACTGCGTTTGGATGATCAGCCATGATCTCATTGAATGGCGGAGCAGGCTCGAGGGGCCGAATGGCCTACTCCTGCTCCTATCTTCTATGTTTCTATGCCTCCCACTGCTCTGACACTGATTTACCTTCAAGTAGCTGCTCCAGTTCACTAAGGCTAAATCCCCTCTGAGCTTAGCAAAATTTGCTTTTCCCCAATTTAGAATTTTTATTCCTGGTCTATCCTTGTCCTTTTCCATAGCTACCTTAAATCTAACTGAATTATGGTCACTAGCACCAAATGCTCCCCCACTGATACACCTTCTACCTGCCCAGCTTCATTCCCTAAAACTAAGTCCAGAACCGCCCCCTCCCTTGTTGGGCTTGCTACATTCTGGCTAAAAAAGTTCTCCGGGATGCATTTTAGGAATTCTGCACCTTCTATACCCTTCACACTAATTTTATCCCAGTTAATAATATTGGGGTAGTTGAAATCCCCTACTATTGCTGTCCTATAGTTTTTGCACTATTTGTCTATATATTTGTTCTTCTATCTCCCTCTCACTGTTTGGGGGTCTGTAGTACACTCCCAGCAGTGGGATCGCCCCTTTTTTGTTTTTCAATTCGACCCATATGGCCTCGTTTGATGATCCCTCCAACATATCATCCCTCCTCACAGCTGTAATAGTTTCTTTAATCAATGTCGTGACCCCCCCTCCCTTTTTACCTCCCTCTCTATCCCGTCTGAAAGTCCTGTGACCAGGAATGTTGAGCTGCCATACCTGCCCCTCTTTCAGCCACGTCTCTGTAATAGCTATAATATCATAGTCCCAAGTATCTACCTGTGCCCTCAGCTCATCTGCCTTGTTCGCTATACTCCTTGCATTGAAGTATAGACCATTTAGTACAGGCAAACCTCCTTGTTGACTTCTGTCTAACCCTTGATTCCTCTGTCCTTCCAATTTACTTTCTACGTTTTTGTTTTCCAATTCCAGTTTTTCTTCCCTCCCTATTGACTCTATACTTAGGTTCCCACCCCCCTGCCAAGCTAGTTTAAACCCTCCCCAACAGCGCTCGCAAACCCTCCCGCGAGGATATTGGTCCCGTTCCCGTTGAGGTGCAACCCGCCTGGCTTGCAGAGGTCCCACCTCCCCCAGAAACGGTTCCAATTATATAGGAATCTAAAGCCCTCCCTCCGACACCATCCCTCTAGCCACGCGTTCATCTGCTCTATCTTCCTATTTCTGTACTCACTAGCACGTGGCACTGGTAGTAATTACTACCCTTGCGGTCTTGCTTTTTAACCTCTTTCCTAGCTCCCTAAAATCTGCCTGCAGGACCTCCTCCCTCTTCCTACCTATGTCGTTGGTACTGATATGGACCACAACCTCTGGCTGTTCACCCTCCGCCCTCAGAATGCCCTGCAGCCGTTCAGTGACATCCTTAACCCTGGAACCAGGGAGGCAACATACCAACCTGGAGTCACATCTGTGGCCGCAGAAACGCCTGTCTGCTCCCCTAACTATTGAATCCCCTGTCACTATTGCTCTCCCTCTCCTCTCCCCCCACCTGTGCAGCTGAGCCTTCCATGGCGCTGTGGATTTGGCTCTGGCTGCACTCCCCAGAGGAACCATTTCCCTCACCAGTACTCAGCACCGAATACTGGTTGGTGAGCAAGATGGGCTCAGGGGACTCCTGCAGTACCTGCCTGGTCCTCCTCTTCTGTCTGAAGGTCACCCATTCCCTCTCTGCCTGCACACTATTAAGCTGCGGGGTGACCACCTCCCAAAACGTGCTTACACGTAGCTCTCAGCCTCGCGGATGCACCGCAGTGACTGCAGCCGCCGCTCAAGCTCCGTAACCCGGTGCTCGAGCTGCTGTAGCTGGAGACCCTTCCTGCACATGTGGTCGTCCAGACCACGGGAGGTGTCCAGGACTTCCCACATGGCACAGGATGTGCACTCCACGGGTGTGAGCTGCCCTGCCATACCTCGAATTAACAGACTATTTACTAACCTAGCTGGAATAAACTTAAAAACTTTAAGAAAGCCAAGTGTAAACACTTACCAGATACTCACCAATCAGCTCCCTCCCCGTGTGCCGACGTCACTTTTGACTTCTGACGTCACTCTTTGAAAATTCTGCCAGTGCTGAGTTGGTACCGCCACCGCCTCACTGCTCCTCCCAGGTCCGCTCTGCCGCCGCCGCCGCTCCTCCCAGGTCCGCTCTGCCACCGCCTCGCCGCTCCTCCCAGGTCCGCTCTGCCGCCGCCACCACCTCGCCGCTCCTCCCAGGTCCGCTCTGCCGCCGCCACCGCCTCGCCGCTCCTCCCAGGTCCGCTCTGCCGCCGCCACCGCCTCGCTGCTCCTCCCAGGTCCGCTCTGCCGCTGCTGCTGTGTGTCTGGGCTGTGGCTCGGTCTGCCTGGGCTGTGGCTCGGTCTGTCTGGGCTGTGGCCATGTGTTGGGCTGCAGCATGGTCTGTCTGGACTGTAGCTGTGTGTCTGGGCTGTAGCTCGGTCTGTCTGGGCTGTGGCTCAGTCTGTCTGGGCTGTGGCTCGGTCTGTCTGGGCTGTGGCTCGGTCTGTCTGGGCTGTGGCCATGTGTTGGGCTGCAGCATGGTCTGTCTGGACTGTAGCACTGCCTGTCTGGACTGTAGCCGTGTGTCTGGCCGTAGCAGTGTCTGTATGGGCTGTAACCGTGTGCCTGGGCTCCTGCCCTGTGTGGGCTGTAGCCATGTGTCTGGGCTGTACCACTATCTGCCGTGGCTGTAGCACTGTCTGCCTAGTCTGTAGCTGTGTGTCTGGGCTGCAGCACGGTTGGTCTAGGCTGCGTGTAACTGTGTGCCTGGGCTGTTACTGTGTGGCGGGGCCGTCGCTGTGTGTGGCGGGGCCGTCGCTCTGTGTGGCGGGGCCATTACTCTCTAACTCTGTGCTGTGGGTCCCCAGGTTCTCGTTGAATGGAGATGGCTGACTTCACCATCAGACGATATGAGACCAAGGATCATGGGCCTGTGCGCGAGATCTTTGCGGCAGGGATGGGCGAGCATGTTCCATCGGCCTGCCTGCACCTGCTGAGCCAGGCCTGGACTCGCCTCCTCCTCCTCAGTGTGTTCGTGCTGCTGCTGGTGAGCGCGCAGTCCCTCCTCCTCCCTCTCCTGGCCCTGGCTCTGCTCCTGGCCGTGGGTCAGCAGCTGGTCACCTTCTTCTGGTCCCGCTACATTGAGGAGACCTTCAACTCTGACCTGCGGGACATCGAGGAGAGCTACATGATGAAAGTGGACAGCTGTTTCTGGGTGGCCGAGTGCCAGGGGTTTGTGGTGGGAACTGTGAGTGCCAGACCCTCTGCGCTGACCCATGACCACCTGGAGCTGAAGCGGCTTTCCGTGAGGAAGGACTATCGCCATCGTGGCATTGCCAAGGCCCTGTGCCACACCGTCATCAGCTTTGCTCGAGACAGTGGTTTGGAGGCGGTTGTGCTGGGCACCTCGATGTTGCAGTTTGAGGCCCAGAGACTGTACGAGAACATGGGCTTTCAGTTACAGAGTGAGTTCGTGGTCCCCAACCTGCTGGGTAAACTCACCAACTTCAAGATCCGCATGTACCGCTACGGGATCGCGAGGTGTAAGTGAGGCCGTTCTCTGGGCCTTTACTTCATCAACTTTTGGTCCTGTTGCAGTCGGCAATTTCTCTCTGGTTTTAACCAGTCCTGAACAATCCCATTCCATATTACACAGGAGAGGCGGATTCCCAGACTGGACAATCTGTCTGACCCCGTGCCTGTGGCGATTCACTGAATGTGAGAGCTCGGGGGAGAAAGTGTCACTCAATCCTTGTCCCTCTCCCCCTCCCCGCCCTACCCCTTGTGTCGGTCCCGAACTACAAGCTGTTTGTTTTGCTATAATTTTGTAGTGAAATCTCAATAAACAGTTGCTACAACAGAGAGCTGACGAGCCGGTTCATTCAGCGGGAATGGAAACTCTGGGAGAGTCAATGTCGGGAGCAGGGTTGGACGGAGGGCACACAGAGTGCAATATAAAGTGTGACAGAGAATGGGACTGTTCCATTGTGTAACAAGGGAGAAAGGGATAGACCGAGTAATTACAGGCCAATCAGCCTAAGCTTGGTGGTGGCCAAATTATTAGAAAAAATTAATCGTCATTTAGAAAGACACAGATTAATCAAGGACAGTCAGCATGGATTTGTTAAGAGAAATATAGAAGATAGGAGCAGGAGTAGGCCATTCGGCCCCTCGAGCCTGCTCCGCCATTCAATGAGATCATCGCTGATATCCAAATTCAGTACCCTGTCCCTGCCTTCTCCCCATATCCCTTGATCCCTTTAGCCTTAAGAAATATATCTAACTCCTTCTTCAATATATTTAATGAATTGGCCTCAACTGTCTTCTGTGGTACAGAATTCCACAGGTTCACCACTCTCTGGGTGAAGAAATTCCTCCTCATCTCTGTCCTAAATGGCTTACCCCTTATCCTTAGATTGTGACCCCTGGTTCTGGACACCCCCGCCATCGGGAACATCCTTCCTGCATCTAGTCTGTCCAGTCCTGTCAGAATTTTATAAGTTTCAATGAGATCCCCTCTCATTCTTCTAAACTCCAGCGAATATAAGCCTAATCGACCCAATCTCTCCTCATACGTCATTCCTGCCATCCCAGGTATCAGTCTGGTGAATCTTCGCTGCACTCCCTCCATGGCAAGAACATCCTTCCTCAGATAAGGAGACCAAAACTGCATACAATACTCAAGGTGTGGTCTCACCAAGGCCTTGTACAACTGCAGCAAGACATCCTTGTTCCTGTACTCAAATTCTCTCGCTATGAAGGCCAACATACCATTTGCCGCCTTAACCGCCTGCTGCACCTGCATGCTTACCTTCAGCGACTGGTGCACAAGGACACCCAGGTCTCGTTGCACTTCCCCTTTTCCCAATCTATTGCCATTCAGATAATCTGTCTTCCTGTATTTGCCACCGAAGTGGATAACCTCACATTTATCCACATTGGGCAGATGCATGGCAAATGCAGTATAATCACCCAACCTGTCCAAATCATACTGGAGTTTCTCTGCATCCTCCGATCATTTTTCAACCCTCTCTGGCTTCAGGTGTGGTGCCGGAGAACTGGAGAACTGCTAATGTGGTACCCTTGTTTAAAAAGGGAGAAAAGGATAGACCGAGTAATTACAGGCCAGTCAGCCTAACCTCGGTGGTGGGAAAATTATTGGAAAGAATTCTGAAGGACAGGATAAATTTTCATTCAGCAAGACACGGATTAATCAAGGATAGTCAGCACGGATTTGTTGAGGGAAGGTCGTGTCTGACAAACTTGATTGAATTTTTTGAGGAGGTAACAAGGAGGGTAGACGAGGGTTGTGCGTTTGATGTAGTTTATATGGACTTTAGCAAGGCTTTTGATAAGGTTCCACATGGCAGAATGGTCACAAAGTTAAAAGCCCATGGGATCCAGGGCAAAGTGTCAAGTTGGATTCAAAACTGGCTCGGAGGCAGGAAGCAGAGGGTAATGGTTGATGGGTGTTTTTGTGACTGGAAGGCTGTTTCCAGTGGGGTTCCGCAGGGCTCAGTACTAGGTCCCTTGCTTTTTGTGGTATATATCAACGATCTTGACTTGAATATAGGGGGTATGATTAAGAAGTTTGCAGATGATACTAAAATCGGCTGTGTGGTTGATACTGAAGAAGGAAGCTGTAGACTGCAGGAAGATATCAATATATTGGTCAGGTGGGCAGAACAGTGGCAAATGGAATTCAATCCGGAGAAGTGTGAGGTAATGCATTTGGGGAGGGCTAACAAGGAAAGGGAATACACATTAAATGGTAGGACACTGAGTAGTGTAGAGGAACAAAGGGACCTTGGAGTGCATGTCCACAGATCCCTGAAGGTAGCAAGCCAGGTAGATAAGGTGGTTAAGAAGGCATACGGAATGCTTGCCTTTATTAACCGTGACATAGAATACAAGAGCAGGGGGGTTATGCTTCAACTGTATAAAACACTAGTTAGGCCTCAGCTAGAGTACTGCGTGCAGTTCTGGTCACCACATTACAGGAAAGATGTGATTGCACTAGAGAGGGTACAGAGGAGATTTACAAGGATGTTGCTGGGAGTAGAGAATCTTAGCTATGAGGAAAGACTGGATAGGCTGGGTCTGTTTTCCTTGGAACAGAGGAGGCTGAGGGGAGACCTTATTGAGGTGTATAAAATTATGAGGGGCACAGATAAAGTGGATAGAAAGGACCTATTTCCCTTAGCAGAGGGGTCAAAAACCAGGGGGCACAGATTTAAAGTAATTGGGGGAAGGTTTAGAGGGGATTTGAGGGGAAATTTCTTCACCCAGAGGGTTGTGGGGGTCTGGAACTCACTGCCTGAAAGGGTGGTAGAGGCAGGAACCCTAACCACATTTAAAAAGTACTTGGATGTGCACTTGGGATGCTGTAACCTGCAGGGCTAGGGACCAAGAGCTGGGAAGTGGGATTAGGCTGGATAGCTCTTTGTTGGCCGGCGCGGACACGATGGGCCGAATGGCCTCCTTCTGTGCTGTAACTTTCTATGATTTTATGATTTTGAAAGAGTATCAGAAAAAGGAAGACTTGCATTTATATCGCCTTTCATGACCACCAGACGTCTCAAAGCACTTCACAGCCAATGAAGTACTTTTGGAGTGTAGTCACTGTTGTAATGTAGGAAACGCGGCAGCCAATTTGCGCACAGCAAGCTCCCACAAACAGCAATGTGATAATGACCAGATAATCTGTTTTAGTGATGTTGATTGAGGGATAAATATTGGCCCCAGGACACCGGGGAGAACTCCCCTGCTCTTTGAAATAGTGCCGGGGGATCTCACATGTCCACCTGAGAGAGCACCTTCGGTTTAACATCTCATCCGAAAGACGGCACCGCCGACAGTGCAACACTCCCTCAGCACTGCACTGGAGTGTCAGCCTAGATTTATGTGCTCAAGTCCCAGGGGAGTGGGACTTGAACCCACAACATTCTGACACAGGCGAGTGGGCTACCCACAGGGACACAGCTGACACTGGGTTACTTAAATCATGTTATGAGAGAGGGGAAGAAGTTTGTGCCCCTGTTTGTACCTCAGAGCCTGTGAGTGACGGACAGCAGAAAAAGAGGAAACAACTTCTCCAAAACTGATCCCAACTCATCGCCAAGGCTGGGGAGAGACAACCTCACTGCCTTCTAAGGAACTTCAATCACTTTATTCACTTTCTTATTTGATGTCTGTTTAGAATTAGATTTTATTTTATTTTTTTGTTGTATGTTGAAGAGGGAAGGAGAACTTGGAGCAACTTCTGTCAAAGCTGCAATGAGACTTGAAAGAATTTAAAGATTTTAATGAAGTTTTCACAAAAATGAGTGTTAAACACTTTTCTCTGCTAAGTTTCAAATATGATTTTGGAAGAAACAAACAAAAATCAATTTTTCCCTCATCTAAACAATTTTCAACCAGGACTTGAAGTCCAAACGCTTTTAAAGAGGTTCTGAAATGCTTAAAAGAATTTTAAAAATGTAATTTCTCTATTTGATTTTGAACAATTGACTGAAGCTCCTGCTTTACACAGACATGCATAGAAACACAGAAACATAGAAACACAAAAACACCGAAGATAGGAGCAGGAGTAGGCCATTCGGCCCCTCGAGCCTGCTCCGCCATTCAATGAGATCGTGGCTGATCATCCAAACTCAGTACCCTGTCCCTGCCTTCTCCCCATATCCCTTGATCCCTTTAGCCTTAAGAAATAGATCCAACTCCTTCTTGAATATATTTAATGAATTGGCCGCCACTGCCTTCTGTGGTAGAGAATTCCACAGGTTCACCACTCTCTGGGTGAAGAAATTCCTCCTCATCTCTGTTCTAAATGGCCTACCCCTTATCCTTAGACTGTGACCCCTGGTTCTGGACTCCCCGGCCATCGGGAACATCCTTCCTGCATCCAGTCTGCCCAGTCATGTTAGAATTTTATAAGTTTCAATGAGATCCCCTCGCATTCTTCTAAACTCTAGTGAATATAAGCCCACTCGACCCAATCTCTCCTCATACGTCATTCCTGCCATCCTAGGTATCAGTCTGGTGAATCTTCGCTGCACTCCCTCCATGGCAAGAACATCCATCCTCAGATAAGGCAATCAAAACTGCACATAATACTCAAGGTGTGGTCTCAGCAAGGTCCTGTACAACTGCAGCAAGACATCCTTGTTCCTGTACTCGAACCCTCTCGCTACGAAGGCCAACATACCATTTGCCTTCTTAACCGCCTGCTGCACCTGCATGCTTACCTTCAGCGACTGGTGCACAAGGACACCCAGGTCTCGTTGCACTTCCTCCTCTCCCAATCTATTGCCGTTCAGATAATAATCTGCCTTCCTGTTTTTGCCACCAAAGTGGATAACCTCGCATTTATCTACATTATATTGCATCTGCCACGCTTCTGCCCAATCACCCAACCTGTCCAAATCATACTGGAGTTTCTCAGCATCCTCCTCACAGCACACACGTCCACCCAGCTTTGTGTCGTCCGCAAACTTGGAGATATTACATCCAGTTCCCTCGTCTAGTACATTAATATTGTGAATAACTGGGGTTCTAGGACCGATCCCTGCGGTACCCCACTGGTCACTGCCTGCTATTCGGAAAAAGAGCCGTTTATTCCAACCATGCTGTTGATGAGGGGGTGGGCAGGGGAGGATTTGTAGGAGTTACTGTTGTGTATTTTGAATGTGTATCAGAATTGTCCCACATGGGATACCGTAGTGGTGATTTGCAATGCACTATGGGAAATGTAGTGCAAAGGGTTGACGGTGGACAGGCAATGGCAAACATTCAAAGACCGAATGGATGAACTACAGAAGTTGTTCATCCTAGTTTGGCATAAAAATAAAACAAAAAAGGTGACTCAACCGTGGCTAACAAGGGAAATTAGGGATAGCATAAGATCCAAGGAGACGACATACAAATTGGCCAGAAAAAGCAATAATCCTGAGGATTGGGAGCAGTTTAGGATTCAACAAAGGAGGACAAAGGGATTAATTAAGAAAGGGAAAATAGAATATGAGAGTAAGCTTGCAGGGAACATAAAAACTGACTGTAAAAGCTTTTATAGATATGTAAAGAGAAAAAGATTGGTGAAGTCAAGCGTAGGTCCCTTGCAGTCAGAATCGGGGGAATTTATAATGGGGAGCAAAGAAATGGCAGACCAACTAAATACATATTTTGGTTCTGTCTTCACAAAGGAGGACACAAATAACCTCCCAGAAATACCGCGGAACATAGGGTCTGATGAAAGGGTGGAACTGAAAGAAATCAGTATTTGTAGGGAAAAAGTGTTAGGAAAATTGATGGGACTGAAGGCCGATAAATCCCCAGGGCCTGATAATCTACATCCCAGGGTACTTAAGGAAGTGGCCCTAGAAATAGTAGATGCATTGCTGGTCATCTTCCAGAACTCGATAGACTCTGGAACTGTACCCATGGATTGGAGGGTAGCTAATGTTACCCCACTATTCAAAAAAGGTGGCAGAGTATAAGCGGGGAATTATAGACCGGTAAGCCTGACATCGGTAGTGGGGAAAATGCTAGAGTCCATTATAAAAGATGTAATAGCAGAGCACTTGGAAAGCAGTGACAGGATCGGACAAAGTCAACATGGATTTACAAAAGGTAAATTATGCTTGACTAATCTACTGGAATTTTTTGAGGATGTAACTGGTAAAATAGATAAGGGAGAACCAGTGGATGTGGTGTATTTGGACTTTCAGAAGGCTTTCGATAAGGTCCCACATAAGAGATTAGCATGCAAAATTAAGGCACATGGGATTGGGGGCAAGGTATTGACTTGGATAGAGAACTGGTTGGCGGACAGAAAGCAAAGAGTTGGAATAAACGGGTCGTTTTCCGAGTGGCAGGCAGTGACTAGTGGGGTACCGGAAGGATCGGTCCTAGAACCCCAGCTGTTCACAATATATATTAATGATCTGGACGAGGGAATTGGATGTAATATCTCCAAATTTGCAGACGACACAAAGCTGGGTGGGAGGGTATGCTGTGAGGAGGATGTCATGAAACTCCAGTACGATTTGGACAGGTTGGGTGATTGGGCAGAAACATGGCAAATGCACTTTAATGTGGATAAATGTGAGGTTATCCACTTTGGTGGCAAAAACAGGAAGGCAGATTATTATTTGAATGGCAATAGATTGGGAGAAGGGGAAGTGCAAAGAGACCTGGGTGTTCTTGTGCACCAGTCGCTGAAGGTAAGCATGCAGGTGCAGCAGGCGGTTAAGAAGGCAAATGGTATGTTGGCCTTCGTAGCAAGAGGGTTCGAGTACAGGAACAAGGATGTCTTGCTACAGTTGTACAGGGCCTTGGTGAGACCGCACCTTGAGTATTGTGTGCAGTTTTGGTCACCTTACCTGAGGAAGGACGTTCTTGCCATGGAGGGAGTGCAGCGAAGATTCACCAGGCTGATACCTGGGATGGCAGGAATGACGTACGAGGAGAGATTGTGTCAATTGGGCTTATACTCACTGGAGTTTAGAAGATTGAGAGGGGATCTCGTCGAAACCTATAAAATTCTGTCAGGTCTGGACAGAATAGATGCAGGAAGGATGTTTCTGATGGCCGGGGAGTCCAGAACCAGGGGTCATAGTCTAAGGATAAGGGGTAAGCCATTTAGGACTGAAATGAGGAGGAATTTTTTCACCCAGAGTGGTGAACCTGTGGAATTCTCTGCCACAGAGGCCGGTGGAGGCCAGTTCATTAAATATATTTAAGAGGGAGTTGGATATATTTCTCATTGAATGGCGGAGCAGGCTCAAAGGGCCGAATGGCCTACTCCTGCTATCTTCTATGTTTCTATGAGTGAAGAAGCACATTGTAAATAAAATGGCTGTTAACTAAACTCTCCACCCCGGAGTCCTCCTTAATTACCCCTTGAGACACAACAAAACTGGCGACGAGGACGACGGACTTGCGCATCACTTTGCACCAAGAAAACAAAAGAAATCATTGTGGACTTCAGGAAGTCCAAAGGCGGAAGTCACACCCCCATCCACATCAATGGGGCTGTGGTGGAAAGGGTGGACAGCTTTAAGTTCCTCGGAGTCCACATCACGGAAGACCTCTCCTGGTCCCTCAACACCTCCTCTCTGGTGAAGAAGGCCCA
The DNA here is from genome assembly GCF_052327205.1 of Somniosus microcephalus. Classification (NCBI taxonomy): domain Eukaryota; kingdom Metazoa; phylum Chordata; class Chondrichthyes; order Squaliformes; family Somniosidae; genus Somniosus; species Somniosus microcephalus. The sequence goes on along the minus strand of NC_140988.1, from coordinate 390,058,364 downwards.
GCAGCGCCTATATTTCCTAAGGAGGCTGAAGGGATGTAATCTGTCACCCCTGATCCTCTCTAACTTTTACCGCTGCACGATAGAGAGCATCCTAACAAACTGTATCACAGTATGGTATGGCAGCTGTAGCTACTATGACCGGAAAGCCCTGCAGCGGGTAGTCAAAACTGCCCAACGCATGACCGGCACCCGGCTACCGACCATAGAGCACATATACCAGAAACGCTGTCTACGGAGGTCACGGTCCATCATCAAAGACCCTACCCACCCCAGCCACAGTCTGTTCGCCCTCCTACCATCTGGAAGACGCTACAGATGCATTCGCACCCGTACGACCAGATTTAGGAACAGCTTCTTTCCCAGGGCTGTCATCCTACTGAACTCCACAAATAAACTCTAAAGCCTGCACATCTGCCAATGCACTTTATTATGGTTATGTTTATGTTAATGTATTACAAGCCAAATGAATGTTGAATGTTTAAATGTCTTAATCCAAATGTACACTCTCGGGAGCCGCAAGCCTACATTTCGTTGTACTGCACTTGTGCACTAACAATGACAATAAAGTTGATTTGATTTGATTTGATAAAGTAAGAAGTTCCTGTCTTTTCTTAATAGCGCGCCTGCAGTTTAGTGCTGATGCAATCGCCTCGTAAAGGTGGCGGTTTGTGTGTTACACAAATAAGAAGGGGGAGAGTAACAATACAGTGAAACGAAGTGGAGGAAAAGGACTGTAAAAATTTTTGAAAAGGACAGGACTGTAAAGAAAAAAAAAAGAAAACAAGATGGCTATGCTAACCGGAGCGTTTGGACCATTTGATGAAACGGCGGAGCAATGGAGTGCTTATACAGAGTGTTTTGGATTTTTCGTGACTGCAAATGGCATTAAAGATGGCGTGAAATTGGCGACATTCCTCAGTGTAATCGGAGCAAAAACATTTGGCTTGTTACGGAGTTTGATGCACCCGGATAAGCCCGGCGCTAAGACATATGATCAGATTGTGGAAGTTTTGGAAACACATTTCGCACCCAAGCCGCTGCTGATTGCCGAGAGGTTCAGGTTTCACAAACGAAACCAAGGGGAGGGTGAGTCCATAGCCGAATATGTTGCAGTGCTAAAGAAGCTAACTGAGCATTGTGAGTTTAGTGAAACTCTAAATGACACTGTCCGTGATTGTTTTGTGTGTGGATTAAGATGTGAAGCAACACAGAAGCGCTTGCTCACGACTGACAAACTGATGCTTAAATCAGCAGTGGAGCTCGCTGTGTCTATGGAGTTAGCAGCTAAAGATGCACAGCTGTTGGGGGCTGCAACAAGAGTGCACAGGGTAGCAGCTACACCGGATAAGCATGCAAGGGGCGCCAGAAAGTGTTACAGATGTGGAAGGTCAGGTCATCAGCCATCTGACTGCTGGTGTAAAGACCTAACCTGTCGGAAATGTGAAAAGAAAGGACACATTGAACGTGTGTGTAAAGGGCAAAGCAAACAATCCTACACAGAGACACACAAAAACAAACAAGGAAACACATCCAACTGGCGTTCTAAAAAGAAAAACCTACACATGGTGAAACAAGAACAGGAAGACAGTGACACAGACTCTGATGGGGAGCTGAATCTCCATGTGTTAACGGTGAATGGAGGCTCATCAGGCTATGGAGTCACTCCACTACTAGAGGGAATACCGGTCAAAATGGAGCTGGATACGGGGGCCGCTGTCTCCTTGATTTCAGAGAAGCTATTCAAAAAAAAAACTGAACCACCTATCACTGACACCGCCCAAGCTCATCTTAAAGACCTACACTGGGGAAACAGTCCCAATGCTGGGTGAGACGGAGGTCAAGGTGGAGCTTAATGGACAAACCGTGATGCTGCCAGTTTACGTGGTCAAGGGTGACTATCCATCCCTGATGGGCAGGCCATGGTTGGAGAAAATTCATCTGGATTGGAAAAAAGTGAATGCGGCGTCAGTCAAAGAGGCGGGGCTAGCGGCAGTGTTGACAAAGCATGCGGCTGTCTTTGACGGAGAATTGGGGAGTATGAAGGGGATTACGGTCAAACTCAAGGTGAAGCCTGACAGCCAGCCACGATTCCTGAAGGCCAGGAATGTTCCCTACACCCTCAGACCAAAGGTGGAGGCTGACCTGGAGCGTCTGGTCAAGATAGGGGTCCTGGTGCCGGTTTCGCACAGTGAGTGGGCCACGCCCGTGGTACCAGTGATGAAGAGTGACGGCGCGGTTCGCTTATGTGGAGATTTCAAAGTAACAGCGAATCCTGTGCTCTCAGCTGAACAGTACCCCCTCCCCATCATTGAAGATCTTTTCGCGGGTCTAGCAGGCGGTCAGAAGTTTAGCAAGAATAATCTATGCCAAGCCTACTTGCAGATGCATGTAGAAGAGGACTCACAGAAGTACCTCACCATCACCACCCACAAGGGCCTCTACAGGTACTGCCGCCTACCCTTTGGTATAACGTCAGCACCAGCATTGTTTCAGCGGGCTATGGACCAGATCTTAAGCGGCATTCCAGGGGTACAATGTTATCTCGACGATATCCTTGTCACAGGAAAGGACGACAATGAGCATCTGCAGAACCTGACGAAGACACTGGGAAGACTTGAAGAATATGGCTTACGCGTTCGCAAGGACAAATGCGAATTTTTCAAGCCATCAGTGGAGTACCTAGGCCATGTCATCGACGCGGACAGCCTACACACAGCACCGTCGAAAGTGAAAGCCATTGCCGACGCTCCTGCACCTACAAATGTCGGCCAGCTGCGGTCATTCTTAGGTCTCCTGAACTATTACGGAAAGTTTATTCCACAGCTGGCATCACTGTTGAAGCCATTACATGAGTTGCTGTGTCAGGGCAAGGCCTGGGCGTGGACGAAGGAGTGCGAAGCTGCATTCAAGAAAGCCAAAGCAGCTTTGACTGACCCCAGAGTGTTGACGCATTTTGACCCGTCGTTGCAGATTCAGCTGGCCTGTGACGCGTCGCCTTATGGCGTCGGCGCGGTCGTGTCCCACATCTTTCCCTCAGGCGAAGAGAAGCTGATTGCATTCGCGTCAAGGTCCCTGAGCAAGGCGGAGGTGAAATACCCGCAGATCGAAAAAGAGGCTTTGGGCATCATCTTTGGAATCAAAAAGTTCCATCACTACTTGTTCGGAAGAAAATTCACCTTGCTGATGGATCATCGTCCTCTGACATCGATCTTTGGTCCACACACAGGAATACCCTCCCTGGCAGCGTGCAGGATGCAGCGCTGGGTGCTGATGTTAAGCGCTCACAATTACAACATCAAATACCGGAGGTCAGCAGCACATGGCAATGTGGACGGATTGTCAAGACTTCCGCTGCCTGTGCCCTCAGAAGGCTGTGAGCAGAAGATTTTCTACTTTGACATGGTGAGCAATGCCCCTGTCATGGCCCGGCAGTCCTTCTTAATTGTTATATAGGTAAAGGGTATAAAACCCCTTGAGACACAACAGTTACCTATCACTTGTTATTGACTTTTAAAAAATATATCATTAAGACGTTTAGGAAGGGAACCATAAAAGAGGAAAAACACCAACCATTTTATTTTGTCTATCGGTCTATAGCCCTAACAAGTCCCAGGAATAATGTAAATATAGATTTCCTCTTAAACGTTTAGTGGAGTGTTAATAGACACACGAGTTATGTAATGATGTATAACAATTGCAGGAAGCTACTTTAGAAGAAACGACTATTTATTGAGGAAGACACAGAAAATACTTCGATTAAACTGATAATGTACAATTTTGATTTGTTATGAATGTTTGAAATAGGAGATTAAAAATTGAGAGTAAAGTGAGGTTTGTTTCCCACTATTTAATTGGGAAATACCTAAAATAATTCAACACTTTTCGTGTTAAGAGCAGGGATTAATATTGTGGAGAATGAGAGAAAAACATTCGAAGCGAAATTGGTAAATGAACATCTTTATGTCAACACATTGGTAAACATTTCCCGGTCAGTGGATTGGTTCTCCTGTCCAGGAAGTAATAAGAATGTTTGTTTATTTCTGTTAAATCACAGCTTTTCCTGCTTTTTGTTTCCAGTTGCTCCATTTCTGACATGTTACTTGGGGGTGTGCTGGTTCAAGAAGACATTTATTAATGGAAGTGATTGAAGTTAAAAATACAGATCCCCGTTTTTGTTCAATTCTTTTTAATACTGTGAACTAAAGAACCAAAGGGTCCCAGACCTGAAACGTTAACTCTGTTTCTCTCTCCATGGATGCTGCCTGGCCTGCTGAGTATTTCCAGCATCTTCTGTTGTAATTTCAGATTTCCAGCATCCACAGTATTTTGCTATTGTATTAGCATTTTATATTTGTTGGTTGTCAGGTTGTATTGGAAATAATATTCTAATCACTGACGTACAGCACGTCAGCGCCATAGGAAAGCTGCTGCTTGTGCAGCCCCGACATGAGGAATGGTAAATACATTGAAAACTTTAAAATTAATACAAGCTGCACGAATAGATATGCCTCTTTCAGCTCACCTTGGGCTTTTGGATTGTTTGTCGATGCATAACCCTGTAACTGAGTGACGTTTCTGAAGTGTTAATGCCTTATTATGCAGTTCTTTTATATCCCAGTCATTTCTGACGAGTTTTTTTATTAAATAAAGTTTGTACATGACGAACTAAAAGCTTTAAATTAATTCTACCATAAACAAACTTGCAGAATGGGCATGTAAATGACAAATTAATTTCAATATAGACGAGTGTGAGGTGGTGCGTTTTGGTAGGAGGAATGAGGAGGCGACCTACTCCTTGGAAAATAAAAGTCTAAATGGAGTCGAGGAGCAAAGGGATCGAGGGGTATAAATTCGCAAATCAGTAAAAGTAGTAACGCAGGTTAAAACAGCCATAACAGTACAAATAAAGCACGGGGACTTATTTCTAGAAGAATAGAATTCAAAAGCGGTGAAGTTAAACTTGTATCGAACCTTGTCTGATTGTCTCATGATTTGAGATGATGGGGTGGCGATATGGCAATTACGGTAAAAATGCTTTTAAGTGGGTGCTGTTGCTGCCGTTGTTGTAAAAGTTGTTATAAAATTTGCTCACGGACGAAAAGGTCGCACTCAAAGGAGTTCGTGGCCCGCGCAGTACAAAAAAAAAGAGGAAACATTAGAGTCATAGAGTTATACAGCACAGAAAGAGGCCCTTCGGCCCATCGTGTCCTCGCCGGCCATCAAGCCCTGTCTAATCTAATCCCATTTTCCAGCACTTGGTCCGTAGCCTTGTATGCTATGGCGTTTCAAGTGCTCATCCAAATGCTTCTTGAATGTTGTGAGGGTTCCTGCCTCTACCACCCTTTCAGGCAGTGAGTTCCAGATTCCAACCATCCTCTGGGTGAAAAAGTTTTTCCTCAAATCCCCTCTAAACCTCCTGCCCCTTATCTTGAATCTATGCCCCCTTGTTATTGACCCCTCTACTAAGGGGAAAAGTTCCTTTCTATCCACCCTATCTATGCCCCTCATAATTTTGTACACCTCAATCAGGTCCCCCCTCAGCCTTCTCTGCTCCAAGGAAAACAACCCCAGCCTGTTTAGTCTTTCTTCATAGCTGAGGCGCTCAGCCCAGGTAACATCCTGGTGAATCTCCTCTGCACCCTCTCCAAAGCAATCACATCCTTCCTATAGTGTGGCGACCAGAACTGCACACAGTATTCCAGCTGTGGCCTAACTAGCGTTTTGTACAGCTCCATCATAACCTCCCTGCTCTTATATTCTATGCCTCGGCTAATGAAGGCAAGTATCCCATATGCCTTTTTAACCACCTTATCTACCTGTTCTGATGCCTTCAGGGATCTATGTACATGCACACCAAGGTCCCTCTGATCCTCTGTCTTTCCTAGGGTCTTACCATTCATTGTGTATTCCCTTGCCTTGTTAGTCCGTCCAAAATGCATCACCTCACACTTTTCATGGTTAAATTCCATTTGCCACTGTTTCGCCCATCTGACCAACCCGTCTATATCATCCTGCAGACTGAGGCTACCCTCCTCGCTATTTACCACCCCACCAATTTTCATGTCATCTGCGAACTTACTGATCATACCTTTTACATTCACATCCAAATCATTAATGTAGACCACAAACAGCAAGGGACCCAGCACCGATCCCTGCTGTACCCCACTGGACACGGGCTTCTAGTCACAAAAACAACCTTCCACCATCACCCTCTGCCTTCTGCCACTAAGCCAGTTTTGGATCCAATGTGCCAAGGCACCCTGGATTCCATGGGCTCTTACCTTCCTGACCAGTGTCCTATGCGGGACTTTATCAAAAGCCTTACTGAAATCCATGTAAACCACATCCACTGCACTACCCTCATCCACACACCTAGTCACCCCCTCGAAAAATTCAATCAAATTGGTCAGACATGATCTTCCCTTGACAAAGCCATGCTGGCTATCCCTAATTAATCCCTGCCTCTCCAAGTGGAGACCAATTCTGTCCCTCAGAATTTTTTCCAATAATTTCGCTACCACTGATGTTGGGCTCACTGGCCTGTAATTCCCTGATTTATCCCTACTACCCTTCTTGAATAATGGTACTATGTTAGCTGTTCTCCAGTCCTCTGGCACATCCTCTGTGGCCAGAGAGGTTCTGAAAATTTGTGTCAGAGCCCCTGCAATCTCCTTCTTTGCCTCACATAGTAGCCTGGGATACATCTCGTCCGGGCCTGGGGATTTATCCACTTTAAGCCTGGTAAAACCGCTAGTACCCCCTCCTCAATGCTAATATGTTCAAGTATATCACAGTCTCCCTGCCTGATTTCTATGTCCACATTGTCCTTCTCCATAGTGAACACAGATGCAAAAAATTCATTTAAAACCCCACCTACATCCTCTGGCTCTATACACAGTTTGCCACATTGGTCCCTAATGGGCCCTACTCTTTCCCTAGTTATCCTCTTGCCCTTAATATACTTATAAAACACCTTAGGATTTTCCTTTATTTTGCTCGCCAGTGTTATTTCATGGCCCCTCCTCGCTCTCCTAATTTCTTTTTTAAGTATCCCCCTGCACTTTTTATACTCCTCTAGGGCTTCCTCTGTCTTTAGTCCTTTGTATCTGCCAAAAGCCCCCCTTTTTTTCCTAATCCATTCTCGTATATCCCTTGACATCCAAGGTTCCCTGGGCTTGTTGGTCCCACCCTTGACCTTTACGGGAACATGTTGCCATTGTACTCTCTCAATTTCCCTTCTGAAAGACTCCCATTGCTCCGATGTGGATTTTCCTTCAAGTAGCTGATCCCAATCCACATTGGCCAGATCCTGCCTTATCCTATTAAAATCGGCCTTCCCCCAATTTAGAAACTTTATTGCCGGTCCATCCTTGTCCTTTTCCATGGCCACCTTAAATCTCACTGAACTATGGTCACTCTCACCAAAGTGCTCTCCTACTAACACTTCCACCACTTGCCCAGCTACATTCCCTAGAATTAGGTCCAGTACCGCCCCCTCTCTTGTAGGACTTTCTACATGCTGGCTCAAAAAGCTCTCCTGGATGCACTTTAAGAATTCTGCACCCTCTAAGCCTTTCACACTCTGACTATCCCAATTAATATTGGGGAAGTTGAAATCCCCCACTATAATTACCCTATTATTTGCACACTTCTCTGAGATTTGCCTACATATCTGTTCCTCTATCTCCCCCTGGCTGTTTGGGGGCCTATAGTACACTCCCAGCAAAGTGCTAGCCCCCTTTTTGTTTTTAAGTTCAACCCATATGGCCTCATTAGAGGAACCTGTTAATATATCATCCCTCCATACAACAGTAATTGACTCCTTAATTAATATTGCGACACCCCCTCCTCTTTTACCCCCCCCCCCCCCCGCCGTCTCGCCTGAAGATTCTATACCCCGGAATATTGAACTGCCAGTCTTGCCCCTCCCTCAACCATGTCTCCGTGATAGCAACAATATCATACTCCCATGTGTTCATCAACAACTTCAGTTCATCCACCTTATTTGTAAGACTCCTTGCATTAAAATAAATGCCATTTAGCCTTGCCCTACTCCCTTGTGCCGTTACATATTTGCTCTGCCTTCCATTGGGAGTACTGTGCCCCATTCTGGGCACCGCACTTTAGGAAGGATGTGAAGTCCTCAGAGAGGGTGCAGAAAAGATTTACTAGAATGGTTCCAGGGATGAGAGACTTCAGTTTCGTGGATAGACTGGAGAAGCTGGGGTTGTTCTCCTTCGAGCAGAGAAGATTAAGACGAGATTTGATAGAGGTGTTCAAAATCATGAGGGGTCTAGACAGAGTAGATAGAGGGAAACTGTTCCCATTGGCAGAAGGGTTGAGAACCAGAGGACACAGATTCAAGGTGATTGGCAGAAGAACCAGAGGGAACCTGAGGCAATGAGTGGTCAGGGTTCGGAATGCGCTGCCTGATAGGGCGGTGGATACAGATTCAATAGTAGCCTTCAAAAGGGAATTGGATAAATACTTGAAGGAGAAAAAATTGCAGGGATATGGGGAAAGAGCGGGGGAGTGGGACTCACTGGATTGCTCTTCGAAAGAGCCAGTACAGACTCGAGGGGCTGAATGGGCTCCTCCTGTTCCTGCGTAACAGAATTGAGGGACTGAATGGCCTCCTCCTGTTCCTGCGTAACAGAATTGAGGGGCTGAATGGCCTCCTCCTGTTCCTGTGTAACAGGATTGAGGGGCTGAATGGCCTCCTCCTGTTCCTGCGTAACAGAATTGAGGGGCTGAATGGCCTCCTCCTGTTCCTGTGTAACAGGATTGAGGGGCTGAATGGCCTCCATTGTTCCTCTGTAACAGGATCGAGGGGCTGAATAGCCTCCTCCTGTTCCTGCATAACAGAATCGAGGGGCTGAATGGCCTCCTCCTATTCCTGTGTAACGGGATCGAGGGGCTGAATGGCCTCCTCCTGTTCCTGTGTAACAGGCTCGAGCAGCTGAATGGTCTCCCTCCTTGTAATGTATTGTCACATGGTTTAGTATGAGCATGCTCAGTTTGCTCTGGCCTAGTAAACAAGTAACAACTGCTGTCTCTGTCCTTCAGTTGGAGCACTTGGAAAACAGTGACAGGATCGGACAAAGTCAACATGGATTTACTAAAGGTAAATCGTGCTTGACTAATCTACTGGAATTTTTTGAGGATGCAACTGGTAAAATAGATAAGGGAGAACCAGTGGATGTGGTGTATTTGGACTTTCAGAAGGCATTCGATAAGGTTCCGCATAAGAGATTAGCATGTAAAGTTAAAGCACATGGGATTGGGGGTAAGGTACTGACTTGGACAGAGAACTGGTCGGCAGACAGGAAGCAAAGAGTTGGAATAAACGGGGCTTTTTCCGAGTGGCAGGCAGTGACTAGTGGGGTACCGCAGGGATCGGTGCTAGGACCCCAGCTATTCACAATATATATTAATGATCTAGACGAGGGAACTAGATGTAATATCTCCAAGTTTGCAGACGACACAAAGCTGGGTGGGCGTGTGTGTGTGAGGAGGATGCCGAGAAACTCCAGTATGATTTGGACAGGTTGGGTGATTGGGCAGATGCAGTATAATGTGGATAAATGCGAGGTTATCCACTTTGGTGGCAAAAACAGGAAGGCAGATTATTATCTGAACGGCAATAGATTGGGAGAAGGGGAAGTGCAACAAGACCTGGGTGTCCTTGTGCACCAGTCGCTAAAGGTAAGCATGCAGGTGCAGCAGGCGGTTAAGAAGGCAAAGGGTGTGTTGGCCTTCGTAACGAGACGGTTTGAGTACATAGAAACATAGAAGATAGGAGCAGGAGTTGGCCATTCGGCCCTTCGAGCCTGCTCCGCCATTCAATGAGATCATGGCTGATCATCCAAATTCAGAACCCTGTCCCTGCCTTCTCCCCATATCCCTTGATCCCTTTAGCCTTAAGAAATATATCCAACTCCTTCTTAAATATATTTAATGAACTAGCCTCCACCGCCCTCTGTGGCAGAGAATTCCACAGGTTCACCACTCTGGGTGAAAAAATTCCTCCTCATTTCAGTCCTAAATGGCTTACCCCTTATCCTTAGACTATGACCCCTGGTTCTGGACTCCCCGGCCATCAGAAACATCCTTCCTGCATATAGTCTGTCCAGACCTGACAGAATTTTATAGGTTTCGTTGAGATCCCCTCTCAATCTCCTAAACTGAGTGTAAGCCCAATCGATACAATCTCTCCTCATACGTCATTCCTGCCATCCCAGGTATCAGCCTGGTGAATCTTCGCTGCACTCCTTCCATGGCAAGAAGGTCCTTCCTCAGGTAAGGCGATCAAAACTGCACACAATATTCAAGGTGCGGTCTCACCAAGGCCCTGTACAACTGTAGCAAGACACCCTTGTTCCTGTATAACAACAGAAAATGCTGGAAAAACTCAGCAGGTCAGGCAACATCCGTGGAGAGAAATTTGAGTTGACGTTTCGGTGCGAACCCTTCTTCCCTCGATCCCTCTTGCTACGAAGGCCAACATTTGCCTTCTTAACCGTCTGCTGCACCTGCATGCTTACCTTCAGCGACTGGTGCACAAGAACACCCAGGTCTCGTTGCACTTCCCCTTCTCCCAATCTATTGCCATTCAAATAATAATCTGCCTTCCTGTTTTTGCCACCGACGTGGATAACCTCACAATAATCCACATTATAGTGCATTTGCCATGTTTCTGCCCAATCACCCAACCTGTCCAAATCGTACTGGAGTTTCACGACATCCTCCTCACAGCATACCCTCCCACCCAGCTTTGTGCCGTCTGCAAATTTGGAGATATTACATCCAATTCCCTCGTCCAGATCATTAATATATATTGTGAACAGCTGGGGTCCTAGGACCGATCCTTGTGGTACCCCACTAGTCACTGCCTGCCACTCGGAAAACGACCCGTTTATTCCAACTCTTTGCTTTCTGTCTGCCAACCAGTTCTCTATCCCAGTCAATACCTGCCCCCAATCCCATGTGCTTTAATTTTGCACGCTAATCTCTTATGCGGGACCTTATCGAAAGCCTTCTGAAAGTCCAAATCCACCACATCTACTGGTTCTCCCTTATCTATTTTACCAGTTACATCCTCAAAAAATTCCAGTAGATTAGTCAAGCATGATTTACCTTTTGTAAATCCATGTTGACTTTGTCCGATCCTGTCACTGCTTTCCAAGTGCTCTGCTATTACATCTTTTATAATGGACTCCAGCATTTTCCGCACTACCGACGTCAGGCTTACCGGTCTATAATTCCCCGCTTTTTCTCTACCACCTTTTTTGAATAGTGGGGTAACATTAGCTACCCTCCAATCCATGGGTACTGCTCCAGAGTCTATCGAGTTCTGGAAGATGACCAGCAATGCATCTACTATTTCTAGGGCCACTTCCTTAAGTACCCTGGGATGTAGATTATCAGGCCCTGGGGATTTATCGGCCTTCAGTCCCATCAATTTTCCTAACACCATTTCCCTACAAATACTGATTTCTTTCAGTTCCACCCTTTCATCAGACCCTATGTTCCCCGGCATCTCTGGGAGGTTATTTGTCTCCTCCTTTGTGAAGACAGAACCAAAATATGTATTTAGTTCGTCAGCCATTTCTTTGTTCCCCATTATAAATTCCCCTGATTCTGACTGCAAGGGACCTACGCTTGACTTCACCAATCTTTTTCTGTTCACATATCTATAAAAGCTTTTACAGTCAGTTTTTATGTTCCCTGAAAGCTTACTCTCATTCTATTTTCCCTTTCTTAATTAATCCCTTTTTCCTCCTTAGTTGAATCCTAAACTGCTCCCAATCCTCAGGATTATTGCTTTTTCTGGCCAATTTATATGTCCTCTCCTTGGATCCTATGCTATCCCTAATTTCCCTTGTTAGCCATGGTTGAGTCACCTTTTTTGTTTTATTTTTATGCCAAACTGGGATGAACAAATTCTGTAGCTCATCCATTCAGTCTTTGAATGTTTGCCATTGCCTATCCACCGTCAACCCTTTGAGTGCCATTCCCCAATCAATCCTACCCAACTCGCTCCTCAGACCATCGTAGTTTCCTTTATTTAAATTGAGGACCCTAGTCTCTGAGTCAACTACTTCATTTTCCATCTTAATGAAGTATTCGATCATATTATGATCGCTCCGACCCAAGGGGCCTCGTACAACAAGATTGCTAATTAATCCTTTCTCGTTACATAATACCCAATCTAAGATGGCCTGATCTCTGATTGGTTCCTCGACATATTGGTCAAGGAAACCATCCCGTAAACACACCAGGAATTCCTCCTCCACAGTATTGTTACTAATTTGGTTGGCCCAATCTATATGTAGATTAAAGTCACCCATGATGACTGCTGTGCCCTTATTGCACGCTTCTTTAATTTCCCTTTTAATGCCATCCCCGACCTCCGCCTTACTGTTTGGAGGACTATATACCACCCCCACTAATGTTTTTTTCCCCTTAGTATTTCTCAATTCTACCCATACAGATTCCACATCATCAGAGCTAATATCCTTCATTACAATTGTGTTAATCCCTTCTTTAACCAGTAATGCTACCCCACCTCCCTTTCCTTTTTGCCTATCTTTCCTGAATATCGAATACCCCTGGATGTTGAGTTCCCAGTCTTGGCCATCCTTGAGCCACGTTTCTGTAATCCCAACCAAATCATATTCATTTACCTCTATTTGCGCAGCCAATTCATCCACCTTATTACAAATGCTCCTTGCATTAAGACACAAAGCCTTCAGGCTTGTTTTTTTTAACGCTCTTAGACCTATTAGAATTATTATTTACTGTGGCCACGTTTGATTTAAACCGTTGATTTCTTTGACTGCCACTTATGTTTTTCTCCTTCCTATCTTTTTCTTTTATCCTTGCTTCCCTTTCCTCTGTCTCCCTGCTCAGGTTCCCAAACCCCTGCCATTTTAGTTTAAACCCTCCCCCAGAGCACTAGCAAACACTCCCCCTAGGACATCAGTTCCAGCCCTGCCCAGGTGCAAACCATCCGGTTTGAACTGGTCCCACCTCCCCCAGAACCGGTTCCAATGTCCCAGGAACTTGAATCCCTCCCCCTGGCACCATTCCTCTAGCCATGTATTCATCTGAAGTATCCTTCTATTTCTACTCTGACTAGCACGTGGCACTGGTAGCAATCCTGAGATTACTACCTTTGAGGTCCTGTTTTTTAATTTATCTCCTAACTCCCTATATTCTGCTTTTAGGACCTCATCCCGCTTTTTACCTATATCGTTGGTGCCTATATGCTGGTGTGGGAGGTGTGGTCCTGTGTAATGAGACAGGATTAATTAAAAATGTCCTAGTAAAGGATCCCCTTGGAATGAGTGACCATAACATGGTTGAGTTCCATATTCAATTAGAGGGTGAGAAGGTTGGATCTCAAACAAGCATGCTGAGCTTGAATAAAGGAGACTATGAAGGTATGAGAGCGGAATTAATTAGAGTGGACTGGGAAAATAGATTAAAGGGTAAGACGGTACATGACCAGTGGTGTACATTTAAGGAGTTATTTTACAACTTCCAAAAAAAATATATTCCACTGAGGAAAAAAGGGTGTAAAAGAAAAGATAGCCATCCGTGGCTAAGTAAAGTAATTAAGGATAGTATCCGACTAAAAACAAGGGCATATAAGGTAGCCAAATTTAGTGGGAGGATGGAAGATTGGGAAGTCTTTAAAAGACAGCAAAAAATAACTAAAAGATTGATTAAGAAAGGGACGATAGATTATGAAAGTAAATTAGCAAAAAATATAAAAACAGACAGTAAAAGTTTCTATAGTTATATAAAAAGAAAAAGGGTGGCTAAAGTAAATGTTGGTCCCTTAGAGGATGAGACCGGGAAATTAATGGTGGGAAACATGGACATGGCAAAAACACTGAACAATTATTTTGTATCAGTCTTTACAGTAGAGGACACTAAGAATATCCCAACACTGGACAAACAGGGGGCTCTAGGGGGGGAGGAACTAAATACGATTAAAATCACTAAGGAAGTGGTACTTGGTAAAATAATGGGACTCAAGGTGGATAAATCCCCTGGACCTGATGGCTTGCATCCTAGGGTCTTGAGGGAAGTAGCGGTAGGGATTGTGGATGCATTGGTAATAATTTTCCAAAACTCACTGGACTCAGCAAAGGTCCCGGCAGATTGGAAAACTGCTAATGTAACACCCTTATTTAAAAAGGGTAGTAGGCAGAAGGCTGGAAACTATAGACCTGTTAGCCTAACATCTGTGGTTGGTAAAATGTTCGAGTCCATTATTAAGGAGACAGTAACGGGACATTTGGATAAACATAATTTAATAGGACAAACTCAGCATGGTTTCATGAAGGGGAAGTCATGTTTGACAAATTTGCTTGAGTTTTTTGAGGAAGTAACATACAGGGTGGATAAAGGGGAACCAGTGGACGTAGTGTATTTAGACTTCCAAAAGGCATTTGACAAGGTGCCACACAAAAGATTATTGCTCAAGATAAAAAATCACGGGATTGGGGGTAATATTCTGGCGTGGGTGGAGGATTGGCTCTCTAACAGAAAGCAGAGAGTTGGGATAAATGGTTCGTTCTCAGATTGGCAGCCAGTAACGAGTGGTGTTCCGCAGGGGTCAGTGCTGGGTCCCCAACTCTTTACAATCTATATTAACGATTTGGAGGAGGGGACCGAGTGTAACATATCAAAGTTTGGAGATGATACAAAGATGGGACGGAAAGTAGTGAGTGAGGAGGACATAAAAAACCTGCAAAGGGACATAGACAGGCTAAGTAAGTGGGCAGAGATTTGGCAGATGGAATACAATACTGGAAAGTGTGAGGTTATGCACTTTGGCAGGAAAAATCATAGAGCAAGTTATTATCTTAATGGCAAGAAACTGGAAAGTACTGTAGTACAAAGGGATCTGGGGGTCCTGGTGCACGAAACTCAAAAAGTCAGTATGCAGGTGCAGCAAGTGATTAAGAAGGCCAATGGAATGTTGGCTTTTATTGCTAGGGGGATGGAATATAAAAACAGGGAGGTATTGCTGCAGTTGTACAAGGTATTGGTGAGACCGCACCTGGAATACTGCATACAGTTTTGGTGTCCATACTTAAGAAAAGACATACTTGCTCTCGAGTCAGTACAAAGAAGGTTCACTCGGTTAATCCCGGGGATGAGGGGGTGGTCATATGAGGAGAGGTTGAGTAGATTGGGACTCTACTCATTGGAGTTCAGAAGAATGAGAGGCGATCTTATTGAAACATATAAGATTGTGAAGGGGCTTGATCGGGTGGATGCGGTGAGGATGTTCCCAATGATGGGTGAAACTAGAACTAGGGGGCATAATCTTAGAATAAGGGACTGCTCTTTCAAAACTGAGATGAGGAGAAACTTCTTCACTCAGAGGGTGGTAGGTTTGTGGAATTTGCTGCCCCAGAAAGCTGTGGAAGCTACATCATTAAATAAATTTAAAACAGAAATAGATAGTTTCCTAGAAGTAAAGGGAATTAAGGGTTACGGGGAGCGGGCAGGAAATTGGACATGAGTCTAGGTTCGGAATGGTCATGGCCCTGTGGGTAGTGGAGTGGGCCCAGGGGCCGTGTAGCCTGGTTCTGCTCCTGCTTCTTGTGTTCTAATTCTGTGTTAGATTTCAGGAGATGGTTTTATTCCTGTTCCTGGCTGGGGTGGAGATCGCCTTTACAGAAGGTAAGTACTGTAGAAAATATAGGGACAGAGTGATCTCCTGGACGAGTTTTGATCGCCTAGATGGGTCGGAGAGGAATTTCCCAGATTTTTTTCTCCCAAATTGGCCATTGGGTCTTTATCTGGTTTTTCGCCTCTCCCGGGAGATCACATGGGTTCGGGTGGATGCAGAGTGATAGAAGATTTGAGGTTAGGATCAGATCAGCCATGATCTTATTGAATGGTGGAGCAGGCTCGAGGGGCCGATTGGCCTACTCCTGCTCCTATTGCTTATGTTCTTATGACAACTGGCTGTTCACCCTCCCCTTCCAAGATGTTCTGCAGCCGCTCAGAGACATCCTTGACCCTTGCACCAGGGAGGCAACACACCATCCTGGAGTCTCGTTTGCGACCGCAGAAACGCCTATCTATTCCCCTTACAATAGAATCCCCTATTACTATAGCTCTACCCCTCTTTTTCCTCCCATTCTGTGCAGCAGAGACACCCCTGGTGCCAGGAGGTTGGCTGCTGCTGCCTTCCTCTGATAAGCCACCCCCCCCAACAGTACTCAAAGTGGTGTATCTGTTGGAGGGGGGGATGGCCACAGGGGACCCCTGCACTACCTGCCTGCGCCTAGTACTCTGCCTGTTGGTCACCCGTTCCCTTTCTTCCTATCCAACCTCTACCTGTGGTGTGTCCAACTCCGTAAACGTGATATTCACGATGTCCTGAGCATCGCGAACGCTCCAGTATGCATCCAATCGCAGCTCCAGTGCCGCAATGCGGTCTGTCAGTAGCTGCAGCTGGATGCACTTCCTGCACATGTAGTTGTCAGGGACACAGCAAGTGTCACTGAGTTCCCACATAGCGCAGGAGGAGCATACCACAGGGCCGGGCTGTCCTGCCATGACTTACCCTTTAATTAATTGAATTTAAATTAAATCAATCCCACTAATTACACTACAGTTAACTGGTTTACCAACAGTCCCCGCTACACCAGAGAGACCTTAGAAACTATAAACCACAGAGTTAAAGTTTAAAAAAAGAGAAATACTCACCAACCAATCACTTACCTGCTTCCTGGTGACGTCACACTTGGATTACTTTTTACCTCTCTCCCCACTGTTGAATTGGTCGGGCCTCGCTGCTGGTTTTAAGCTCTGCCACCCCTCACTGCTCCCACACAGGTCCGATGCTCTGGTCGGGCCTCGCTGCTGGTTTTAAGCTCCGCCGCCCCTCACTGCTCCCACACAGGTCCGATGCTCTGGTCGGGCCTCGCTGCTGGTTTTAAGCTCCGCCGCCCCTCACTGCTCCCACACAGGTCCGATGCTCTGGTCGGGACTCGCTGCCGGTTTTAAGCTCCGCCGCTCCTCACTGCTCCCACACAGGTCCGATGCTCTGGTCGGGCCTCACTGCCGGTTTTAAGCTCCGCCGCTCCTCACTGCTCCCACACAGGTCTGATGCTCTGGTCGGGCCTCGCTGCCGGTTTTAAGCTCCGCCGCTCCTCACTGCTCCCACACAGGAACAAGGATGTCTTGCTGCAGTTGTACAGGGCCTTGGTGAGACCACACCTTGAGTATTGTGTGCAGTTTTGGTCGCCTTATCTGAGGAAGGATGTTCTTACCATGGAGGGAGTGCAGCGAAGATTCACCAGACTGATACCTGGGATGGCAGGAATGACGTACGAGGAGAGATTGGGTCGACTGGGCTTATATTCGCTGGAGTTTAGAAGAATGAGAGGGGATCTCATTGAAACTTATAAAATTCTAACAGGACTGTGTAAAGTCTGTGGGTTGTGCAGTTAATAAATACACAGACTTCAGAAGTAACAAACAAACAGGTCTTTACTATTCGAAGGTCCGGGCGAATCTGCCCCAGCAATCCGGCCACAACACTTATATACTGGTGTGGTCACTATCGGTATTACAGTATACAGAAGCCAAACAAATAGTGCCACACCTAAAGTAGTTCTCTTAAAGGTGAACGGTTACATTCAATAGTTCCCTTAAAGGTAGACGGGTACATACACTACAATCCTCCCTTTTTAGCTTATTACTTACAGAGTCCCCGTTAAACATACATATCTTCAACTTCCTATAAAACAAATTACAGATATAGTCTCGGTGGAGTCAATGTCATATAAAACAATTTACAGATATAATCTCGGTAGGAACAGTTCCCAGGTTCAGTCTCTGCGGAAACAGTTCATAGATTCAGTCTCTGATCTTGACTCGTTCCGAACAACATTTCTTTGGTGTAGCCGGTTCACCTGGCTAGCGTGACTCCTCCATAGCCTTTTTCTTGACGTAACAGCTTGAACTTTCGTCCTGTTGAACCAGCAGTGCGGACTTTTACAACCAACTGGCTGTCTTGACATTTTCCAGTTTATCAACTAATTTAGCTCCTTTCATAGTGTCCCGCCTGAGATGGTAGAAGTGCTAATATATTTTAGACAGTTATTATCTTCTGCTTCTTCTTTTTCTTTTCTGCCTTTTTGAAACTCTCGGAGCTCCTTTCTCGGCTGCCAGCTGTAGCGCCACCAACTCTCTATGTTCCTTAGACCTTAAGTGCTTCATCCGGATTTCAGCACTTTGGGAGTTTTCATCACAAGCTGGGCAGACCACATCCTCGTAATATTCAGTGTCACTCAACAGGTCATGGTAATATTCGGGTTTGTCCTGAGTTAGGCCAGCGAGAGAGCCTTCTTCTTCCTCCTCACCCGTCTGGACGTTAGCTGACGGTGGTTCCTTCCCTAGACATCTTTCTTGAAAAGACTTCTTCATGCATTCATATTCATCCCGCTCTTCCTGGGTTATCTGACATTCCTTCACGACGGACCTCATTTGTGAGTTCAATACCTTCCCTTCCATCGGGAATTGCGTTATCAGGCTATTTAATCCTTCTACTGAAGTAACGGTTTCCACATTCTTCTGTTCACCTTGACGTGATTCAACGTACTTTTGGCATCCTTGTAAAATTTGTGTTGCCACCTCAGCTATCTCCGTGACTTTTGAGAGCTCCGAACTCGTTCCCCCTGAAGATTGAAGCTCGTGTTCAGATTGTTCCCCTTGCAGAGTCTTGTCCTTCAGCATATGAAGGAGTTGGCTGACCGTTAACTCTTCCCTGGGAACACGGTGGATCAGAGTCTTCTCCATTTCATCCACCTTTTCCTCCAATACTTCCACCTTCTGTTCCTCTTGAACTTTGGCTTCCAGCGCTCGGAAAAGTTGCGCCCTGATGCTCTCTAGTTCATGTTTAGGGACCATTCTTACAGTCTCTGAGTTTCTTACCATTTCCTTCTCTTCCACTGAAAGGATTCCCAGTTGAATCTGTTCTTCAAGTTGTTGAACCTCGGTCATTGCCGCCTCATATTTGTCTTGGGTGTCCTTCAATGTTTTTATGAGTTCTTGGACATCCTGTCTTTCATGCTCTGCCATGTTTTTCACCTCTAATTTCTCATCTATGGATGGAACTTCTACCGATGAGTCTGTCTTGGCCTTGAGCTCATCAAGAATTTCCTGCAGCCTTTGGACTTCTTGCTCATGTTCAACCTTTAGTTGTTCATATACTTCCACTGAAACTAGCTTTTCGGAGGTTGCCGAGTTAACCCCCTCCAGAATTGTAGCCTGGGCCTGTTCATACTGTTCTTTCAACTTCTCACACTCTGCTTGTAAGGAGTCGTAGAGAAGAACTGGAATAAAATCCTGGCTTCCTGAAGATTCCTCTTCCTTTGGTTCGTTCTGTAAATATTCTAGTTCCTGAACAGCATCAGGGGAATGTGATTGGTATTTGGCCACGATGGCTCTATGGTCGCTCTCTGCTTGAGCTAGCTGTCTCTGTTGTCTTTCCAGGTTCCCCCATTCGGTGTCCCAGAACTTTTCCATATTTTTCATCTCTTGTACGAGACGGTCACTCAACTGTTCTAATTGTTGTCGTACTTTGACATAAGTTTGCGTCCGAGCTCGGTGTTCTCCCGTCGTGGATGAATCCTTTGCTTGAACAGGCTCAGAATTCTCTGTCAACCTGGAGTTCTGCTCTGCAGCTTTATTCTTCTTGGTACCATAAGTCCTTCTGCCTGTCTTCGTTTTCTTTCCCATCGTCGGCAAGTCCCTTTTAGCCTTGTCTTCCATATTCGAATTGGTCTTATCATCATCCATTTCAGAATCTGAGCTAATAGCTTGCACCGAGTCCTCCCTCATTATGGCTTTTAAGTAATGCCATTCCATGTCTATTTTCGTAATCCACTCCCGTCCTAGAAGTGGTGGTCCTCCCTCAGGTAATACGTACAAGTTCATTCTTGGGTGTTCTTTACCCCTATCTCTCACCTTGACTCTTATTTTCCCCACGGGGTATACGTTATGCCCCGTGTATGTCTGTAATACGAACTTGGTATTTCTTAAAGGTATGTGAGAGAATAGCCGGTGGTAGTCCCTTCGGTTGATGACTGATAGAGCTGATCCAGTGTCCAGCTCCATTCTTACTTGGACTCCAGCTATTTTTAGTATGACCCAGATGGTCTGTAGATCCGTTTCTTTACCCACATTGTGGATTCTCAGACTACCCAGCTCCTGGTTGTTTGGGTCTGAGTCTGAATTCTGTCCGTCTGAACTCTTCTCAGCCACCTTGTGTACCTTGTTGTACTTTTCTTGTGGTGGCTTCCTTTGATTGTTGGTCTTTTTCCCGGACCGGCATACCTTCGCGATGTGACCCAGTTTGCCACATTTCCTACACTCTTGGTTCTTAAACCAGCATTGATTCTGGTCATGCGTTGTCTTCCCACAACGGTAGCATTTTGTTGTGCTTGAAGTAATTTGGTCCACCCCGAGTGCCGCCGCCTTTAGTTGCATTTCCGCCGTTCCTTTCGCTGCGGCTTCGTGCGATGCAGCTATAAGGACAGCCCTGTCTAGTGTGAGGTCGTTCTCTTCCAGTAGTCGCTTCTGCGTCCCTTCTTTGGACAACCCGCATACGAACTTGTCCCGCAGTGCTTCTGTCAGATTCCCTCCGAACTGGCAGTATTTCGCCAGCCTACGCAGTTCGACCAAGTATTCCGCATTGCTTTCGTCTTTCCTCTGCGTTCTTGCGTAGAACTTGAATCGTTCAGCCAGCATCACCGGTGTGGGGTTCAAGTGGTCCTTCAGCACAGCCACAATCTCTTCGAAGGTCTGATCCACTGGTTTATTTGGTGCTATTAGATGCTTCAAGAGCCCGTATGTTTTTGCCCCCATCGAGTTTAGCAATGTTATCGCCTTGTCGTCTTCCTCTATTTTGTTGGCTTCGCAATAGATCTCTATGCGCTCCACGTACGTGGCCCAGTCTTCTATTTCAGAATTAAAATCGTTAATATTCCCTCTCTTAGGCATCTTTCTTCCCTTGGGAGCAGCACCAGTATTTCTTTAAGTATTCTTATTTATTTGTTTATTTCTAAGATGGCGGTTTTCCCGCGAAAATGGCGGTTTCCCGCTCTTTCCTTCTCACCCCGCCCACTTCACTGGCGGTATGTCAGTTAAGATGGCGGTTTTCCCGCGAAAATGGCGGTTTCCCGCTCTTCCTTTCTCTCCCCGCCCCCTTCAATGGCGGCTTCCCGCGTTTCTTCCTGGTGGAAGGGGTACGCTTTCCCCACAGCGGACAGGTTCAGCCACTGGGCTGGCTCTCGCACAGCTCCCCTTACTCGGCTCTGTCTTTTCCTCCCGCCCGCACGGCTCTACCGGCGCTGGGTACATCCCATTAACGGAGGACAGTTCAGCCGCTGGACTGGCTCTCGCGCAGTCTCTCTCTCCGTACCCGGCTCTGTCGCTCTCTCTCCCGCACGTTCGGTTCTACCGGCGCTGGGTGCCCCGTTGGTGAAGAACAGTTCAGCCGCTGGACTGGCTCTCGCACAGTCTCTCTCCCCTTGCTCGGCTCTGTCTCTCCCTCTCCTGCACGTTTGGTTCCACCGGCTCTGGGTACCCCGTTGGTGGAGGACAGCTCAGCCGCTGGACTGGCTCTCGCGCAGTCTCTCTCCCCTTGCTCGGCTCTGTCTCTCTCTCCCACCCGCACGGTTCCTGTTCGCCTCCCAGCCCTCTCGCAGACCGGTGTTTCCCTCCCCGGCTGCGGCTGGGTTTCTCTTCCCGCGCCTACTCCCAGTCTCAGCGCTTCGTGGCTTCGGTCGCTGCCCGGCTTTTCCCGCCGATCGAGGTCCGACTGTCTCACGACGCCGTTGGACCCGACTTTCTGACCGGCTCCGTTCCCCCCTCGACCGTGGTCGAGTGCACAGCCCTTATCCTCCGGATACTTCTACACCTTCCCCTACTCACAGTCTCCGCGGCCGCCTTGTTTCCTGCTGATCGGCTCACTCCGCACCGTGGTAGAAGGGTAGTCAGTGCCTGTTGCAGACGGAAGCTTTTGTTGCTAAAGTCTTCCTCCTTCCTCCTGCTGCAGCCTCGTGTTTTCTTCCAGCAGCACGACGAGGGCGGTTGCCTCTCTTCGACGCTGTTCTTGCTTTGGTAGTCTTGCCGCAGGGTACGATCGGACTCGTCGCCACTGTAAAGTCTGTGGGTTGTACGGTTAATAACGACACAGACTTCAGGAGTAACAAACAAATAGGTCTTTACTATTCGAAGGTCCGGGCGAATCTGCCCCAGCAATCCTGCCACAACGCTTATATACTGGTGTGGTCACTATCGGTATTACATAGAAACATAGAGATAGGAACAGGAGTAGGCCATTCGGCCCTTCGAGCCTGCTCCGCCATTCAATGAGATCATGGCTGATCTTCGTCTGAGATCATAGCTGATCTTACCAGTTCAGTACCCCGTCCCCGCCTTTTCTCCGTAACCCTTAATCCCCTTAGCCTTCAGAAATATATCCAATTCTCTCTTGAAAATATTTATTGAATTAGCCTTCACAGCCCTCTGTGGCAGGGAATTCCACAGGCTCACCACTCTTTGAGTGAAGAAATTCTTCCTCATCTCTGTTTTAAATGATTTGCCCGCTATTTTTAGACTGTGGCCCCTGGTTCTGTGCTCCCCTGCCATTGGAAACATTCTCTCTGAATTCAGCCTGTCCAGGCCTGCCATAATTTTATATGTTTCGATGAGATCCCCTCTCAATCTTCTAAACTCCAGTGAGTACAAGCCCAAACTATTCAATCTCTCCTCGTAGGTCATTCCCGCCATTCCAGGTATCAGCCTGGTGAATCGCCGCTGCACTCTTTCCATGGCAAGAACATCCTTCCGCAGATGGGGCGACCAAAATTGTACACAATACTCCAGATGCGGTCTCACCAGCACCTTGTACAGCTGTAGTAAGGTATCCCTATTCCTATACTCGAACCCCCTTGATATGAAGGCCAACATACCATTTGCCTTCTTAATCGCCTGTTGCACCTGCATGCTCTCCTTCAGTGACTGGTGCACAAGAACACCCAGGTCCCTCTGCACTTCCCCATCTCCCAATCTATTGCCATTTAGATAATAATCCACCCTCCTGTTTTTACCCCCAAAGTGGATAACCTCGCATTTATCCACATTATAGTGCATCTGCCACGTATCCGCCCATTCCCCCAACCTGTCCAAATCGCACTGTAGCCTCCTGACATCCTCATCAGAGCCCACCCCTCCTCCTAGTTTAGTGTCGTCAGCGAATTTGGAAATATTGCATCCAATTCCCTGATCCAGATCATTTATATATATTGTGAACAGCTGGGGTCCCAGGACAGATCCTTGCGGCACCCCGCTGGTCACTGCCTGCCACTCCGAAAACGAGCCGTTTATTCCAACTCTCTGTTTTCTATCCGCCAGCCAGTTCTCTATCCACGTTAATACTTTGCCCCCAATTCCATGAGCCTTAATTTTGCATGATAATCTTTTGTGTGGAACCTTATCGAAGGCTTTCTGGAAGTCAAGGTACACCACATCCACTGGCTCTCCCCCATCTATTTTACCAGTTACTTCCTCAAAAAATTCCAGCAGATTAGTCAAACACGATTTACCCTTTGTAAATCCATGTTGACTCTGTCCGATCCTTTCCCCATTTGTCAAGTGCTCCGCTATTTTATCCTTAATAATGGACTCTAGCATTTTGCCCACAACCGATGTAAGGCTTACTGGTCTATAATTCCCTGCTTTCTCTCTACCCCCCTTTTTAAATATTGGGGTAACATTAGCTACCCTCCAATCCACGGGTACTGTTCCCGAGTCAATGGAGTTCCGGAAGATGATCCTTAGAGCATCTGCTATCTCCAGGGCCACCTCCTTAAGTACCCTAGGATGTAGTTTATCAGGCCCCGGGGATTTGTCGGCCTTCAGTCCCCTCAACTTACCCAACACCATATCCCTAGAGATACTAATTTCTGTCAGCTCCTCCCTCTCATTAGTCCCTATGTTTGTCGATATTCCTGGGAGGTTATTTGTGTCCTCCTTTGTGAATACAGAACCAAAGTATGAGTTTAATTGGTCTGCCATTTCCTTATTCTCCATTATATATTCTCCCGAATCGGACTGCAAGGGACCGACTTGGGATTTTACCAGTCTTTTCCTCCTGATATACCGATAAAAGCTTTTGCAGTCTGTCTTTATGTTTGCTGCAAGTTTACTTTCGTATTCTATTTTCCCCTTCCTGATGCTTTTTTTTGCCAGTTTATATGCCCTTTTTTTTGATTTTATGCTGTCCCTAATTTCCCTCGTTATCCACGGATGAGTCACCTTTTTAGGTTTATTTTTATGCCAAACCGGTATAAACATGTTCTGGAATTCTTCCATTCTATCTTTGAATGCTTGCCATTGTCTATCCACTGTCAATCCCCCCAGAAACACCACCCAATCAATCTTACCCAATTCCCGTCTCATACCCTCGTAATTCCCTTTATTTAAGTTCTGGACCTTAGTCTCTGATTCAATTTCCTCACTCTCCATCTCGACAGTATACAGAAGCCAAACAAATAGTGCCACACCTAAAGTAGTTCTCTTAAAGGTGAACGGTTACATTCAATAGTTCCCTTAAAGGTAGACGGGTACATACACTACAGACTAGATGCAGGAAGGGTGTTCCCGATGGTCGGGGAGTCCAGAACCAGGGGTCACAATCTAAAGATAAGGGGTATGCCGTTTAGGACTGAGACTACGAGGAATTTCTTCACCCAGAGAGTGGTGAACCTGTGGAATTCTCTACCACAGAAGGCAGTTGAGGCCAATTCATTGAATATATTCAAGAGGGAGTTAGATATATTTCTTAAGGCTAAAGGGATCAAGGGATATGGGGAGAAAGCAGGGACAGGGTACTGAATTTGGATGATCAGCCATGATCTCATTGAATGGCGGAGCAGGCTCGAGGGGCCAAATGGCCTACTCCTGTCTTATATCTTCTATGTTTCTATGTTTCATTTGTTCTACCCACACATGTTACATTTTGGCGATGAGGATGGGGTCCCAAAGCCATTTTTAGGGATCATGGAAGGACACAGTGTTCAACCTTCGAATGGACACATTTAAGGTGAATTTGTGACGCCTAAACTGAAGTTTTTGCGATGTTTTACTATTAATGCTGATGCAGAATCGTCTGTGCTTCGCCTTGATGTGTGTGTATACACAGCAACAGCGGTACTGGTTCTCACAGCTACACAGGTAGTGCGCGAAGTCACTGTTCGACGGGATCGGGAGAATCATGGCCGAGCCTACGGGATTCATCGGAAGCCTCGGCATGTATGACCGAGCTCGTGAACCATTCAGTTCTTCCATTGAGCGGATGGAGATGTTTTTGGGGCCACTAACATTATTGAGACCGAAGGCATGGATGAGAATGTTCAAGCTCAAAATAAAGTAATTTGTGAACGGAAAAAGCAATTTTTCTAACGGCGATCGGGCCATTTGTCTCTGTAACGTTGACAAACCTACTCGCGCCAGCCAAAGCCAAGGATGTGTTGTTTGAAGACATTGTCGAGAAACTGGAGGACCATTTTGACCCAAAGCGGTTAGAAATAACAGTGAGCTATAAGTTTGATACCAGAAACCAAAAACAAAGTGAAACCATCAGTGAATACATTGTAGCTCTTAAAACCTGTCTTTGCATTGTAACTTCGGCTCATTGTTGGATCGTGCGCTGCGAGATAAGTTTGTGTGTGGACTGGTGGATGAGCGCTCACAGTCCAAGTTACTGAACACTCCGAACCTAACATAGCATGCAAAATTATCCTATCTATGGAGATGGCATCTAAGAATGCGAGGGAGCTCCGTCCAACTTAAGTGACGAGTGCAGCTGATGTCTACAGTCACAAAGCCGTCGCCAAACTTAAAGTTGTGAGACCAGGTCAAACGCATATCATAGAGCCAGAGTCATAACGGCACAGAAGGAGGCCATGTGGCCCATTGAGTCCGTGCCAGGTGAGAGCAGGTCAGTGAATTGTTATCGCTGTAATGGAAATCACTCACCACAGTCCTGCCAATACAGAAATGCCAAGGAGGAAAAATTGGGTTGGTTTGCCCCTCTCGTTGGCGGCCCCAGGGGGCACAAATGGGGTGCAAATCCCCTCGCGCCTGGGTGCATCGCCGCTAATGCCTCCCGTGAAATTCAGCGGGAGGTTAGCAGCGGCGGTAGCTGATAGTGGGCTGCACCACCAGCAATGATGTCATCGCCGTGCGCAGCGCCCTGGCCATAAACTACCCTTGCGCCCCCTGACCTATCGTCGGACGATATGTGCGACAGGATCAGGGGGCGGTTTGGCAGCGGCGGCGCAAGTTAAAGAGCAGGTGTTGGGTGGCCATTTTTATTATGGCCAACTGCCAGCGCCTGCCCCCTTTCACTATTGTATGTGGGGAGCCGGCCGCGATCGCTCAGCCCGGCTGTCCTCTTGCGTGCCGGTCTGTTTTCACGGCTCCCCGCTGGTCCGACAGGGCCCCGGTGCGCACAGCTATAGGCCCCTCCCCTTTAATGGGGGGTGGGGGGGGAGGAGGCCTGCAATGACCTGGCACCACTTCACGCAGTGCTACGAAATTCAATCATTGTGCCCCAAGCAGGAGGTGGAGTGCTTCCCAGTCGCACCCCCCCCCCCTGCTTGGTGCCCTACTACTGAATTTACAGCAGGGGGGGCGCTAACTTTTTTGGGGTGCTAAAATTAGCACCCTGGCAATGTTAGCGGCCCAAAATGGGCACCACCCAATTTCCCCCTCCCGCAATGTGCCATAGAAACATAGAAGATAGGAGCAGGAGTCGGCCATTCGGCCCCTCGAGCCTGCTCCGCCATTCAATGAGATCATGGCTGATCATCCAAATTCAGTCCCCTGTCCCTGCCTTCTCCCCATACCCCTTGATCCCTTTAGCCTTAAGAAATATATCCAACTCCTTCTTGAATATATTTAATGAATTGGCCTCAACTGCCTTCTGTGGCAGAGAATTCCACAGGTTCACCACTCTCTGGGTGAAGAAATTCCTCCTCATCTCTGTCCTAAATGGCTTACCCCTTATCCTTAGATTGTGACCCCTGGTTCTGGACTCCCCGACCATCAGGAACATCCTTCCTGCATCTAGTCTGTCCAGTCCTGTCAGAATTTTATAAGTTTCGATGAGATCCCCTCTCATTCTTCTAAATTCCAGCGAGTATAAGCCCAATCGTCCCAATCTCTCCTCATACGTCATTCCTGCCATCCCAGGTATCAGCCTGGTGAATCTTCGCTGAACTCCAAAACTGCACACAATACTCAAGCTGTGGTCTCACCAAGGCCCTGTACAACTGCAGCAAGACATCCTTGTTCCTGTACTCAAACCCTCTCGCTACGAAGGCCAACATACCATTTGCCTTCTTAACTGCCTGCTGCACCTGCATGCTTACCTTCAGTGACTGGTGCACAAGGACACCCAGGTCTCGTTGCACTTCCCCTTCTCCCAATCTATTGCCATTCAGATAATAATTTGTCTTCCTGTTTTTGCCACCAAAGTGGATAACCTCACATTTATCCACGTTATATTGCATCTGCCATGCTTTTGCCCAATCACCCAACCTGTCCAAATCATCCTGGAGTTTCTTGGCATCCTCCTCACAGCACACACGCCCACCCAGCTTTGTGTCGTCTGCAAACTTGGAGATATTACATCTAGTTCCCTTGTCTAGATCATTAATATATATTGTGATAGCTGGGGTCCTAGGACCGATCACTGCGGTACCCCACTAGTCACTGCCTGCCACTCGGAAAAAGACCCGTTTATTCCAATTCTTTGCTTTCTGTCCGCCAACCAGTTCTCTATCCACGTCAATACCTTGCCCCCAATCCCATGTGCCAAAGCAGACAAAACTGTACGCTTGTGCGGTGACTACAAAGTTACTATCAACCAAGCAGTTGACGATGAGCAGTACCCGTTCTTATGTTCATTAATAAATAGACATTCTTATGATGAACACAGCGAGCTTTTGCTAGTTACTTTATTGAGCACATGTGGACTGGTACAGTACCTGTAGAGGCTTCCATCTTGACTGTTGCCTTGTGGGTAGCCTAGTGCCTCATGGGTAATGTAGTCTTAAGATATATATACAGCTGGGTAGTGTAGTCTTATAAACAGCTCTACACAGCTCTACGGCTCCACCTAGTGTCCACTATAGAATGACATGTTATTGATCATTACATCCCCCTTTCTTTGAGGTTTAACAAAATCAATATCAATCAACTTTCAAGAAAACAATAAAGATAATATCAGTAACACTTTTGTTAGTGCTCTATAAACATAAACATTTTCAAAACAGTCAACACATTTTCAAAGCTTTACATTGTACTCAAAGATTAAGTCTATCAGGCTCTTTTACTTCACGTGTGGATCTTCTCAACACGGGTAAGTCTGATGTGTCTTCATGAGATTGTTCTGGCGGTGAATGACAAGATGCAGTTGCGGCATTGTCATCAATCTGGTCTTGAATAGTCTCTTGTATTTTTAGGAGGGAACGGCGGTTCCTCCTGAGAATCTGTCCTTCCTCAGTTCTAACAGTGTATGACCTTGGTCCTACTTCCTCAAGAACTGTAGCTTTCCTGTTCCATGCATCTGGATCCTCAATCCTGACAACATCATCCCCTGTCAATGGTTTTAGAGTTTTGGATGACTTGTCATAGTATGATTTCTGTTTCAGCTTTAACAGTTGAAGTCTCTGTCTCAGTTCCTTACTCTGCTTTTCTTTTGCACAGCAGGGTAGCGTGGTGCGCAACTTGCGACCCATTAGTAGTTCAGCAGGTGAAGAACCACAGTCTAAAGGTGAGGCTCGGTAGCTCAGCAGGGTGAGATAAGGATCAGACTTGCTTTCTGTTGCTTTCTTCAGTAGCTGCTTGAGAACTTGAACACCTTTCTCTGCCTTACCATTTGACTGAGCATACAAAGGACTGGATGTGATGTGCTGAAAGTCATAATGTGCTGCAAACTGTTGCCACTCCTTACAGTTGAAGCACGGACCATTGTCGCTAACGGCAATCCTGGGAATTCCATGTCTGGCGAAGATGTATTTCACATGCATTATGACACTGCTTGCTGTGGTGCTTGAGAGCAGTGCCATCTCAGGATAGTTAGAATAGTAGTCAATCACTATTAGATAGTCTTTACCATTTAAATGAAAAAGGTCCATACCAACCTTTTGCCATGCTGCTGTTGGTATGTCAGCTACTATCATTGGTTCCTTTGCTTGTTTGTTTTGGTGTTTCTGACATGTCTCACATTTGCTTATCATGTTCTCAATGTCCTTATTTATGCCAGGCCAATAAACAGTGTCTCTTGCTCTCCTTTTGCATTTTTCAATTCCGAGGTGTCCCTCATGAATCCTTTTGAGCATGTCTTGATGTAGAGCCTGTGGGCCTGCAACCGTAAGCAGCAACGCTATCTTCCTTGTGTCTGGCTTCGTACCGAATCCGATGGCTGCAATGTAGAGTTCGAATTGTTGTTTAAGAGTCTGCCAATTGTAGTCGATGTTTCCTGTGAGTTTCAAACGCTCTGGTGGCTTCAAATTCTCCATGTCGCTTTTCACAATTTTCAGCAGATCTTCACCACCCTGGTACCATCTTATGTTCATTAATAAATAGACATTCTTATGATGAACACAGCTAGCTTTTGCTAGTTACTTTATTGAGCACATGTGGACTGATACAGTATCTGTAGAGGCTTCCATCTTGACTGTTGCCTTGTGGGTAGCCTAGTGCCTCATGGGTAATGTAGTCTTAATATATATATACAGCTGGGTAGTGTAGTCTTATATACAGCTCTACGGCTCCACCTAGTGTCCACTATAGAATGACATGTTATTGATCATTACACCCGTTACCCACATCACAAGATTTGTAAGCAGCACTCTCTGGGTCAAAGCTCTTCTCCCAGTTTGACCTGTCGCATGCTTACGCTCGGCTGAATGTTGACAAAAAGAGTCAACAGTTTCTCGCCCTCAACACACACAAGGGACTGTACTCATACACCAAGCTGCCATATGGTGTAAAGTCCTCCCCCAAAATCTTCCAGACTACGATGGGTAAGATTTTGCAAGGAATTCCAAATTAATATGCATTTAAGACGATGTGCTGATCGCAACAAGCAGTGAGGAAGAAAATCTAGAATTACTAGATATAAAAAGAAGAAAAGGACTTGCATTTCTAATAATAATAATAATTCAACTTTATTGTCATTGCACAAGTACATGAACAACGAAATGTGATCTTGCAAGCTCCCATGACTGGGAGAAGCAAAGCCGCCGCATCGGTGCGCGCCGCCATTCCATTTCCACCATTCCTCCTGTCCGACAATCTTCAGCCCAACGCCCGGGCCTGCTCACCAGCTGCCCCTCCTTCCGTGACCTTCTCACCAACCACCCCTCCTCGGGGCTCCTTCCGTGACCTTCTGCACCTGGTCTTCCCTGATGGTCACCCCTCCAGGTACTAACCAGGCCTGGCTCTGCTTAGACTTCCAAGCCTTGCCAGTGACCCTGTCCCTAGTCCCAGGAACAGTACCAGGCTCCGGCGTCTTTCACGACCACCGGACGTCTCAAAGCGCTTTACAGCCAGTGAAGTATTTTTGAAGTGGAGTCACTTTTGTAATGTGGGAAACGCAGCAGCCAATTTGCGCACAGCAAGCTCCCACAAACAGCAATGTGATAATGACCAGATAATCTGTTATGTTGGTTGAGGGATAAATATTGGCCAGGACTCCAGGGAGAACTCCCCTGCTCGTCTTCGAAATAGTGCCGCGGGATCTTTTACGTCCACCTGAGAGAGCAGTTAGTGCTTCAAAGGTTGAATGCCCACAACGTCAAATTGAAAAGGAACAAATGTGCTTTTGTGCAGCCCGAGGTTGTGTACCTTGGTGTGAAAGTTGATGCAAATGGCCTGCAACCAGTGAAGGAAAAGATTGATGCTGTCATCAATGCTCCAAAGCCACAGAACGTGTCTGAGTTGAGATCTTTCCTTGGAATGGTCCAGTACTACGCAATTTCTTACCTGAGTTAGCGACCATTTTAGCTCCATTGCACGAGCTCCTCAAGAAGGATGTCCAGTGGAAGTGGATGAAACCACAACAGGAAGCTTACGATGCTTGTAAGAGAAGTCTCTCTAGCGATGCTCTTCTTGTGCACTACGACACAGAGCGTGAGGTTAAGTTAGCGTGTGATGCTTCTAGTTATAGTGTGGGAGATGTCATAAGCCACATACTGGATGACGGCCAATTGCGTTCGCATCGCGAACCCTCACAAAGAGTGAAAGAAACTACGTGCAAATTGAAAAGGAAGCACTCGCCATTGTGTTTGGAATCAAGAAATTCCAACAGTTCCTGATCGGCAGAAAGTTTACCCTGATAACCGATCACAAACTGCTCCTAGCAATATTGGGGCCCAAATCTGCCATCCCTGCAATGGCCGCATCAAGAATGCAACGTTGGGCAGTGTTGTTGTCACAATATGACTACACGATTGAATATCGCACTTCAAAGCAGAACGCAATCGCAGCTGCCTTGTCCAGGTTGTCACATGAGGACTTGCGTGTTGGGAGTGAAGGTGAGGTTTTCATGCTAGGTGCAGTTCACAGAATCACAGAAACCCCACAGTGCAGATAGAGGCCATTTCGGCCCATCGAACCTGCACCGACACATATCCCACCCGATCCCCATAACCCCTACACCAACACATATCCCACCCTATCCCCATAACCCCACGTATTTAATCCCCCTAACACTAAGGGTCAATTTATCATAGCCAATCAACCTAACCCGCACATCTTTGGACTGTGGGAGGAAACCGGAGCACCCGGAGGAAACCCACGCAAACACGGGGAGAATGTGCAAACTCCACACAGACAGTCACCCGAGGCCGGATTCAAACCCGGGTCCCTGGCGCTGTGAGGCAACAGTGCTAACCACTATGCCACCGTGCTTGACAAAGATTTTCCCATGAATGCAACTGAGATTGCAGATGAAACTCAAAAGGACTCAGTACTGAACAGAGTGTATGAAAACACCTTGAATGGATGGACTGATTAGTGTCTGGAGTTGAAACCATTCCATAACAATCATACTGAATTGTCTTGTGAGCAAGGTTGTATCAAGTGGGGACACAGAGTGGTGGTACCTACTTCTTTGAGAGATAGAATTCTGGCCGAACTTCATACTGAACATCCAGGGATCGTCAGTATGAAATCAACTGCAAGAAGCTTTGCTTACTGGCCTGGACTGAAGGGGGATGGGCACCAGGATGTAGCATTAGAAAGGAGGCACAAACAGCACAAAGGATTGGGAGAGACGGATCGCACTAAAGTAAGAAATGGTGAGGTATTAGGTGGGGTCAGACTAAGAGAGAACACAGGAAGGTCTAAGATAGGTTTACAGTGTATGTATGTGAACGCACGAAGCAGAGTAAACAAGGTTGGTGAGCTGCAGGCGCAAATAGCCTCATGGGAATATGATGTCGTGGCGATGACTGAGACCTGGCTCAAAAAAGGGCAGGATTGGGTGTTACATCGTTATATTATCACATCGTTAAATGGAACTACTTGTTACATTGTTATATGGAACTACTTTGGTTAGTGCATTTATACTGCTATGTGGCACACTGTGTCAGGCAGTGCACAGTGCAAGGTCGGACATCTTGTATCACTCCGCACCATGCAGCAGCAACATCATGAAAGCACTGAGTAAAAGCTGTAAACTAAAATGAGTTAAAAGTGTCTGTATTACATAGTAATAACACAAGGGGACACAACATTGGGTATTAAATATTCCTGGATATAAGAACATAAGACGTAGGAGCAGGAGTCGGTCATTCAGCCCCTCGAGCCGGCTCCGCCATTCAATGAGATCATGGCTGATCTGATCTTGGCCTCAACTCCACTTCCCTGCCCGTTCCCCATAACCCTCGACTCCCTTACCGTTCAAAAATCTGTCAATCTCCACCTTGAATATATTCAGTGACTCCGCCTCCACAGCTCTCTGGGGAAGAGAATTCCAAAGATTCACAACCCTCAGAGAGAAGAAATTCCTCCTCATTTCCGATTTAAAAGGGTGACCCCTTATTCTGAAATTATGTCCCCTGGTTCTAGATTCCCCCACTAGGGGAAACATCCTCTCAGCATCCACCCTGTCAATCCCCCTCAGAATCTTATATGCTTCAATAAGATCACCTCTCATTCTTCTAAACTCCAATGAGTATAGGCCCAACCTGCTCAACCTTTCCTCATAAGACAACCCCTTCATCTCTGGAATTAACCTCGTGAACCTTCTCTGAACTGCCTCCAATGCAAGTATATCCCTCCTTAAATAAGGAGACCAAAACTGTACACAGTACTCTGTAGTGTATGTGCTTTAAGTCAGAACTACTTTTTACAGCTCCTGTATACTGTAGTACCGGCAGTAACCACACCGGTATATAAGCTGTGCGCATGCCTCTGTACTCCAGTCTAGAGATGACCCTCCTCCAGTAAAGACCTGTTGTTTGTTATATACAGCATCCATGTAATTCTTTATCCACTGAACCACGGATCTAACAGTGGCGACGAGTGTTGATGCGAATCTACCTGCAACATTAAACAAAAAAAACCACAAAAAAAATAGTTGAGTCCAGGAACACGGGCGTCGACCGCGAGCAACCGCCCAGCAGTCAGGCAGAGATCCAACTTCGCTGGGGTTGCTGTGGAGAGCTGGGGTTGGTTCCCCAGCCACAACGAGCAGTAAGAGACCGACGACAGGTCCTGAGCAGACCCTTCCCGAGCAACGACGGCTGGAGCCGACCGACGGCAGAGAGAGAGAGCCGGGCAGCGTCAACGGGGTAAGAAAAAGGGTGAAGAGAGCAGGGCGCAGCCGGGGGTTGATCACCGAGCGGCGTCGTGGAAAAATACTGCAAAACCGGAGAGAGAGAGGGTAAGAAACAGCTGGGTTCTAGACCGAGCGGTGTCGACAAATATCAAGAGAAGAACGCGCAGAGCACAGCCAGGGATCACGGGCTGATCAGGGTCCGCGGGGCGAAGCAAGGGGAGACGCCATTGAGCCACGGAGAAGCAGGGAGAGCGCGGGAGGCACCATTGAGCCGCGGAGAAGCAGGGAGAGCGCGGGAGGCGCCATTGAGCCGCGGAGAAGAAGGAAGAGCGCGGGAGATGCCATTTTGCGAATCCGCAGCAGAGAAGACGGGCGAGCGCGGGAAGGAAGGGAAGCACGGGAGACGCCATTTTGTGCCAGCGGAGAAGAAGGGGAAGCGCGGGAGGCGCCATTGGGGATAGTTAACGCACAGCCAAGGATGCGAAGAGTGGCAGTATCTCTACGTTCGACAATGAAGTCGAAGATTGGGCGACATATGTGGAACGTATTGAGGTGTACTGCAGGGCGAATGAAGTGCCAGATGCTAATAAAGCACTGGTTCTGTTAAATTCCATGGGTGCAAAAACTTATGGGTTACTGCGGAATCTAATAACCCCAGAGAAGCCGGTAAGCAAGGATTTTGGAAGCATGGTAGAAATCCTACAGGACCACTTAAGCCCCACACCGCTGCTGATAGCAGAACGATTTAAGTTCCATAAAAGGAACCAACACAAAGACGAAAGCAATGCTGAGTACCTAACAGAACAGCACAAGCTATCGAAATACTGCCAGTTTGGAGCGGGACTAGCAGACACGTTAAGGGACAAGTTTGTGTGTGGGCTACAAAGTGAAGGAACCCAGAAACGGCTTCTATCAGAAAAGGACCTTATGTTGGACAAAGCTTTCAATATGGCAGCATCACACGAAGCAGCCGCAAGGGGCGCTGCAGAGATACAACGGAGACCGCAAGAATACGGCACCAACAAAATGACCTATGGAACAGGGAAGTGCTATCGCTGCGGCAGAACAACACATGACCAGAAAGATTGTTGGTTCAAGGACCAAGTGTGCAGACAGTGTGGGAAAGCAGGACACATAGCAAGAGTCTGCAGGTCTGGGAAGAAAACCAACAGTAAGAAATCTCCACAGGAGAAGTACAAAAAGGTACACCAGGTGATGGACAGTGGTTCAGACGAACAGAAAAGTGACACAGACTCCGAAAGCAAGGAGCTGGGTTGTCTGAAACTACATAATGTAACCGAAATAGAGGATCACCAGACTATCTGGGTTACACTCAAGATAGACGGCGTCCAAGTGGAAATGGAATTGGACACAGGGTCAGCTCTAACAGTCATAAATCAAAGAGACTACAAGCGGCTATTTTCACACATACCCTTGAAAGCTACAGAGATTGTCTTGAAGCCGTATACGGGGCAAAAAGTCACCCCAAAGGAAAAATAAGGGTGAAAGTGACATATAAAGGTCAGGAAATACCTAAAATGGATATATATGTATTGCCAAATGGAGGACCACCACTGCTAGGACGTGAGTGGATCCGGAAGATACATTTAGATTGGCATTCCATACAGGCACTGAAGGTGGAGGCCAAAAAGGATGACGATGTCACACCTGGACGACTGTCAAAAATGCTAACTGACGCAAAAGAAGTGTTCCAGGAGGGACTAGGAACACTAAAAGGAATAACAGCAACAATTAAAATAGAGGATAATGCAAGCCCAAAGCTTCTGAAGGCCAGACCAGTGCCTTATGCGATCAGACCAGCGGTTGAAGCAAAGTTGGAAGGGTTGGAACGTTCAGGAGTGCTGTCCAAAGTGGACTGGAGCGAGTGGGCTACACCCATCGTCCCTGTAATGAAGAGGTCGTTGAGTAATACGCCTGGGGAACCAAAGAAGATCCGCATCTGTGGGGATTTTAAGGTGACAGTGAACCCAGTCCTTCACACGGTGCAGTATCTGCTTCCACGAATTGAGGATATTTTCGCCTCGCTATCTGGTGGTAAATGCTTCACCAAAATTGATCTAGCCCAGGCGTACTTGCAAATGGAGGTAGAAGAAGCTTCGAAACATTACCTTACGATCAACACCCATAAAGGTCTCTATCAATACAACCGGCTGGTGTTTGGAGTAGCCTCGGCTCCGGCTATCTGGCAAAGGGCGATGGATCAGGTCCTGCAAGGGATTCCAGGGACCCAGTGTTATTTGGACGACATCTTGGTCACGGGCGAAAATGACGGTGATCACCTCGCTAACTTGGAGAAGGTGCTCGCCAGATTAAAGGAATATGGGCTACGAGCTTATCGCCACAAGTGCGAGTTTTTCCAGAAACAGATCTCGTATTGCGGCCATGTCATCGATGAAGAGGGGTTACATAAGTCCCCTGACAAGATTGAGGCAGTAGTCAAGGCTCCAGCACCAGAAAATGTGTCACAACTGAGGTCGTTCCTCGGGCTGGTAAACTATTACCACAAGTTCTTACCAAATTTGTCTATGGTACTACACCCGCTGAACACCCTACTGCAAACAGGGGTGCCATGGAAGTGGGATG
This sequence comes from Somniosus microcephalus, assembly GCF_052327205.1. NCBI lineage: Eukaryota > Metazoa > Chordata > Chondrichthyes > Squaliformes > Somniosidae > Somniosus > Somniosus microcephalus. The sequence goes on along the minus strand of NC_140988.1, from coordinate 390,021,856 downwards.
ATGAACGTACATGAGCTTTCCAGAAGTGTAAAGAATTGATCACATCAAAAGAGGTGTTGGCCCATTTCAACCCAGCACTACCAATTCGTTTGGCATGTGATGCATCACCCTACGGCATTGGAGCGGTGCTGTCGCACAAATTCCCAGATGGGTTGGAGAGGCCAGTGGCCTTTGCGTCTCGGTCACTAACCTCAGCCGAGCGCAACTACACCCAGATTGACAGGGAGGCCCTCAGCCTAGTATGGGGAGTAAAAAAATTCAACCATTATCTGCATGGGCAGAAGTTCACCTTGCTGACTGACCACCAACCACTTGTCTCCATCTTTAATCCTAAGAAGGGCGTGCCAGTAATGACTGCACAGCGGTTACAAAGATGGTCCCTGTTTCTAGGGGCGAATCAATATGAAATAGAATATAAAGGCACGAAACAGCATGGGAACGCTGATGGGCTATCGCGCCTGCCACTGCCTACGGTGGAGGAAGCACCAGCAGTGGACCCTATCGAGATATTTTATTCGTCGATAATTGAACGATTGCCAGTAACAAACGCGGATATAGAGAAGGAGACCCGCAATGATCCGACGCTGTCACGGGTATATGAATTGACGGTGAGGGGATGGCCAACACATGGCGACTCACTGTTGCCAGCATTCTCATCCAGAAGAGAACAGCTGTCAGTATGCCAGGGGACAGTGATGTGTGGATCCAGAGTGGTGATTCCACCCAAGTTAAGGGAGAGAGTGCTAAAGGAGCTACATGAATGTCATCTGGGGGGAGTGAAAATGAAAAGCCTTGCTAGGGCTTATGTGTGGTGGCTGGGAATCGATCAACAAATCGAAGACCTAACTAAGAGCTGCTTAGGATGCCAGAAGGTCCAAAATGCACCACCACATGCCCCTCTACACCCATGGGAGTGGCCCTCCTCTCCATGGCAATGGGTGCACATTGATCTCGCTGGTTCATTCATGGACTCAATGTTCTTAATAGCAGTGGATGCTCATTCAAAGTGGCCTGAGGTGATAAAGATGTCTTCAACCACTACAGAGAAAACGATTGCAGTCCTACGGACCATATTTGCCAGAAACGGTTTGCCAGAGCAGATCTGCTCTGATAATGGACCACAGTTTGTGTCCGACGAGTTCCAAAAATTCATGAAAAGGAATGGGGTAAGGCATTACACATCCGCCCCGTATCATCCAGCCACCAATGGATTGGCTGAGAGGTTCGTACAAACCTTTAAGAAGGCGATAAAGGCCATGTGCGACGAGGAAATTCCACTACAGCATAAGATGGACAATTTCTTATTAGCCTACCGAAACGCGACACATGCAGTTACCAACCAGACCCCGGCCATGATGTTCTTTAACAGAAGGTTGAGATCTCGTCTGGATTTGCTCAGACCAAATGTGCGAAGAAATGTTGAGGACAAACAATTCCAGCACATCAACGAGAAGTCGACAAGGAGCTTCAATGTAGGGCAACCAGTCTTGGCCTGTGACTATCGAACAGAGAAGTGGCAACCCAGAACGATATGTACAAGGCAGGGGCCATTAATGTACACAGTGGATGTCGGGGAGAACATTGTGAGACGCCACGTCGATCAGATCTTAACGTCACAAGAAGGTGTCAACCCCATGTCTCGAGTACCTGGGGATGAACCCAACATACCGGTAGCATCTACTTCAGACCCAGTAGCAGTGGAACCCGATGAACTACCCGATGAAAAGGGGTCAGAATCGCCTCTGCACCAAGAACAAGAACCTCCGGAAAGGCGCTATCCCGAAAGGGTCAGGAAGCCGCCCCAAAGACTGAATCTATAAATGGACTTTTTGTTATTGAATGTACATGTAAAAATGTAATTGTTATTTGAATATTAAGGGGGTATTATTAATCTAAAAAGGGAGGAATTGTAGTGTATGTGCTTTAAGTCAGAACTACTTTTTACAGCTCCTGTATACTGTAGTACCGGCAGTAACCACACCGGTATAAGCGCTGTGCACATGCCTCTGTACTCCAGTCTAGAGATGACCCTCCTCCAGTAAAGACCTGTTGTTTGTTATATACAGCATCCATGTAATTCTTTATCCACTGAACCACGGATCTAACATACTCCAGGTGTGGTCTCACCAACGCCCTGTACAGTTGTAGCAGGACTTCCCTACTTTTATACTCCATTCCCTTTGCAATAAAGGCCAACATTCCATTTGCCTTCCTAATTACTTGCTGTCTACAAAAAGCAGGACAAATCAGACCCGGCCAATTACCATCCCATCAGTCGACTCTCAAATCATCAGCAAAGTGATGGAAGGTGTCGTCGACAGTGCTATCAAGCGGCACTTACTCAGCAATAACCTGCTAATTGACGCCCAGTTTGGGTTCCGCCAGGGCCACTCAGCTCCTGACCTCATTACAGCCTTGGTCCAAACATGGACAAAAGAGCTGAACTCAAGAGGTGAGGTGAGAGTGACTGCCCTTGACATCAAGGCAGCATTTGATCGAGTGTGGCGTCAAGGAGCCCTAGCAAAACTGAAGTCAATGGGAATCAAGGGGAAAACTCTCCACTGGTTGGAATCATACCTAGTGATATGCCTATCAATTAGTCCAATAAAAGGCGACGAGTTAAGAACGTAACTGAAGGTTTTTATTGGCTAAATAACAGAGCCCACCCTCGTGGGTGATCCGATCCAACAGGGAGGAATACTAGCCAGTCAGCTACCTTTATACCTGGGCAGGTAATGGGCGGAGTCGGAGGTGGTCAGCCCAGGTATAACAGTGCGACAAGAGGCGACCTCGTGTAGTGATGTGACAGTGAGAACAGTGAGAACAATATACAGTGATAACTATAACAGTGGTTTACCACATTCACCCCTTGTTTAGATTAGAGTCCGGCGGGGTGAAGTGTATTACCAGCTCTGGTATGTCAGTCTGTCCGGAGGCTTCGTTAGCCTCTCCGATCGTCGCAGCGGCGGTGTTACATTATCCGGTGTTAAAGCTGGTGTCTGCGTAGTCGGCAAAGGCTCGTGGGGTTCCGGCATGCCGTCTACCTCGGCTGGACTCGGGGGGTTGGGAGGGGGGGGTGAGGGTGCGAGGTCTCGTAAGGAGACAGTGTCCTCCCGTCCGTCTGGGTAAGCCACATAGGCGTACTGGGGGTTGGCGTGCAGGAGGTTCACCTTCTCGACCAGGGGGTCCGTTTTATGGGCCCTCACGTGCTTTCGCAGCAAGACGGGTCCCGGAGAGGTCAGCCAGGTTGGTAGGGTGGTTCCCGTAGTCGACTTCCTGGGGAAGACAAACATTCGAGCATGGGGGGTGGTGTTAATGGCAGTGCAAAGTAGTGACCGGATGGAGTGCAGCGCAATCGGGAGGACCTCTTGCCAGCGGGAGGTTGGGAGGCCCTTAGACTTTAAGGCTAAGAGGGTGGCCTTCCATACCATCGCGTTCTCTCTTTCCACCTGGCCGTTCCCTCGGGGGTTGTAGCTGGTGGTCCTGCTTGCTGCAATACCCCTCTCCAATAGGAACTGACGGAGTTCCTCGCTCATGAAGGAGGCGCCCCGGTCACTATGTATATAGTTCGGGAACCCGAACAAGGCGAAGAGTTTGTTCAGGCATTTAATGACCGTGTTACTGGTCATGTCTGGGCAGGGGAAGGCAAAGGGGAAACGGGAGTACTCATCAACGATGTTGAGGAAGTACACATTACGGTCGGATGACGGTAGGGGCCCCTTGAAGTCGATGCTCAGACGCTCGAAGGGGCGGGTGGCCTTGATCAGGCTTGCTCTGTCCGGCTTATAGAAGTGCGGTTTGCACTCAGCACAGATCTGGCAGTTCCTGGTCATGGTCCTGACCTCCTCGATGGAGTATGGCAGGTTGCGGGCCTTAATGAAATGGTAGAGTCTGGTGACTCCGGGGTGGCAGAGGTCATTGTGGAGGGTCTGAAGTCTATCACTTTGCGCGCTGGCGCATGTAATGCGTGAAAGAGCATCAGGGGGGTCGTTCAGTTTACCGGGCCGGTACAAGATCTCATAATCATAGGTGGAAAGCTCGATTCTCCACCTCAAGATTTTGTCGTTCTTGATCTTGCCCCTCAGCTTGTTATTAAACATGAAGGCAACCGAGCGTTGGTCGGTGAGGAGGGTAAATCGTTTGCCTGCCAAGTAGTGCCTCCAGCGCCGTACTGCCTCCACAATTGCCTGGGCTTCCTTCTCGACCGACGAGTGTCGGGTCTCGGGGCCCTGTAGGGTCCTTGAGAAGAAGGCTACCGGCCTACCCTCCTGGTTAAGGGTAGCGGCTAGGGCGAAGTCGGATGCATCGCTCTCCACTTGGAAGGGGATTGACTCATCCACTGCGTGCATTGTGGCCTTGGCTATGTCTCCCTTAATGAGGGAGAAGGCCGCGCACGCCTCTTCCGTGAGGGGGAAGGATGTGGTTTTCAGGAGGGGTCTGGCTTTGTCCGCATAATTGGGTACCCATTGGGCATAGTAGGCGAAAAGCCCCAGGGTTCTCCTAAGTGCTTTTGGACAGTGGGGGAGGGGTAGCTCCATGAGGGGGCGCATTCTTTCGGGGTCGGGGCCGATGACTCCGTTCTCTACTACACAGCCAAGGATGGCAAGGCGCGCTGTGTTAAACACGCATTTCTCCTTATTGTAGGTGAGGTTCAGCCGTTGGGCCGTACGGAGGAATTTCTCCAGATTCACGTCATGGTCCTGCCGGTTGCGGCCGCAGATGGTGACGTTATCGAGATAGGGGAAAGTGGCCTGTAGTCCGTTCTGGTCAACCATCCGGTCCATCTCCCGTTGGAAAACCGAGACCCCGTTGGTGACACCAAAGGGGACCCTAAGGAATTGGTAGAGGCGGCCATTCGCCTCGAAGGCGGTGTACTGGCTGTCCTCCGGGCTGATGGGGAGTTGGTGGTAGGCCGACTTGAGGTCGATGGTCGAGAATACGCGGTATTGTGCAATCTCATTGACCATGTCCGATATGCGGGGGAGGGGGTATGCGTCCAGCTGGGTGTATCTGTTTATGGTCTGGCTGTAGTCGATAACCAGGCGATTTTTGTCGCCGGTCTTGACTACCACCACCTGGGCACGCCAGGGGCTGCTGCTCCCCTCAATAATGCCCTCTTTCAGGAGTCGCTGCACCTCAGAGCTAATGAAGGCTCTGTCCCCAGCGCTGTACCGCCTGCTCTTAGTAGCGACAGGTTTGCAGTCGGGGGTGAGGTTAGCGAACAGGGAAGGTGGCGGTACCTTGAGGGTGGATAGGCTGCAGGTGTTACGCGGTGGGCGGTTTAACTTTCGCTGGTTGTCGACTGTGAGTGGGGGGAGGGGTCCACCGTATGCTAGGGTTACACTTTGGAGGTGGGATTGGAAGTCCAGCCCTAGTATGACGGCAGCGCACAGCTGGGGGAGTACGAGGAGTTTAAAATTTTTATACTCTGTCCCTTTAACCGACAATGTCACGACACAGTAGCCGCTGATGTCTGTGGCGTGCGACCTCGATGCCATCGAGATGCGGCTGCGCGTTGGCAGGACGGGGAGGGAGTAGTGGCTCACCGTGTCTGGGTGGATGAAGCTCTCCGTGCTTCCGCTGTCGAACAGGCAGGTCGTGGCGTGGCCGTTGACTTTGATGTCCATCATTGAGCTGGCCAGGTGGTGCGGGCGGGCTTGATCCAGGGTCACGGAAGCTAGGGTGTAGATGAGCGCGTCGTTGTCATGACAAGATGGCGGCGAAGATGGCGGCCCCCGTAGTTCACATGAGGCTCTGTTTAAATCGTTTGCCCCGCACAAAGATGGCCGCCCCTGCTGTTCCCATGAGGCTCTGCAGGCTTCTGCTGCCCCGCACAAAGATGGCCGCCCCTGGTTTTCCCATGAGGCTCTGCAGACTTCGGCTGCCCCGCACAAAGATGGCCGCCCCTGGTTTTCCCATGAGGCTCTGCAGGCTTCGGCTGCCCCGCACAAAGATGGCCGCCCCCAGGGTTCGCATGAGGCACTGCTGGCTTCTGAGGATTTGCTTCTGCAGGCCTTGGAGAAGTGGCCTTTCTTGAGGCAGGTTTTGCAGGTCGAGTTTTTGGCTGGGCAGCGCGACCTCGGATGCTTCTCCTGGCCGCAAAAGAAGCAGCCAGCGGCCCGATCGGGGTTGCCTGATGTCGGGGCCGGTACCGGGGCTAGCGGGCCCGGTCGGATCCGTGATGCAGACGCTGAGGTAGGTCCCGGGGGCAGCGCTGTGAAATGTGGTGGGTGGGGGTCGGGCCCGAGTCCCAGGGTCGCGAATAGTACCTGGCAAACGCTTCCTGGTCTTGCTGGGTGGCCTCTAGGGTGAGGGCGAGGGCTTCGGCCTTGTCCAGGTCTATGTCCTTAGCTTCAAGCAGTCTTTGCCGTGTGTAGTCGGAACGTAGGCCTCTCACCAAGGCGTCGCGGACATTGTCTTCCATGTTCGCAGTAGCCGTCACCGCTTTAAAGTCACAGTTCCTGCCGAGTTGTCTCAGCGCTCGTGAAAATTCAGCTATCGATTCTCCTGGCTGTTGCTGGCGAGATCTTAAGAGATGCCTAGTGTACATGTAGTTTACCGGGCTCCGGTACTGCTGTTTCAGTAGGTTGATGGCGTCGTCGTACGTAGTCATGTCCTGGATGAGTGTATATACTCTCGGGCTCGCTTGGGCTTTCAGGACTCTTAGTTTGGATCTCTGAGGGACGACGGCTTCCTCCAGGTACGATTCGAAGCAGTCCAGCCAGTGTTTGAAGTCGTTGGCTGAGTTTGGTGCCTGTGGGTTTAGATCCAGGTATGGTGGTTTCAAGGCTTGCAGCCAAGCCGGCTGGTGTGGCCCGTTGTCTGGAGGCTGCTGTTGCTGTGCTGCTGGGTGAGCTCCTTGCTGTTGCTGTTCATTATCAGACATCTTTAAAATTTAGTCAATAAAATTGATATGCCTATCAATTAGTCCAATAAAAGGCGACGAGTTAAGAACGTAACTGAAGGTTTTTATTGGCTAAATAACAGAGCCCACCCTCGTGGGTGATCCGATCCAACAGGGAGGAATACTAGCCAGTCAGCTACCTTTATACCTGGGCAGGTAATGGGCGGAGTCGGAGGTGGTCAGCCCAGGTATAACAGTGCGACAAGAGGCGACCTCGTGTAGTGATGTGACAGTGAGAACAGTGAGAACAATATACAGTGATAACTATAACAGTGGTTTACCACACCTAGCACAAAGGAAGTTGGCTGTGGTTGTTGGAGGTCATTCATCTCAATCACATGACATCACTCCAGGAGTTCCTCAGGGCAGTGTCCTAGGCCCAACCATCTTCAGCTGTTTCATCAATGACCTTCCCTCCATCATAAGGTCAGAAGTGGGGATGTTCGCTGATGATTGCACACTGTTCAGCACCATTCGAGACTCGTCAGATACTGACGCAGTTCGTGTCCATATGCAGCAAGACCTGGACAACATTCAGACTTGGGCTGACAAGTGGCAAGTAACATTCGCACCACACAAGTGCCAGGCAATGACCATCTCCAACAGGCGAGACTCTAACCATCTCCCCTTGACATTCAATGGCATTACCATCGCTGAATCCCCCACTATCAACATCCTGGGGGTTACCATTGACCAGAAACTGAACTGGACTAGCCATATAAATACTGTGGCTACAAGAGCAGGCCCGAGGCTGGGAATTCTGCGGCGAGTGTCTCACATCCTGACTCTCCAAAGCCTTTCCACCATCTGCAAGGCACAAGTCAGGAGTGTGATGGAATACTCTCCACTTGCCTGGATGAGTGCAGCTCCAACAACACTCAAGAAGCTCGACACCATTCAGGATAAAGCAGCCCGCTTGATTGGCACTCCATCCACCACCTTCAACATTCACTCCCTCCACCACCGGCGCACTGTGGCTGCAGTGTGTACCATCTACAAGATGCACTGCAGCAACTCGCCAAAGCTCCTTCAACAGCACCTTCCAAACCCACGACCTCTACCACTCAGAAGGACAAGGGCAGCAGACGCATGGGAACATCACCACCTATAAGTTCCCCTCCAAGCCACACACCATCCTGACTTGGACCTGTATCGCCGTTCCTTCACTGTCGGTGGGCCAAAATCCTGGAACTCCCTTCCTAACAGCATTGTGGGTGTACCTACACCATATGGACTGCAGCGGTTCAAGAAGGCGGCTCACCACCATCTTCTCAAGGGCAATTAGGGATGGGCACTAAATGCAGGCCTAGCCAGTGATGCCCACATCCCATCAATGAATAAAAAAACCTGCATGCTGACTTTTTGTGATTCATGTACAAGGACCCCTAGATCCCTCTGTCCTTCAGCATTTTGTAATATCTCCCCGTTTAAATAATAATTTGCTTTTTTATTTTTCCTACCAAAGTGGATAACCTCGCAATTTCCCACATTAAACTCCATCTGCCAGTTTTTTTCCCACTCACTGAGCCTGTCTATATCACTTTGGAGATTCTTTGCATCCTCTACACAATTTGCTTTCCCACCTATCTTTGTATCATCAGCAAACTTGGCTACAGTACACTCGGTCCCTTCATCCAAGTCATTAATATAGATTGTAAATAGTTGAGGCCCCAGCACTGATCCCTGTGGCACCCCAATAGTTACAGTTTGCCAACCTGAAAATGACCCATTTATCCCGACTCTGTTTTCTGTTAGTTAGCCAATCCTCTATCCATGCTAATATATTACCCTCAACTCCGTGAGCTCTTATCTTGTGTAGTAACATTTTATGTGGCACCTTATCGAATGCCTTCTGGAAATCCAAATACACCACATCCACTGGTTCCCCTTTATCCACCCTGCTCGTTACATAGAAACATAGATACACAGAAGATAGGAGCAGGAGTAGGCCATTCAGCCCCTGGAGCCTGCTCCGCCATTCAATGCGATCATGGCTGATCATCCAAACTCAGTACCCGGTCCCTGCTTTCTCCCCATATCCCTTGATCCCTTTAGCCTTAAGAAATATATTCAACTCCTTCTTGAATATATTTAATGAATTGGCCGCCACTGCCTTGTGTGGTAGAGAATTCCACAGGTTCACCACTCTCTGGGTGAAGAAATTCCTCCTCATCTCTGTCCTAAATGGCTTACCCCTTATCCTTAGACTGTAACCCCTGGTTCTGGACTCCCCGGCCATCGGGAACATCCTTCCTCCATCTAGTCTGTCTAGTCCTGTTAGAATTTTATAAGTTTCGATGAGATCCCCTCTCATTCTTCTAACTCCAGTGAGTACAAGCCCAATCGTCCCAATCTCTCCTCATACGTCATTCCTGCCATCCCAGGTATCAGCCTGGTGAATCTTCGCTGCACTCCCTCCATGGCAAGAACATCCTTCCTCAGATAAGGTGATCAAAACTGCACACAATACTCAAGGTGTGGTCTCACCAAGGCCCTGTACAACTGCAGCAAGATATCCTTGTTCCTGTACTCGAACCCTCTCGCTATGAAGGCCAACATACCATTTGCCTTCACTCTGCTTCCCTTCTCTTCTCATCATCTGCACTCTGCTTTGTAAGCTTCCTTCTTCACATAGAAACATAGAAAAATAGGAGCAGGAGTAGGCCATTCGGCCCTTCGAGCTTGCTCCGCCATTCAATATGATCATGGCTGATCCTCTATCTCAATACCATATTCCCGCTCTCTCCCCATACCCCTTCATGCCTTTTGTGTCTAGAACATCCCACCTTACTCTTACTTCCCTTGCACCCTTTCCTTTCCATCTCTGTTTCTGCACTGAATCACTTCAGCATCCTGCCTATGCTCCCCATTAGACTCGTTCTCACTGTCATGCAGTGACAACAACTAACAACGCACAGGGAGCTAGCTTCCTCTTGGCACCTTACCCCATCTTCGTCTCACTCAAAGCTTCTATGGTAGGGATATTCACACCCACTCCATCACTGTGGCTGAAACACCGCTTGTGTCCCTCCTTACAGGAAAAGATAGCTCACAATAAGAGGGAGCGAGCAATGACTGGAGGAGGAACACCTACCCGAGCAACATTGACCAGTCAGAGGAGGCAGCAAACGAGATTGTTGGAGGTGGCGAGGACCTGGAAGTGGGCGATGGAGAGACGGGCACACTAGAGGAAGCTGGTGACATAATAGAGTTTCATCCCTCTCAGACTGCAATGGCATATGATGTTCATAGAGAATCGCTTTGTATCATCTGCTCAAAAGGATGTGTCTGCTACATCAATATCAGATGTCTAATTCAAGTCTTTACTCTCCCACAGGACCATCGAGCACCCCCCTCCCCATGATCCAGAACGAAGAGTCAGACGACTCCTCAGAGGAGCCTGAAACCTCTGAGGGAGCAGCGTCACCAGGACTCAGCGCACCCAGCACCAGCGCAGCAATGCACAACTCAGTGGGGCCATCGCGAGTTAGAGTAGTGTTGCCACCTGGTCTATCGCAGTGCACAAGTGAGCATCAGCAGATGGTGGAGACAGCGACAGCAGTGGAGAGTCCTCGGCAGAGGTCACAGGACTCTCCTAGCTCTGCTGAGCTGCATGCAGACGCTGTGCCTCTGGGGCCATCCAGAAAAAGAGCATCTCGGGAAATACAGGAACAAGTGCAGGAGTCTCTGGAAGGGTTTGCCTCCAGGGTTAGAGCGAGTGTGGAGAGAATGGAGGAGTCCATCTCTAACCTCAGCACTGCCGTGGTGTAGGCAATGGCACATGAACGCACTACCATGGATAGGATGGCTACCTCACTGGAATGGACGGCTACGGCCATGGAGGAAATAAGTCGCCAGAGTCAGGAAAACATGGTGACTGTTCAGAATAGACTGACATCTCTGGAGGAGCGATGGGCAGCTATTGAGCAGAGAGACCAGAGCTTCAAGGACGTCCTTGTGATGAGGACTGCCAGTGCAGATAAGGGCCCTCATGGCCCCCCTGATGTGCAGCAAGGTGCTCTCCAGCCACTTGTAAGCACTGAGGTGCTGCTGACCCATGAGAGGGATGTTGTTGGCAGGACAGAAGGAAGTGTGGGCTCCTCTCAAAGTGCTCACACGACCATGCCACTGCGGAGCCCTTGGTCAGAGACCCACTTTGCAGAGACAACTGAGATGGCTGTTTCAGCCCCTGCACAGGTGCAGGAAGAGCAGACTGTTGAAGAGCCCTCCCAGACTCCCAAACCCAGAGGACGCCCGCCAAAAGCGTCTAAGCAGGCGCAGCAACCAAATGAGCAAGGTGCCACTACATCTGCTGAAGCCACAGGGGAAGCACCACGTAGAAGCACACATAAGAGCAAAAGTAAGCACCTATAGTCATAAGGGTGATGGTTCTTTTTTTCTGACTGTTGTTGCTATATTTTGTCATGTGTTAAAGATAAATTATGGCAAACAGTCCCGATTTTCCCAACAGATCTGCCTCCAAACCCACCTCCTCAGGGCTATTAAAATCGCACCCATGGTGTCTGTCTTCATGGAAGAAGATGCAAAAAGCTTCCTGGAAATAGTGGAGAACCAAGGCTCTAGTGAGAATGAGGAACTGAAAGAAATTAGTATTAGTAAAAAAATAATACTGGAGAAATTAATGGGACTGAAAGGCAATAAATCCCTTGGACCTGATGGCCTGCATCCTAGGGTTTTGAAAGAGGTGGCTATAAAGATAGTGGATACATTGGTTGTCATTTTCCAAAATTCCATAGATTCGAGAACGGTTCCTGTGGATTGGAAGGTGGCAAATGTAACCCCACTATTTAAGAAAGGAGGGGGAGAGGGTTGGAGTATAAGAGTAAGGAAGTCTTGCTACAATTGTACAGGGCCCTGGTGAGATCACACCTGGAGTATTGTGCACAGTTTTGGTCTCCTTACCTAAGGAAGGATATACTTGCCATAGAGGGAGTGCAATGAAGGTTCACCAGACTGGTTCCTGGGATGGGGGGCTTGTCCTATGAGGAGAGATTGAGTAGACTAGGCCTATATTCCCTAGAGTTTAGAAGAATGAGAGGTGATCTCATTGAAACATACAAAATTCTTACAGGGCTTGACAGGGTAGATGCAGGGAGGATGTTTCCCCTGGCTGGGGAGTCTAGAACCAGGGGTCACAGTCTCAGAATAAGGGGTCGGCCATTTAGGACTGAGATGAGGAGAAATTTCTTCACTCAGAGGGTGGGGAATCTTTGGAATTCTCTACCCCAGAGGGCTGTGGAGGCTCAGTCATTGAGTATATTCAAGGCAGAGATCGATAGATTTTTGAATATTAGGGGAATCAAGGGATATGGGGATAGTGCAGGAAAGTGGAGATGATGTCGAAGATCAGCCATGATCTTATTGAATGGCGGAGCAGGCTTGAGGGTCCGAATGGCCGACTCCTGTTCCTATTTCATATGATCTTAGAGCTCTTGCCCCTTAGGGGTATAAACTGGTTCTGTATCACATTAAATTCTTTTTTGAACATCTCCCACTGATGATCTGTCATTTTACCCATTACCAGATTTGTCCAGTTTACTGTGGACAGCCTCTGCCTCATCCAATTGAAGTCGGCCTTACCTAAATCTAGAATCTTAGTAGCTGTTTCGCGTTTCTCCCTTTCAAACAATACGTTGAACTCGATCACGTTATGATCGCTATTGGAGAAATGGTCATACACAGTTCGGCTGTTAACTAAAACTGGCTCATTATTCATTACTAAATCTAATATGGCTTGCCCTCTTGTTGATTCTAGGACATATTGTTGTAGAAAACTATTCTGGACACACTCAAGAAATTCACTACCTTTGAAAGTTAAAATCTCCCATTAAAACCACTCACTCTGCCTTTACTACATGCTTGTCTAATCTCTGCATTTATACAATCAGCTGATACCAGGGGGCCTCTACACAACTCCCACTAGCCTTAAATCCTTTCCTATTTCTTAATTCTATCCAAAAAGTCTCCACTGCCTGCTTACCTAACATTATATCCTCTCTTATTATCATTGAAGTGATTTCATCCTTAATCTCGAAGGCTATTGCTCACCCTCTACCAGTTTCCCTATCCACAATACTCCAGCTGAGGCCTAGCCAGTGATTTAGAAAGTTCCAGAATGACCTCTTTGCTTTATATATGCCTCTATTTATAAACCCAAATAACACATATGCTTTTTTCACCACCTTATTGTAGTGTATGTACCCGTCTATCTTTAAGGAAACTATTGAATGTAACCGTTCACCTTTAAGGGAACTACTTTAGGTGTGGCACTATTTGTTTGGCTTCTGTATACTGTAATACCGATAGTGACCACACCAGTATATAAGTGTTGTAGCAGGATTGCTGGGGCAGATTCGCCCGGACCTTCGAATAGTAAAGACCTGTTTGTTTGTTACTTCTGAAGTCTGTGTATTTATTAACTGCACAACCCACAGACTTTACAGTGGCGACGAGTCCGATCGTACCCTGCGGCAAGAGTACCAAAAGCAACGAAGAGCGTCGAAGAGAGACAACCGCCCTCGTCGTGCTACCAAAAGAAAACACGAGGCTGCAACAACAGAAAGCAGGAAGACTAACAACAAAAGCTGTATCAGCAACAGGCACTGACTACCCTTCTGCCACGGTGCGGAGTGAGCCGACCAGCAAGAAACAAGGCGGCCGAAGAGACTGTGAGTAGGGGAAGGTGTAGAAGTATCCGGAGGATAAGGGCAGAGCACTCGACCTCGGTCGAGGGGGAGCTATGCCGGCCAAAAGTCGGGTCCAACGGCGTCGGGTGACAGCCGGACCGCGATCGGCGGGAAAAATCTGGGCAGCGACCGCAGCCACGAAGCGCTGAGCCTGCGAGTAGGCGCGGGAAGAGAAACCCAGCCGCAGCCGGGGAGGGAAACACCGGTCTGCGAGAGGGCTGGGGAGGCGAACGGGAACCATGCGGGTGAGAGCCGGGTGCGGAGAGAGAGACTGCGAGGAGCCAGTCCAGCGGCTGAGCTGTTCTCCACCAACGGGGCACTCAGAGCCGGCAAAACCGAACGTGCGGGAGTGGGTGAGAGACACAGCCGAAAACGGGGTGAGAGACTGCGCGAGAGCCAGTCCAGCAGCTGAGCTGTCCTCCACCAGCGGGGTACCCAGAGCCGGTAGAACCGAACGTGCGGGTGAGAGAGCGACAGAGCCGGGTACGGAGAGAGAGACTGCGCGAGAGCCAGTCCAGCGGCTGAACTGTCCTCCGTTAACGGGGTGTACCCAGCGCCGGTAGAGCCGTGCGGGCAGGAGGAAAAGACATAGCCGAGTAAGGGGAGCTGTGCGGAAGCCAGCCAGCGGCTGAACCTGTCCGCTGTGGGGGAAGCGTACCCCTTCGCGGGAAGCCGCCATTAGGCGGAGAAGACGCCAGAAGCGGGAAACCGCCATTGAAGTGGGCGGGGCGAGAAAGGAAGAGCGGGAAACCGCCATTTTCGCGGGAAAACCGCCATCTTGATTGACATACCGCCATTGAAGTGGGCGGGGAGAGAAGGAAAGAGCGGGAAACCGCCGATTTCGCGGGAAAACCGCCATCTTAGAAACAAACAAATAAATAAGAATACTTAAAGAAATACTGGCGCTGCTCCCAAGGGAAGAAAGATGCCTAAGCGAGGGAATATTAACGACTTTAATTCTGAAATAGAAGACTGGGCCACGTACGTGGAACGCATAGAGATCTATTGCGAAGCCAACAAAATAGAGGAAGACGACAAGGCGATAACATTGCTAAACTCGATGGGGGCAAAAACATACAGGCTCTTGAAGCATCTAATAGCACCAAATAAACCAGCGGATCAGACCTTCGAAGAGATTGAGGCTGTGCTGAAGGACCACTTGAACCCCACACCGCTGATGCTGGCTGAACGATTCAAATTCTACGCAAGAACGCAGAAGAAAGACGAAAGCAATGCGGAATACTTGGTCGAACTGCGTAGGCTAGCGAAATACTGCCAGTTCGGAGGGAATCTGACAGAAGCGCTGCGGGACAAGTTCGTATGCGGATTGTCCAAAGAAGGGACGCAGAAGCGACTACTGGAAGAGAACGACCTCACACTGGACAGGGCTGTCCTTATAGCTGCATCGCACGAAGCCGCAGCGAAAGGAACGGCGGAAATGCAACTAAAGGCGGCGGCACTCGGGGTGGACCAAATTACTTCAAGCACAACAAAATGCTACCGTTGTGGGAAGACAACGCATGACCAGAATCAATGCTGGTTTAAGAACCAAGAGTGTAGGAAATGTGGCAAACTGGGTCACATCGCGAAGGTATGCCGGTCCGGGAAAAAGACCAATAATCAAAGGAAGCCACCACAAGAAAAGTACAACAAGGTACACAAGGTGGCTGAGAAGAGTTCAGACGAACAGAATTCAGACTCAGACCCAAACAACCAGGAGCTGGGTAGGCTGAGAATCCACAATGTGGGTAAAGAAACGGATCTACAGGCCATCTGGGTCATACTAAAAATAGCTGGAGTCCAAGTAAGAATGGAGCTGGACACTGGATCAGCTCTATCAGTCATCAACCGAAGGGATTACCACCGGCTATTCTCTCACATACCTTTAAGAAATACCAAGTTCGTATTACAGACATACACGGGGCATAACGTATACCCCGTGGGGAAAATAAGAGTCAAGGTGAGAGATAGGGGTAAAGAACACCCAAGAATGAACTTGTACGTATTACCTGAGGGAGGACCACCACTTCTAGGACGGGAGTGGATTAAGAAAATAGACATGGAATGGCATTACCTAAAAGCCATAATGAGGGAGGACTCGTTGCAAGCTATTAGCTCAGATTCTGAAATGGATGATGATAAGACCAAGTCGAATATGGAAGACAAGGCTAAAAGGGACTTGCCGACGATGGGGAAGAAAACGAAGACATGCAGAAGGACTTATGGTACCAAGAAGAATAAAGCTGCAGAGCAGAACTCCAGGTTGACAGAGAATTCTGAGCCTGTTCAAGCAAAGGATTCATCCACGACGGAAGAACACCGAGCTCGGACGCAAACTTATGTCAAAGTACGACAACAATTAGAACAGTTGAGTGACCGTCTCGTACAAGAGATGAAAAATATGGAAAGGTTCTGGGACACCGAATGGGAGAACCTGGAAAGACTACAGAGACAGCTAGCTCAAGCAGAGAGCGACCATAGAGCCATCGTGGTCAAATACCAATCACATTCCCCTGATGCTGTTCAGGAACTAGAATATTTACAGAATGAACCAAAGGAAGAGGAATCTTCAGGGAGCCAGGATTTTATTCCAGTTCTTCTCTACGACTCCTTACAAGCAGAGTGTGAGAAGTTGAAAGAACAGTATGAACAGGCCCAGGCTACAATTCTGGAGGGGGTTAACTCGGCAGCCTCCGAAAAGCTAGTTTCAGTGGAAGCATATGAACAACTAAAGGTTGAACATGAGCAAGAAGTCCAAAGGCTGCAGGAAATTCTTGATGAGCTCAAGGCCAAGACAGACTCATCGGTAGAAGCTCCATCCATAGATGAGAAATTAGAGGTGAAAATCATGGCAGAGCATGAAAGACAGGATGTCCAAGAACTTATAAAAACATTGAAGGACACCCAAGACAAATATGAGGCGGCAATGACCGAGGTTCAACAACTTGAAGAACAGATTCAACTGGGAATCCTTTCAGTGGAAGAGAAGGAAATGGTAAGAAACTCAGAGACTGTAAGAATGGTCCCTAAACATGAACTAGAGAGCATCAGGGCGCAACTTTTCCGAGCGCTGGAAGCCAAAGTTCAAGAGGAACAGAAGGTGGAAGTATTGGAGGAAAAGGTGGATGAAATGGAGAAGACTCTGATCCACCGTGTTCCCAGGGAAGAGTTAACGGTCAGCCAACTCCTTCATATGCTGAAGGACAAGACTCTGCAAGGGGAACAATCTGAACACGAGCTTCAATCTTCAGGGGGAACGAGTTCGGAGCTCTCAAAAGTCACGGAGATAGCTGAGGTGGCAACACAAATTTTACAAGGATGCCAAAAGTACGTTGAATCACGTCAAGGTGAACAGAAGAATGTGGAAACCGTTACTTCAGTAGAAGGATTAAATAGCCTGATAACGCAATTACCGATGGAAAGGAAGGTATTGAACTCACAAATGAGGTCCGTTGTGAAGGAATGGCAGATAACCCAGGAAGAGCGGGATGAATATGAATGCATGAAGAAGGCTTTTCAAGAAAGATGTTTAGGGAAGGAACCACCGTCAGCTAACGTCCAGACGGGTGAGGAGGAAGAAGAAGTCTCTCTCGCTGGCCTAACTCAGGACGAACTCGAATATTACCATGACCTGTTGAGTGACACTGAATATTACGAGGATGTGGTCTGCCCAGCTTGTGATGAAAACTCTCAAAGTGCTGAAATCCGGAGGAAGCACTTAAGGTCTAAGGAACATAGAGAGTTGGTGGCGCTACAGCTGGCAGCCGAGAAAGGAGCTCCGAGAGTTTCAAAAAGGCAGAAAAGAAAAAGAAGAAGCAGAAGATAATAACTGTTTAAAATATTAGCACTTCTACCATTCCAGGCGGGACATTACGAAAGGAGCTAAATTAGTTGAAAAACTGGAAAATGTCAAGACAGCCAGTTGGTTGTAAAAGTCCGCACTGCTGGTTCAACAGGACGAAAGTTCAAGCTGTTACATCAAGAAAAAGGCTATGGCGGGGTCACGCTAGCCAGGTGAACCGGCTACACCAAAGAAATGTTGTTCGGAACGAGTCAAGATCAGAGACTGAATCTATGAACTGTTTCCGCAGGGACTGAACCTGTGAACTGTTTCCACCGAGATTATATTTGTAAATTGTTTTATATGACATTGACTCCACCGAGATTATATCTGTAATTTGTTTTATAGGAAGTTGAAGATATGTATGTTTAACGGGGACTCTGTAAGTAATAAGCTAAAAAGGGAGGATTGTAGTGTATGTACCCGTCTATCTTTAAGGGAACTATTGAATGTAACCGTTCACCTTTAAGGGAACTACTTTAGGTGTGGCACTATTTGTTTGGCTTCTGTATACTGTAATACCGATAGTGACCACACCAGTATATAAGTGTTGTAGCAGGATTGCTGGGGCAGATTCACCCGGACCTTCGAATAGTAAAGACCTGTTTGTTTGTTACTTCTGAAGTCTGTGTATTTATTAACTGCACAACCCACAGACTTTACACTTATCAACTTGCCCCGCCACCTTTAAGGATTTGGGTGTATGGACACCAAGGTCTCTCTGCTCATCTACACTTAGCAAAATCGTGCCAGTTATAGTTTACTGTCTTTCCATATTAGACCTCCCAAAGTGCATCACTTCACTGCACTGAACTGCGTCTGCCCTGCTCCTGCCCATTTCACCATCCTGTTTATGTCTTCCTGAAGTCTACAACTATCCTCATCACTATCTACTACGTTGCCAAGTTTTGTATCATCTGCAAACTTTAATGCTGCTCCCTACACCCAAGTCTAGGTCATTTATAAAAATTGAAAAGAGTAATGTGAAGACAGATGCAAAGTACCCATTTAATACATGAGCTGTGTCCTCTGCCTCTACTGGAAGATTTCCCTTTGGGCCCTCAATAGGCCCAACTTTTTCCCCAGCTAACCGCTTACACTTCATATGTTTATAAAATGTTTTACAGTTCAATTTAATGTTGACTGCGGCAAGTGTCTCACCTCCTGACTCCCCAAAGCCTTTCCACCATCTACAAGGCACAAGTCAGGAGTGTGATGGAATACTCTCCACTTGCCTGGATGAGTGCAGCTCTAACAACACTCAAGAACTCTCTGCCCCAGAGGGCTGTGGATGCTGAGTCGTTGAGTATATTCAAGGCTGAGATCGAGAGAGTTCTGGACACCAGGAGCATTGAGGGATATGGGGATTGGGGGGGAAAGTGGAGTTGAGGTCGAAGATCAGACATGATCTTATTGAATGGTGGAGCAGGCTCGAGGGGCCAAATGATCTGCTCCTGCTCCTAATTCTTATGTTCTTATCTACAAGATGCACTGCAGCAACTCACCAAGGCTTCTTCGGCAGCACCTCCCAAACCCGCGACCTCTTCCACCTAGAAGGACAAGGGCAGCAGGCGCATGGGAACACCACCACCTCCAAGTTCCCCTCCAAGTCACACACCATCCTGACTTAGAAATAGATCACCATTCCTTCATCATCGCTGGGTCAAAATCCTGAAACTCCCTCCCTAACAGCACTGTGGGAGAACCTTCACCACACGGACTGCAGCGGTTCAAGAATGCGGCTCACCACCACCTTCTCAGGGGCTATTAGTGATGGGCAATAAATGCTGGCCTATCTCTTTAACAATCTTGAGCCCTACAACCCTCCGAGATCTCTGCGCTCCTCCAACTCCGGCCACTTGCGCATCTCTGATTTCCACCAGTCCACCATTGGTAAAAACACACTGACTGTGACAAACTATAACACAGAGATACACTATAACACACTGAAACACACTGAGACACACTATAACACACTGAGATAGACTATAACACACTGAGATACACTATAACACACTGACACACTGAGATAGACTATAACACACTGAGATACACTATAACACACTGACACACTGAGATACACTATAACACACTGAGATACACTATAACACACTGAGATACACAATAACACACGGAGATTGGGGTGGCATTAGACGGGAAATTAGAGACGCGTGCAATAAGGGCACAGCAGTTATCATGGGTGACTTTAATCTACATATAGATTGGGCTAGCCAAATTAGTAACAATAATGTGGAGGAGGAATTCCTGCAGTGTATACAGGATGGTTTCCTGGACCAATATGTCGAGGAACCAACTAGAGACCAGGCCATCTTAGACTGGGTATTATGTAATGAGAAAGGAATAATTAGCAATCTTGTTGTGCGAGGCCCCTTGGGTCGGAGCAATCATAATATGATCGAATTCTTCATTAAGATGGAGAGTGAAGTATTTGACTCAGAGACTAGGGTCCTGAATTTAAATAAAGGGTCACACAACACCAGGTTATAGTCCAACAGCTTTATTTGAAATCACAAGCTTTCGGAGCGCTGCTCCTTCTTCAGGTGAAGTGGAGAAATGCATAAAGACACAGCTTATATAGTCAGAGAATCATGTCAGATGTTTACAGGTAACCTTTCCAGCTGCCATTAATCACACCTCGGCAGAGAGATAATCACAGCAGTCAAAGGTGTGAATGGTGTCCAAACAGGTCAGTCAGGGAAACATTACATCAAAGAACACACGACAACGCAAAATCGTCGAGCAGAAACTGATAGCCAAGTTCCGCACCCATGAGGACGGCCTCAACAGAGATCTTGGGTTCATGTCACGCTACATGTAACCCCACCTGATGTAGGGTCATCCAGACTCGAGTCGACATTGGCTTGTTCTCTCTACACGGATGCGGCCGGACCTGCTGTGATTTCCAGCCAAAAAAAAAAAATGTTTTTTGTCTGTTTTTTTGTTTTTCATACAGACCCCAGCATCTGCAATATTTGACCCCTTGTGACCCCACCTCATTGTTCTTTGATGTAATGTTTCCCTGACTGACCTGTTTGGACACCATTCACACCTTTGACTGCTGTGATTATCTCTCTGCCGAGGTGTGATTAATGGCAGTTGGAAAGGTTACCTGTAAACATCTGACATGATTCTCTGACTATATAAGCTGTGTCTTTATGCATTTCTCCACTTCACCTGAAGAAGGAGCAGCGCTCCGAAAGCTTGTGATTTCAAATAAAGCTGTTGGACTATAACCTGGTGTTGTGTGACTTTTTACATTTGTCCACCCCAGTCCAACTCCGGCATCTCCACACCTTAAATAAAGGGAACTACGATGGTATGAGGCGCGAGTTGGGTAGGATTGATTGGGGAACGTTACTCAAAGGGTTGACGGTGGATAGGCAATGGCAAACATTTAAAGATTGTATGGATGAACTACAGAATTTGTTCATCCCAGTTTGGCATAAAAATGAAACAGAAAAGGTTAATCAACCGTGGCTAACAAGGGAAATTAGGGATAGCATAAGATCCAAGGAGAGGACATATAAATTGGCCAGAAAAAGCAGTAAACCTGAGGATTGGGAGCAGTTTAGGATTCAACAAAGGAGGACAAAGGGATTAATTAAGAGGGGGAAAATAGAATATGAGAGTAAGCTAGCAGGGAACATAAAAACTGACTGTAAAAGCTTCTATAGATATGTGAAGAGAAAAAGATTAGTGAAGTCAAGCGTAGGTCCCTTGCAGTCAGAATCAGGGGAATTTATAATGGGGAACAAAGAAATGGCAGACCAATTAAATACATACTTTGGTTCTGTCTTAACAAAGGATGACACAAATAACCTCCCAAAGATGTCGGGGAACATAGGGCCTGATGAAAGGGTGGACCTGAAAGAAATCAGTATTTGTAGGGAAATGGTGTTAGGGAAATTGATGAGATTGAAGGCCGATAAATCCCCAGGGCCTGATAATCTACATCCCAGGGTACTTAAAAAAGTGGCCCTAGAAATAGTAGATGCATTGCTGATCATCTTCCAACATTCGATGGAATCTGGAACAGTACCCATGGATTGGAGGGTAGCTAATGTTACCCCACTATTCAAAAAAGGTGGTAGAGAGAAAACGGGGAATTACAGACCGGTAAGCCTGACATCGGTAGTGGGGAAATGCTAGAGTCCATTATAAAAGATGTAATAGCAGAGCACTTGGAAAGCAGTGACTGGATCGGACAAAGTCAACATGGATTTACAAAAGGTAAATCGTGCTTGACTAATCTACTGGAATTTTTTGAGGATGTAACTGGTAAAATAGATAAGGGAGAACTAGTGGATGTGGTGTATTTGGACTTTCAGAAGGCTTTTGATAAGGTCCCGCATAAGAGGTTAGCGTGTAAAGTTAAGGCACATGGGATTGGGGGCAAGGTACTGACTTGGATAGAGAACTGGTTGGCAGACAGAAAGCAAAGAGTTGGAATAAACGGGTCTTTTTCTGAGTGGCAGGCAGTGACTAGTGGGGTACCACAGGGATCGGTCCTAGGACCCCAGCTATTCACAATATATATTAATGATCTAGATGAGGGAACTAGATCTAATATCTCCAGGTTTGCAGATGACACAAAGCTGGGTCGGCGTGTGTGTGTGAAGAGGATGCTGAGAAACTCCAGTATGATTTGGACAGGTTGGCTGATTGGGCTGTTGCATGGCAGATGCAGTATAATGTGGATAAATGCGAGGTTATCCACGTCGGTGGCAAAAACAGGAAGGCAAATTATTCTCTGAACGGCAATAGATTGGGAGAAGGGGAAGTGCAACGAGACCTGGGTGTCCTTGTGCACCAGTCGCTGAAGGTAAACATGCAGGTGCAGCAGGCGATTAAGAAGGCAAATGGTATGCTGGCCTTCGTAGCGAGAGGGTTCGAGTACAGGAACAAGGATGTCTTGCTGCAGTTGTAAACGGCCTTGGTGAGACCACATCTTGAGTATTGTGTGCAGCTTTGGTCGCCTTATCTGAGGAAGGATGTTCTTGCAGCGAAGATTCACCAGACTGATACCTGGGATGGCAGGAATGACGTATGAGGAGAGATTGGGTCGATTGGGTCGATTGGGCTTATACTCACTGGAGTTTAGAAGAGTGAGAGGGGATCTCATTGAAACTTATAAAATTCTAACAGGACTGGACAGACTTGATGCAGGAAGGATGTTCCCGATGGTCGGAGAGTCCAGAACCAGGGGTCACAGTCTAAGGATAAGGGGTAAGCCATTTAGGACAGAGATGAGGAGGAATTTCTTCACCCAGAGAGTGGTGAACCTATGGAGTTCTCTACCACAAAAGGCAGTTGAGGCCAATTCATTAAATATATTCAAGAAGGAGTTGGATATATTTCTTAAGGCTAAAGGGATCAAGGGATATGGGGAGAAGGCAGGGACAGGGTACTGAATTTGGATGATCAGCCATGATCTCATTGAATGGCGGAGCAGGCTCGAGGGGCCAAATGGCCTACACCTGCTCCTATCTTCTATGTTTCTATGAGATACACTATAACACACTGAGATACACAATAACACACTGAGATAAAATATAACACACTGAGATACGCTATAGAAACATAGAAGATAGGAGCAGGAGTAGGCCATTCGGCCCCTTGAGCCTGCTCCGCCATTCAATGAGATCATGGCTGATCATCCAAATTCAGTACCCTGTCCCTGCCTTCACACCATATACCATTATCCCTTTAGCCTTAAGAAATATATCCAACTCCTTCTTGATATATTTCAAGGCCAGAGGGGGCAGTCTCGGAGCTTCAGGATTGCTTCGAACGCACTGATTGGGGCATGTTTGCCCATAATGACATCGAGGAATACGCATCCACAGTGCTATTCTACATTAACAGTTGCGTCGAGGTCGTCACGACCCATAAAAATATCAGGACATACCCCAACCAGAAACCCTGGATGAACGGAGAGGTCCGCTCGCTGTTGAAAGCACGCGACGCAGCATTTAAATCTGGCAACGCGGCGGCTTACAGTGCAGCTAGGACCAACCTAAAAAAGGGTATCAGGACTGCCAAAAGGAAACAGACACTGCGGATAGAGGATCATTTCCACAACAACTCGGACCCCCGGCGCATGTCCGATGTAAGGGGTGTTCTACACGGAGTGAACACACGAAAGGCTGATGGACCGGATAGCATCCCTGGACGGGTACTCAAGGATTGTGCTGATCAGCTGGCTGATGTCTTCACCGCCATCTTCAATCTGTCATTGGCCCAGGCAGTAGTCCCTGTAGTGTATGTACCTTTAACAGGAACTATGTTTTTGAAGCCCCTGTATACTGTAGTACCAGTAGTGACCACTCGGGTATATAAGCCTGTATAGCGTCTTGTGTAGTTAGTTCACCTCCAGACTTTGTTCAGTAAACACTTGTTAAATCAACTCCTGCATTCCGTGTCTCCATTAACACACGGATCTAACAGTGGCGACGAGTTAGAAACGAACTTAGCTGCAATTCGGCAGCACCTCAAGGAGATCGATTCCTCAGGCGAAGGTCAAAGCCAGAACCAAGAAAAAAACAAAAAAAAACTGTGGTTTCACCAGCTAAACGGGCTGGTGGCAGGTAGTGCACTGATCCTTCCTGGGCTGCGGCGGGCTAGAGCTCGATCGGGTGGCTCTGCAACGGGGCCGGGCAGCGAGTCGGGAAGCAGAAGCAAAGAGAGAGAGAGGGTGGAGCACTCAGGGCGCGGCCGGTGCTGCAAAGCAGGTCGGCGTTCAGACCGAGCAGAGGGAGGGGAAAGTCCCAGATGGTCCGCTCCACGACGGGAACGGTTCTCCAAGTAACGGAGAAACTATTGAAGCGATATATTAAAAAAAATAGAAATACCGCGAAAAGCTGCAGGTCGCAACGGGAACAGCGTTGGCAGCAGCGGCAGTGGCGGGAAAGCGCGGGAGGCGCCATCTTAACTCGGCGGGGAAGAAAGAAAAGCGCGGGAGGCGCCATTTTGATCCATCGGGGACGGAGGAAAAGTGCGGGAAGCGCCATTTTAGATTTTCAAGATGCCAAAGACTGGCAATATTACTGCTTTCGATAGTGATATAGAAGATTGGACCACATATGTGGAAAGAGTGGAGGTATATTGCAAGGCGAATGAAGTAACGGATGATAAAAAGGCATCGATACTTCTAAATCTGATGGGCACAAGGACATACGGGCTGTTACGAAACTTGATCACTCCAGCCAAACCGATGGACAAGAATTTTAAGGAGATTGTTGATACCTTACAGGAGCACTTAAACCCAACACCGCTGCTGATAGCGGAACGATTCAAATTCTTCAGGAGGAATCAGCACAAGAATGAAAGTAACGCCGATTACCTCACCGAATTACAAAAGCTGTCAAAGCACTGCCAATTCGGGGCAGGACTGGCAGATTCTCTACGAGACAAATTCGTCTGCGGTCTCCTAAGCGAAGGAACACAGAAAAGACTACTTTCTGAGAAAGATTTGACACTGGACAAGGCTTTCAGTGTGGCTGTATCATACAAAGCAGCAGCAAGAGGAGCTGCAGAGATACAGCAAAAGCCACAGGACTTCGGCACCCATGAAATGACACGGGGTTTCTAGAGATGTTATCGCTGCGGCAGATCCACCCATGACCAGAAGGACTGCTGGTTCAAGGACAAAGCATGCAGGCAATGCGGAAAGATGGGACACATTGCACGTGTATGCAGATCTGGAAAGAAATCCGCCGACAGTAAAAAGGTCAATAAGGAAAAGTACAGAAAGGTACAAATGATGACGGACAGTAGCTCCGAAGACCAGAAGAGCGATAGCGACTCCGGAAACAAGAGACTAAGCTGTCTCAAATTACATAATGTAATTGCCAAAGAAGATTACCAGACCATTTGGGTTACCCTCACGATAGCGGGGTCCCCAGTCAAAATGGAGCTAGATACAGGATCAGCTCTGACCGTCATGAGTCGACGGGATTACGAGCGGCTATTTCCGCATATACCTTTGAAAGACACATCCATTCTCTTGAAAACATATACGGGGCAGAAAGTATACCCCAGAGGGAAAATAAGGGTGCCTGTTGTATACAACGGCAAGGAAATACAGAAGTTGTATTTATACGTTCTGCAAGATGGTGGTCCGCCGTTGTTGGGACGTGAATGGATCAGAAAGATACGTTTAGACTGGCACTCCATTCAGGCACTGACGGTGACCAGTAAGAAAAAAAACGATGATGACGTCATACCTGGACGATTAAAAGAAATCTTGGCTAACGCCAAAGAAGTGTTTCAACAGGAACTAGGAACCCTGAAAGGCGCCACCGCCTCAATAAAAGTGGAAGATGCGGCAATTCCCAAGTTTTTTAAGGCAAGGCCGGTGCCATACGCAATTCGTCCAGCCGTTGAGGCAGAGCTGGAGAATTTGGAAAAAGCAGGCGTATTATCCAAGGCAGATTGGAGCGAGTGGGCAACACCCATCGTCCCGGTCATGAAGAAAACGTTGAATAATGATAAATCTGAAGAACAGAGAAAAGTTTGCATCTGTGGGGACTTCAAGGTGACTGTAAACCCGGTTCTTCACATGGTACAGTATCCTCTTCTGAGGATAGAAGATATTTTCGCCTCACTATCCGGAGGGAAACGTTTCACCAAAATTGACTTAGCACAGGCATATCTACAGATGGAGGTTGAGGAGGCCTCTAAAAAGTATCTCACGATAAACACACACAAAGGCCTGTACCAGTACAATTGACTGGTTTTCGGAGTGGCATCAGCTCCGGCTACCTGGCAAAGAGCTATGGAGCAAGTCCTGTAAGGGATTCCGGGGACTCAATGCTACCTAGACGACATCCTTGTGACAGGAGAAAACGACAACGAGCACCTTGCCAACTTGGAGCAGGTGCTCACGAGGCTGAGAGAACGGGGCCTACGAGCAAATCGCCCCAAGTGCGAATTTTTCCAGAAACAAATATCATATTGTGGCCATGTCATTAACGAAGAAGGGTTGCATAAGTCACCTGAAAAAATTAAAGCAGTCGTAAAGGCCCCAGCGCCTGAAAATGTCTCACAATTAAGGTCGTTCCTGGGATTAGTAAATTACTATCATAAATTTTTACTAAACTTGTCGACGGTTCTGCACCCTCTTAACACACTGCTACAAACGGGAGTAGTTTGGAAATGGAGCGAAGACTGTAAACGTGCCTTCCATAAATGCAAAGGCTTGATCACGTCCAGGGAAGTGTTGGCTCATTACAACCCATCACTGCCAATCAGACTGGCGTGCGATGCATCCCCTTATGGCGTGGGAGCGGTATTATCGCATAGATTGCCTGATGGCTCGGAGCGGCCGATAGCTTTTGCGTCACGCTCATTGAACTCAGCTGAGCGTAACTATGCCCAGATCGACAGGGAGGCACTCAGCCTGGTGTGGGGGGTGAAGAAATTCAACCATTACCTACACGGACAAAAATTTACCTTGTTGACTGACCATCAACCCCTCGCCTCCATATTCAACCCTAAAAAGGGCGTTCCCATTATGACAGCACAAAGGCTACAGAGGTGGTCCCTTTTCCTAGGGGCACACCAATATGACATAGAATACAAAGGAACAAAACAGCATGGGAATGCTGACGGGTTATCGCGCCTACCGTTGCCAACGGTGGAAGAGGAGCCTACAGTGGACCCAGTGGAGATGTTCCACTCGACCATAGTGGAATGTCTACCGGTGACAAATTCTACCATTGAAAAGGAAATGCGAAATGACCCGACTCTCTCACGAGTCTACGATTTAACGGTGAAGGGATGGCCAGCACATGGCGAACCACTGTTGCCAGCATTCTCGCAAAGAAGAGAACAGCTGTCAGTGTGCCGAGGAACCTTGATGTGTGGATCCAGAGCGATGATTCCACCCAAACTCAAGGATAGAGTGCTAAAGGAGCTTCACGAGGGGCATCTGGGTGGAGTGAAAATGAAGAACTTAGCCAAAGCGTTTGTGTGGTGGCCAGGTATCGATGGAGACATCGAAGAAATGACCAAGAGCTGTCTAGGATGCCAGAAGGTCCAAAACGCCCCACCACAAGCCCCTCTACATCCATGGGAGTGGCCCTCATCTCCATGGCAAAGGGTACATATCGACTTTGCTGGTCCATTTATGGACTCAATGTTCTTAATCGCGGTGGATGCACACTCCAAGTGGCCGGAGGTAATAAAGATGTCCTCCACCACCACGGAAAAAACCATCACAGTATTAAGGACCCTATTCGCCAGGAATGGGCTGCCTGAACAGATCTGTTCTGATAATGGACCGCAATTTGTATCCGAAGAATTCAGGAAGTTCTTAAAAAACAATGGGGTTAAGCACTACACGTCCGCCCCATACCATCCCGCCACCAATGGATTGGCTGAAAGGTTTGTCCAGACCTTCAAGAAGGCCATAAAGGCCATGGCTAATGAAGACATAAATCTACAACATAAGGTAGATAACTTCTTGTTTGCGTACAGGAATGCAACACATGTGGTTACAAACCAAACCCCCGCCATGGTGTTTTTCAATAGAAGCCTAAGATGCCGGCTGGATTTGGTCAAGCCAAACGTCAGAAGGGACGTAGAGAACCGGCAATTTCAAAGCATGAATGAAAGGCCAACTAGAACCTTCCAGATAGGTCAACCAGTTTTGGCCCGGGACTACCGTACCGAGAAATGGCAGCCTGGAACTATTTGCACACGACTAGGACCGCTGATGTATACTGTGGACATTGGAGAAAGCATAATAAGGCGCCATGCTGACCAGATCATAGAGTCATCCAAAAAAGGACAACCTACACCACAACTCTATACGCCTAGTGATGAAGCAGAGATACCCATAGTATCTACCTCCGATCCGGTGATACTGGAACCAGATGAACCCGACACTGGCATTGAAGCCGAAGCGACCTTGCCAAAAGAACCTACTACACCACTGAGGTGTTATCCGGACCGAGTCAGGAAGCCTCCAGAGAGACTGAATTTGTAATTGATTAACTTCAGCAAATGTGTAGATTATTGTTATTGTAAAAATGTTATTTAATGATTACTTAAAATGTTATGTACTATTTATCTAAAAGGGGAGGAATTGTAGTGTATGTACCTTTAAGAGGAACTATGTTTTTGAAGCCCCTGTATACTGTAGTACCAGTAGTGACCACTCGGGTATATAAGCCTGTATAGCGTCTTGTGTAGTTAGTTCACCTCCAGACTTTGTTCAGTAAACACTTGTTAAATCAACTCCTGCATTCCGTGTCTCCATTAACACACGGATCTAACAACGGCCCCTGGGCCCGCTCCGCTACCCACAGGGCCATGACCGATCCGAACCTAGACTCATGTCCAAATTCCTGCCCGCTCCCCATAACCCTTTATTCCCTTTACTTCTAGGAAACTGTCTATTTCTGTTTTAAATTTATGTAATGATGTAGCTTCTACAGCTTTTTGTTGTGTATGTACCTTTAAGGGAATAACTGGGCTCAGACTGCAGTACCGGCAGTGACCACCCCTGTATAAATGGCACTAGCAGCCTTCTGTAGTTTCAGTTTCCCGATTGTCTCCATTCAGTAAAGACTTGTTATAATCCACTCCTGCTGTCCGTGTCTCAATTATACACGGACATAATATTGGCGACGAGCAGATACGAACTTACCTACAGTCTGCACCACCTCATGGGATCCATCCCTGAAGCGAAGTGAGCAGAGGTCGAGGCCAGAAGGAAGAAAGAAGCAGTAGAAATGGGCGTCGACCGTGGGCATCCGCCCCTGAGTCAGCGGAGTTGAAGATTGCAGGAGAGGCTGTCGAGAGCGGGGCTTGGTTCCTGTCGACGGTGCTTCAGCTAATCGGGCTGGTGGCAGGTAGTACACTGATGTTGTAGTGGTAGGGGACAGTATTATTAGGGGGATAGATAGAGTTCTCTGCAGCCGAGAGTGAGAGTCCCGAAGGCTGTGTTGCCTGCCCGGTGCCAGGGTTAAGGACATCTCCTCTGGGCTGGAAAGAAACTTGCAGTGGGAGGGGGTGGATCCAGTCGTGGTGGTCCATGTTGGTACAAATGACATAGATAGGACTAGGAAGCCGGTTCTGTTAAAGGAGTATGAGCAGCTAGCAGTCAAATTAAAAAACAGAACCTCAAAAGTAATAATCTCTGGATTATTACCTGAGCCACGAGCGAATTTGGCTAGGACAAATAAAATAAGAGAGTTAAATGCGTGGCTCAAAGACTGGTGTGGGAAAAATGGGTTTTGCTTCCTGGGACACTGGCACCAGTACTGGGGCAGGAGGGAGCTGTTCCGTTGGGACGGGCTTCACTTGGCCAGTGCTGGGACTAGAGTCCTGGCGGATCATATAACTAGGGCTGTAGAGAGGGCTTTAAACTAACTAGTGGGGGGGAGGTTCCTAGAGAGCAAATAATAAAAATGACAACAGAGAAGGTCATAGACTTAGGTAGCAGTGGGGAAATTAAAAACCAGAGCGTGTCAGAAAGGGGCAGAAGGTATGGAGTAAAAGGTAAAGTAATAAAAAGGGCAAAAGCAGGAACTAAGTGTCACAAAACACATTTGAAAGTTCTCTATCTGAATGCACGTAGCATTCGTAACAAAATAGACGAGTTAATGGCACAAATAGCTACATATGGGTATGATCTTGTGGCCATTACAGAAACATGGCTGCAGGGTGACAATGCCTGGGAATTAAACATACCAGGTTATTTAACGATCAGGAAGGACAGGCAGGAAGGAAGGGGAGGTGGGGTGGCTATGTTAATAAAGGAAGGAATCACTGTAATACAGAGAAATGATATTGGGTCAAAAGATCAGGATAATGAAACAGTTTGGGTGGAGATAAGGAATAATAAGGGGAAAAAAACACTAGTGGGCGTAGTCCATAGGCCTCCGAACAGTTGCAACTCGGTTGGACGGAGTATCAATCAGGAAATAGTTGAGGCTTGTAATAAGGGAACATCTATAATTATGGGGGATTTTAACTATCATATTAATTGGACAAATCAAATTGGGCAGGGCTGCCTTGAGGATGAGTTCATTGAGTGTATTAGGGATGGGTTTCTTGAGCAGTATGTAACTGAACCGACCAGGGGGCAAGCAACCTTAGATCTGGTCCTGTGTAACGAGACAGGATTAATTAAAAATGTCCTAGTAAAGGATCCCCTTGGAATGAGTGACCATAACATGGTTGAATTCCATATTCAATTAGAGGGTGAGGAGGTTGGATCTCAAACAAGCGTGCTAAGCTTGAATAAAGGAGACTATGAAGGTATGAGAGCGGAATTGAGTAAAGTGGATTGGGAAAATAGATTAAAGGGTAAGACGATACATGATCACTGGTGTACATTTAAGGAGTTATTTTACAACTTCCAAAAAAAATATATTCCACTGAGAAGAAAAGGGTGTAAAAGAAAAGACAGCCATCCGTGGCTAAGTAAAGAAATTAGGGATAGTATTCGACTAAAAACAAGGGCATATAAGGTAGCCAAATCTAGTGGGAGGATAGAGGATTGGGAAAACTTTAAAAGACAGCAAAAAATAACAAAAAGGTTGATTAAGAAAGGGAAGGTAGATTATGAAAGTAAATTAGCAAAAAATATAAAAACAGATAGTAAGAGTTTTTACAGTTATATAAAAAGAAAAAGGGTGGCTAAAGTAAATGTTGGTCCCTTAGAGGATGAGGCCGGGAAATTAATGGTGGGAAATATGGAGATGGCAAAAACACTGAATGAATATTTTGTATCAGTCTTTACAGTAGAGGACACTAAGAATATCCCAACACTGGACAAGCAGCGGGCTATAGGGGGGGGAGGAGATAAACACGATCAAAATCACTAAGGAAGTGGTACTCGGTAAAATAATGGGACTCAAGGCGGATAAATCGCCTGGACCTGATGGCTTACATCCTAGGGTCTTGAGGGAAGTGGCGGTAGGGATTGTGGATGCATTGGTAATAATCTTCCAAAACTCCCTGGACTCAGCAAAGGTCCCGGCAGACTGGAAAACTGCGAATGTAACACCCTTATTTAAAAAGGGCAGTAGACAGAAGGCTGGAAACTATAGACCGGTTAGCCTAACATCTGTGGTAGGTAAAATTTTGGAGTCCATTATTAAGGAGACAGTAACAGGACATTTGGATAATCATAATTTAATAAGACAAAATCAGCATGGTTTTATGAAGGGGAAGTCATGTTTGACAAATTTGCTGGAGTTCTTTGAGGAAGTAACATATAGGGTGGATAAAGGTGAACCAGTGGACGTAGTGTATTTAGACTTCCAAAAGGCATTTGACAAGGTACCACACAAAAGATTATTGCTTAAGATAAAAAATCACGGGATTGGGGGTAATATTCTGGCATGGATAGAGGATTGGCTATCTAACAGAAGGCAGAGAGTTGGGATAAATGGTTCATTCTCAGACTGGCAATCAGTAACCAGTGGTGTTCCACAGGGGTCAGTGCTGGGTCCCCAACTCTTCACAATCTATATTAACGATTTGGAGGAGGGGGCCGAGTGTAACATATCAAAGTTTGCAGATGATACTAAGATGGGAGGGAAAGTAATGAGTGAGGAGGACATAAAAAACCTGCAAAGGGACATAGACAGGCTAAGTAAGTGGGCAGAGATTTGGCAGATGGAATACAATACTGGAAAGTGTGAGGTTATGCACTTTGGCAGGAAAAATCGTAGAGCAAGTTATTATCTTAATGGCAAGAAACTGGAGAGTGCTGAAGTACAAAGGGATCTGGGGGTCCTGGTGCACGAAACTCAAAAGGTTAGTATGCAGGTGCAGCAAGTGCTTAAGAAGGCCAATGGAATGTTGGCTTTCATTGCTAGGGGGATAGAATATAAAAATAGGGAGGTATTGCTTCAGTTGTACAAGGTATTGGTGAGACCGCACCTGGAATACTGCATACAGTTTTGGTGTCCATACTTAAGAAAAGACATACTTGCTCTCGAGTCAGTACAAAGAAGGTTCACTCGGTTAATCCCGGGGATGAGGGGATGGACATATGAGGAGAGGTTGAGTAGATTGGGACTCTACTCATTGGAGTTCAGAAGAATGAGAGGCGATCTTATTGAAACATATAAGATTGTGAAGGGGTTGGATCGGGTGGATGCGGGGAGGATGTTCCCGATGATGGGTGAAACTAGAACTAGGGGGCATAGCCTTAGAATAAGGGGCTGCTCTTTCAAGACTGAGATGAGGAGGAACTACTTCACTCAGAGGGTGGTAGGTCCATGGAATATGCTGCCCCAAAAAGCTGTAGAAGCTACATCATTACATAAATTTAAAACAGAAATAGACAGTTTCCTAGAAGAAAAGGGAATTAAGGGTTACGGGGAGTGGGCAGGAATTTGGACATGAGTCTAGGTTCGGATCGGACATGGCCCTGTGGGTAGCGGAGCGGGCCCAGGGGCCGTGTAGCCTGATCCTGCTCCTATTTCGTGTGTCTAATTCTGTTAGATTCAGGAGATGGTGCTGTGATAGTAGATTGGCGGTTACGATCAGATCAGCCATGATCTTATTGAATGGCGGAGCAGGCTCGAGGGGCCGATTGGCCTACTCCTGCTCCTATTTCTTATGTTCTTATGTTACACACCGAGAGACACTGTAACACACCGAGAGACACGGTAACACACCGAGAGACACGGTAACACACCGAGAGACACCGTAACACACCGAGAGACACCGTAACACACCGAGAGACACCGTAACACACCGAGAGACACCGTAACACACCGAGAGACACCGTAACACACCGAGAGACACCGTAACACACCGAGAGACACCGTAACACACCGAGCCACTGTAACACACTGAGAGACACTGTAACACACCGAGAGACACTGTAACACACCGAGAGAGACCGTAACACACCGAGAGACACCGTAACACACCGAGACACTGTAACACACCGAGAGACACCGTAACACACCGAGAGACACCGTAACACACCGAGAGACACCGTAACACACCGAGAGACACCGTAACACACCGAGAGACACCGTAACACACCGAGAGACACTGTAACACACCGAGAGACACTGTCACACACTGAGACACTGTAACGCACCGAGAGACACCGTAACACACCGAGAGACACCGTAACACACCGAGAGACACCGTAACACACCGAGAGACACCGTAACACACCGAGAGGCACCGTAACACACCGAGAGACACCCTAACACACCGAGAGGCACCCTAACACACCGAGAGGCACCGTAACACACCGAGAGACACCGTAACACACCGAGAGACACCGTAACACACCGAGAGACACCGTAACACACCGAGAGACACCGTAACACACCGAGAGACACCGTAACACACCGAGAGACACTGTAACACACCGAGAGACACTGTAACACACTGAGACACTGTAACACACCGAGAGACACCGTAACACACCGAGAGACACCGTAACACACCGAGAGACACCGTAACACACCGAGAGACACCGTAACACACCGAGAGACACCGTAACACACCGAGAGACACCGTAACACACCGAGAGACACCGTAACACACCGAGAGACACCGTAACACACCGAGAGACACCGTAACACACCGAGAGACACTGTAACACACCGAGAGACACTGTAACACACCAAGAGACACTGTAACACACTGAGACACCGTAACACACCGAGAGACACTGTAACACACCGAGAGACACTGTAACACACCAAGAGACACCGTAACACACCGAGAGACACCGTAACACACCGAGAGACACCGTAACACACCGAGAGACACCGTAACACACCGAGAGACACCGTAACACACCGAGAGACACCGTAACACACCGAGAGACACTGTAACACACTGAGACACTGTAACACACCGAGAGACACCGTAACACACCGAGAGACACCGTAACACACCGAGAGACACCGTAACACACCGAGAGACACCGTAACACACCGAGAGACACCGTAACACACCGAGAGACACCGTAACACACCGAGAGACACCGTAACACACCGAGAGACACCGTAACACACCGAGAGACACAGTAACACACCGAGAGACACTGTAACACACCGAGAGACACTGTAACACACCGAGAGACACTGTAACACACTGAGACACCGTAACACACCGAGAGACACTGTAACACACCGAGAGACACTGTAACACACCAAGAGACACCGTAACACACCGAGAGACACCGTAACACACCGAGAGACACCGTAACACACCGAGAGACTCTGTAACACACCGAGAGACACCGTAACACACCGAGAGACACCGTAACACACCGAGGGACACCGTAACACACCGAGAGACACTGTAACACAACGAGAGACACCGTAACATACCGAGAGACACTGTAACACACCGAGAGACACCGTAACACACCGAGAGACACTGTTGTGATGAAATATTCCATTCATCACTCATCAGTATTTCTCTGCCTGTGACTGTGGTTGGTTTCAGTTTCATTTCCATTGTATTGTACTGTGTGTAGGGATCCGCCCATACCTGGCTCCTATGTAAGCTGTCCCAGCCTGCAGCACATCCAGTACGGCAGACCTCTGGATGGAAGATACATTCTCCTCTGTGTGTTAACTTCTAAGTCAATAAAAGCCT
Source organism: Somniosus microcephalus (assembly GCF_052327205.1). Taxonomy (NCBI): domain Eukaryota; kingdom Metazoa; phylum Chordata; class Chondrichthyes; order Squaliformes; family Somniosidae; genus Somniosus; species Somniosus microcephalus. The sequence goes on along the minus strand of NC_140988.1, from coordinate 389,986,782 downwards.
TGTTTTGTTTCGCTAACATCGAGTCTCGGATTTATTGAGGCACATCAATTTTATTGACTTAATTTTCAACACAATGGATCAACTCTTGAAACCCGAACGTTTGGATTTGGACCAGCATGCTTCGGATGCATCGGCACACTTCGGACACTGGATTATGTGTATGGAGTTCTTCCTGGACAATTCCGCAGCTGTCAAAGACGCTACGGACGCTGCGAGTATGAAACTCGGAATTCTGCGGAATTGGGTAAGCCACCGGGTTTACCCCCACATCCAAGACGCCGACACGTACCCGGCCGCCTGCGACATCTTAAAGGCGCATTACCAGCAGCCTACGAATGAGGTGTATGCTAGGCACCTGCTCGCTACTCGCGCACAGCGACCTGGGGAATCGGTGGAGGAGTTCCTAGGCACCCTGAAAACGCTTGGCAAAGACTGCAAGTGCCAAGATGTAAAAGCCACAGTGTACACTGATGAGCTTGTTCGCGATGCCTTTATCACAGGCCTCAGCTCCACTTACATCCGGCAGAGACTGCTGGAAAAAACGGGATTGGACCTGAAACAGGCTGCGGACACAGCACGATCCCTGGATGTGGCCCAGAGAAACTCGGACGCCTACTCTTCAGCCCGCGCTGTCCACGCCGCCATGTGTGCACCAAGGGCGCCGCCATCTTGGAAGGCATCTTCCCCGCCCGGCAGCCCGACACCGTCGGGGCCCCGCTCTCCCCCCCGAAGCCCTACGACAGCCGCGACGTGTCGGGGACCCAACTGCTACTTCTGCGGGCAGCCGAAGTACACCAGAAACCTGTGCCCGGTGAAAGGCACCACCTGCTTTAAGTGCGGTAAGAAGGGGCACTTCGGGAAGGTGTGCAGAGGGAACCCCGCCGGAAAACCCGCCACCGCCGCGTGTGCGCCGTGGGAGCGGCCATCTTGGACGCCATCTTGCCCGACCTCGTGGGGTCCGCCATCTTGTGAGCAGACAGCGTGGACGCCATCTTGTCTCGATCAGGGCCCTACAGTGGCATCGGTCACAGTGGACCAGACCAGGCCGCACCCGCTATCCAAATCAATGGTGGACATCGAGGTAAACGGGTGCAGGGTTAAATGTTTAATTGACAGTGGAAGCACGGAGAGTTTTATCCACCCTGAACTGGTACAACAACTCTCCCTAAAGGTGGTCCCTACTCGGGGTACCATCTCCATGGCTGATAAAACCCAGACATCGACCATTATGGGTTACTGCTCGGTACAATTGTCCGTTAATGGAACTGTATACGATAATTTTAAAGTATTAATCATGAAGAATCTATGTGCGAGCGTGATCTTGGGCCTGGATTTCCAGTGCTACCACCAAAGCATCACGCTCAATTACGGTGGGTCCCAGCCGCCCCTCACAGTGTGCGGTCTGGCTACCTTGAAGGTAAAGCCGCCTTCGCTATTCGCGAACCTTACCCCTAACTGCCGGCCAATAGCGACCAAAAGCAGGAGGTACAGCTGGGAGGACAGGCGGTTTATCGCGACCGAGGTAGACAGGCTCCTGAAAGAGCGCATTATTGAACGCAGCAATAGCCCGTGGCGCACCCAAGTGGTGGTGGTAAGTGGTAGCGAGAAGAAACGGATGGTGATCGACTATAGCCAAACGATCAACAGGTACACCCAACTAGACGCCTACCCGCTACCCCGCATATCAGAAATGGTGAACCAAATCGCCCAATACCGGGTGTTCTCCACCATCGACCTCAAGTCAGCGTACCACCAGCTCCCTATCAGACCAGAGGACCGCCCGTACACCGCCTTCGAGGCGAACGGACGCCTCTACCAATTCCTCAGAGTCCCCTTTGGGGTGACGAATGGGGTCTTGGTCTTCCAGAGGGAGATGGACCGCACGGTCGATGACCACCACTTGCAGGCAATCTTCCCCTACCTCGACAACGTCACCATCTGCGGTCACAACCAGCAGGATCACGACTCGAACCTCGAGAGGTTCCTGAAAACCGCACAAAAACTCAACCTCACCTACAACGAGGACAAGTGCGTTTACAACACCACGCGCCTCTGCATACTAGGCAGCGTGGTGGAGAATGGGGAAATCGGACCAGACCCCGACCGATTGCGCCCCCTACGGGAGCTGCCCCTGCCCAACACTCCCAAAGCCCTGAAAAGGTGCCTGGGGTTATTTTCTTATTATTCCCAATGGGTCCCCAACTACTCCGACAAAGCCCGCCCCCTCTTGAAAGCATCCTCTTTTCCGCTCTCTGCTGAGGCCCATGCCGCCTTCAAAAGCATTAAGCAGGATATTGAGCGGGCCACGCTACAGGCAGTGGACGAGAACACTCCCTTTCAAGTGGAAAGTGATGCGTCTGACTTCGCCTTGGCGGCCACCCTCAACCAGGCGGGGCGGCCCGTAGCTTTCTTCTCGAGGACCCTCCAAGGGCCCGAGATCAGACACTCCTCCGTAGAAAAGGAGGCCCAAGCCATCGTGGAGGCAGTGCGCCACTGGCGCCACTACCTAGCCGGCAAACGCTTCACCCTACTTACCGACCAGCGGTCGGTAGCGTTTATTTTCAATAATAAACAGAGGGGGAAGATTAAAAACGATAAGATTCTTAGGTGGCGGATCGAGCTCTCCACCTTCGATTATGACATCATTTACCGGCCAGGGGCCCTTAACGAATCCCCCGACGCCCTCTCACGAGGGATGTGTGCCAGCGCCACCGGGGATCGGCTACAGACCCTCCACAATGACCTCTGCCACCCAGGGGTCACGTGGCTGTTCCACTTCATAAAGTCCCGCAACTTACCCTACTCGATTGAGGAAGTTCAGTCCCTGACCAGGAACTGTCGCACTTGCGCTGAGTGCAAGCCTCGGTTCTACCGCCCAGATAGAGCCCACTTAATCAAAGCTACACGGCCCTTTGAGCGGCTCAGCTTAGATTTCAAGGGCCCCCTCCCGTCCATCGACCGCAATGTTTACTTCCTGAACATTGTGGACGAATACTCCCGGTTCCCATTCGCCTTCCCCTGCCCAGACATGACCAGCGCCACGGTCATTAAATGCCTCAACAGCCTGTTCTGCCTGTTCGGTATGCCGAGCTACATCCATACGGATAGGGGGGCGTCCTTCATGAGTGAAGAGCTACGCCAGTACATGCTGTCCAGGGGGATCGCCACGAGCCGTACCACCAGCTACAACCCCCGGGGTAACGGTCAAGTGGAGCGAGAGAACGGGACAGTATGGAAAGCAGTCACTCTAGCTCTAAGGACCAAAGGCCTCCCTATCTCCCGCTGGCAGGAAATCCTCCCAGATGTGCTCCATTCGATACAGTCGCTATTGTGTACTGCCACTAATGCCACGCCTCATGAGCGAATGTTTGTCTTTCCCCGGAAATCCACCTCAGGCGTATCCATGCCGTCATGGCTCTCCACCCCAGGTCCGGTATTCGTGCGAAGGCATGTGAGGGGCCACAAGACGGACCCTCTCGTGGAGTCAGTGCACCTACTCCACGCCAACCCCCAATACGCGTATGTCCGGCACGCCGACGGAAGGGAGGACACCGTGTCCATAAAAGACGTCGCCCCAGCCGGTAACGAAAACAACCACGACAACAGCAGCAACAACGACCACAGCAACTCTTACCCACCCACTACCCTTTCATCACCCCCGGAAGAACATCGACCAACGGTACCCCCACCAACTACCCCTTCAACAACCCTGGCGGCACCCCCGGCAGAGACCCAGGAGGCCACCGGGGACACCCAGCCGACACCCGCGGCACCACAACAGCCACGTCGGTCGCAGAGGACGATCAAACCCCCGAACAGACTAAATCTATAGAAGGGGTGAATGTGATGAAATATTCCATTCATCACTCATCAGTATTTCTCTGCCTGTGACTGTGGTTGGTTTCAGTTTCATTTCCATTGTATTGTACTGTGTGTAGGGCTCCGCCCATACCTGGCTCCTATGTAAGCTGGCCCAGCCTGCAGCACATCCAGTACGGCAGACCTCTGGATGGAAGATACATTCTCCTCTGTGTGTTACCTTCTAAGTCAATAAAAGCCTTGTTTTGTTTCGCTAACATTGAGTCTCGGATTTATTGAGGCACATCAACTGTAACACACCGAGAGACACCGTAACACACCGAGAGACACTGTAACACACCGAGAGACACCGTAACACACCGAGAGACACCGTAACACAGCGAGAGACACCGTAACACACCGAGAGACACTGTAACACACCGAGAGACACCGTAACACACCGAGAGACACCGTAGCACACCGAGAGACACCGTAACACACCGAGACACTATAACACACCGAGAGACACTGTAACACAGCGAGAGACACTGTAACACACCGAGAGACACTGTAACACACCGAGAGACATTGTAACACAGCGAGAGACACTGTAACACAGCGAGAGACACCGTAACACACCGAGAGACACTGTAACACACCGAGAGACACTGTAACACACCGAGAGACACTGTAACACACCGAGAGACACTGTAACACACCGAGAGACACTGTAACACAGCGAGAGACACCGTAACACACCAAGAGACACCGTAACACACCGAGAGACACTGTAACACAACGAGACACTGTAACACACCGAGAGACACCGTAACACACCGAGAGACACCGTAACACACCGAGAGACACCGTAACACACCGAGAGACACCGTAACACACCGAGAGACACCGAAACACACCGAGAGACACTGCAACACACCGAGAGACACTGCAACACACCGAGAGACACTGCAACACACCGAGAGACACTGCAACACACCGAGAGACACTGTAACACACCGAGAGACACTGTAACACACCGAGAGACACCGTAACACACCGAGAGACACCGCAACACACCGAGAGACACCGCAACACACCGAGAGACACCGTAACACACCGAGAGACACCGTAACACACCGAGAGACACCGTAACACACCGAGAGACACTGTAACACACCGAGAGACACCGTAACACACCGAGAGACACCGTAACACACCGAGAGACACCGTAACACACCGAGAGACACCGTAACACACCGAGAGACAGTGTAACACACCGAGAGACACCGTAACACACCGAGAGACACCGTAACACACCGAGAGACACCGTAACACTCCGAGAGACACCGTAACACACCGAGAGACACCGTAACACACCGAGAGACACTGTAACACACCGAGAGACACAGTAACACACCGAGGGACACCGTAACACACCGAGAGACACCATAACACACCGAGAGACACCGTAACACACCGAGAGACACCGTAACACTCCAAGAGACACCGTAACACACCGAGAGACACCGTAACACACCGAGAGACACCGTAACACACCGAGAGACACCGTAACACACCGAGAGACACCGTAACACACCGAGAGACACTGTAACACACCGAGAGACAGTGTAACACACCGAGAGACACCGTAACACACCGAGAGACACCGTAACACACCGAGAGACACCGTAACACACCGAGAGACACCGTAACACTCCAAGAGACACCGTAACACACCGAGAGACACCGTAACACACCGAGAGACACCATAACACACCGAGAGACACCGTAACACACCGAGAGACACCGTAACACACCGAGAGACACCGTAACACACCGAGAGACACCGCAACACACCGAGAGACACTGCAACACACCGAGAGACACTGTAACACACCGAGAGACACCGTAACACACCGAGATACACCGTAACACACCGAGAGACACTGTAACACACCGAGAGACACTGTAACACACCGAGAGACACCGTAACACACCGAGAGACACTGTAACACCGACGCTCTCTCACACACTGACTGTAACACCGACACTCTCTCACACACTGTGACTGTAACACGGACACTCTCTCACACACTGACTGTAACACCGACACTCTCTCACACACTGTGACTGTAACACGGACACTCTCTCACACACTGACTGTAACACCGACACTCTCACACACTGACTGTAACACCGACACTCTCTCACACACTGTGACTGTAACACCGACACTCTCTCACACACTGTGACTGTAACACCGACATTCTCTCACACACTGACTGTAACACTGACACTCTCTCACACACTGACTGTTACACCGACACTCTCCCACACACTGTGACTGTAACACTGATGGGCCTTCAATAACCACAAAACTATAAGTTATAGACTTAAACAAGTTGGCTTTTAATCACTAAGTTCAGAGCTAACATCTCAACACGCCGACTGGTTCACAGGAATGAGTCATACAGATCCTGGGATCTTTATGTAAGAGAAGTCAGGGGCGGAGCCAAGAGCCAAGACCTGGAACCTCCCAGGTTAGTCAGGAAAGAGGAAGTGAAACTATACACAGTGGGGGAGGGTAATATACATGAGTGCAAAACGAATACAGGATCAAGACAAACAGATTTCATTACATTCACCCCTTCTATAGATTTAGTCCATCGGGGTGATGTTTCTTAAAAGTTGGTATGAGTGAGTCTGTCAGGAGGTTTTGCAGTTCTCAGTGATCGGCGCAAAGCCGGTTGGGGTGCCTCTAGGGGAGTGGATTCTGGTTCCTCCGCTGTCCGGGCCTCCGCAGTGTCTTCCAGGTTATCTGCAGTGTCCTCCAGGTTAAAGTTGGGTATTGATACCTCTGGGCGTCCTGTCTCTTTTTGGTGTAGGTCTTCCTCGGGTAGTCTCCCATCGTTCTCTCCGCTCCCCGAGGGAGCGAGGTCTTTTATGGAAACAGTGTCCTCTCGCCCGTCAGAGTATTCGATATAGGCGTACTGAGGGTTTGCATGGAGGAGCTGTACCTTTTCCACAAGGGGGTCCGTTTTATGGCCTCTCACGTGCTTCCGCAATAGTACTGTCCCCGGAGACGTCAGCCACGTGGGTAGAGATATGCCCGAGGTGGATTTCCGGGGGAAAACGAACATCTTTTCGTGAGGGGTAGCGTTAGTGGCTGTACATAACAGAGACCTTATGGAGTGGAGCACGTCTGGGAGGACTTCCTGCCAGCGGGAGGTCGGAAGGCCTTTTGACTTTAAGGCTAACGTGACAGCCTTCCAAACAGTAGCATTCTCCCGTTCCACTTGCCCATTACCCCGGGGGTTGTAGCTAGTGGTTCTGCTAGTGGCTATCCCCTTCGAGAGCAAGAACTGGCGCAGCTCGTCACTCATGAATGACGTCCCCCTATCGCTGTGTATGTAGTTCGGCATGCCAAACATGCAGAATAGATTACAGAGACACTTGATGACCGTGGCACTGGTCATGTCTGGGCAGGGAATGGCGAAGGGGAAGCGGGAATATTCATCAATGATATTGAGGAAGTATACGTTACGGTCGGCAGAGGGAAGGGGTCCCTTGAAGTCCAGACTTAGGCGCTCGAATGGCCGTGTGGCTTTGATAAGGTGTGCACGGTCAGGCCTGTAGAAACGAGGCTTGCATTCCGCACAGATGCGGCAGGCTCTGGTCATTGCCCTGACCCCCTCGATGGAGTGGGGCAGATTGCGGGACTTTATAAAATGGTATAGTCGGGTGACCCCTGGGTGACAGAGGTCGTTGTGGAGACCCTGTAATTTGTCCGTATGAATGCTGGCACACATTCCCCGCGATAGGGCATCTGGGGGTTCATTAAGGGCTCCCGGCCTGTACATAATATCATAGTCGAACGTGGATAGTTCGATCCTCCACCTGAGTATTTTGTCATTCTTGATTTTCCCCCTTTGTTTGTTATTAAACATGAAAGCCACCGACCGCTGGTCGGTGAGCAGGGTGAAACGTTTGCCGGCTAGGTAGTGTCTCCAGTGCCGCACTGCCTCCACTATAGCCTGTGCCTCCTTCTCGACAGAAGAGTGCCTGATTTCAGGTCCCTGAAGGGTTCGGGAGAAGAAGGCCACAGGTCTCCCAGCCTGATTGAGGGTCGCAGCTAAGGCAAAGTCTGACGCATCGCTTTCGACTTGAAAGGGAATGCATTCGTCCACTGCACACACGGCAGCCCTTTCAATGTCCTGTTTAATACTGGTGAAAGCCTCCCGAGCTTCAACTGATAGTGGGAAGGACGTCGATTTAATGAGGGGTCGGGCCTTATCAGAGTAATTGGGCACCCATTGGGCATAATACGAAAAATATCCCAGGCACCTTTTTAAAGCTTTGGGATTGTGTGGCAGGGGCAGTTCCTTTAGGGGGCGTAATCGGTCAGGGTCCGGTCCAATTACCCCATCTTCCACCACACAGCCGAGGATACGGAGACGGGTTGTGTTGAAGACACATTTGTCTTCGTTGTAGGTTAGATTCAGCTTTAGGGCAGTTTTTTAAAATCTCGCAAGATTTAGATCGTGGTCTTGCTGGTTGTGCCCGCAGATAGTGACATTGTCCAGATAGGGGTAGGTAGCTTGTAGTTTATTCTCGTCAACCATGCGGTCCATCTCACGTTGGAAGACCGAGACCCCATTTGTTACCCCGAAGGGCACTCTGAGAAAATGGTAGAGGCGTCCGTTCGCTTCAAAGGCGGTGTATGGGCGGTCCTCCGTTCTAATGGGGAGCTGGTGATACGCGGATTTGAGGTCGATAGTCGAGAAGACTCGGTATTGCGCAATCTGGTTGACCATTTCTGATATGCGGGGTAAAGGGTAGGCGTCCAGCTGGGTATAAATATTAACAGTCTGGCTGTAGTCAATTACCATCCGTTTCTTTTCGCTATTTTTAACTATGACTACTTGGGCGCGCCACGGGCTGGTACTGCATTCAATAATGCCTTCCCGCAGGAATCTGTCCACTTCCGCCTTGATAAAGTGTCTGTCTTCCAGACTGTACCGTCTACTTTTGGTCGCTATGGGCCTACAGTTCGGAGCGAGATTAGTGAATAAAGAGGGCGGGCTGATTTTTAAGGTTGATAGGCCACAGACTGTGAGTGGCGGCTGGGACCCGCCATATGCTAGCGTGACACTTTCGTGGTGGCACTGGAAGTCCAGGCCCAAGATTACATTAACACAGAGTTCTGGCATCATGAGGAGTTTAAAATCCTTGTAGTCCGTGCCTTTTACAGTCAGTGTTACCACACAGTAGCCCAAAATGTCCGAAGTGTGGGGCTTAGCAGCCATAGCAATTCTGCTCCGTGTAGGGGTTACCGTTAATGAGTGCCGCCGTACCAGGCTAGGGTGGATAAAACTCTCGGTACTCCCACAGTCAATTAAACATTTCGTTAAATTCCCGTTTACCTGTATGTCCATCATGGATTTTGTCAACGGGTGTGGCCTGGATTGATCCACTGTGATCGAAGCCACTGTTGGGCCCTGGGCGGCCGTTGAGTTGGGAAAAGATGGCGGATCCCAAGATGGCGGCCCGCACAGCACGCACGAGGCGGTGACGGAGTTGGAAATCGGATTCCCCCTGCAGACTTGGCTAAAATGCCCCTTTTTCTTACATTTGAAGCATGTAGCGTCCTTCACTGGGCATCGTTGTCTGGGGTGCTTGGCCTGGCCGCAGAAGTAGCATTTCGGGCCTTGAGACATTGCCGCTGTAGTAGGACTCCTGGGTGAACTTCTGTGTGGGGACTCCGGCGGCGTAGAGCTGGTCTGAGACCTGGATAGGGAAGATGGCTGATTCCAAGATGGCGGCCCCCTCGGCATGCATGAGGCAGTGAGGGCCGCATGGCCGGAAGAATAAGAGTCAGAGTTTCTCTGGGCCACGTCCAGCGATCGCGCAGTGGCCACTGCCTTTTTTAAGTCCAGGACCTCCTTCTCCAGCAGTCCCTGCTGGATATAATTCGATTTGAGGCTCGTGATGAAGGAATCGCGGACCAATTCGTCAGAGTACGCATTGGCCGTCACGGCCTTGCAGTTACAGTCCCGGACCAGGTCCTTTAGGCCCTGTAAGAAATCGTCCATTGATTCCTCTGGTCGCTGCCTGCGTGTAGCCAGCAGATGTCTGGCGTACACTTCGTTTACCGGCCTCTGGTATTGGGCCGTCAGGATAGTGATGGCCTCCATGTAAGAGGTGGCGTCCCGGATGAACGAATAAATCCGATGACTTACGCGAGTAGTCAGTAGACTCAGTTAATCTACCTCGCTAGCGGATGAGGCCCCCGCGAAGAGTTCGAAGCATTTGAGCCAGTGTCCAAATTGATTTGATGCTTCAGCAGAATGTGGATCCAAGTCCAGACGCTCTGGTTTTAGGAGTTGATCCATCCTAGTATTCTTTAGTGATTAAAATTGATGGGCCTTCAATAACCACAAAACTAGAAGTTATAGACTTAAACAAGTTGGCTTTTAATCACTAAGATCAGAGCTAACATCTCAAAATGCCGACTGGTTCACAGGAATGAGTCACACAGATCCTGGGATCTTTATGTAAGAGAAGTCAGGGTCGGAGCCAAGAGCCAAGACCTGGAACCTCCCAGGTTAGTCGGGAAAGAGGAAGTGAAACTATACACAGTGGGGGAGGGTAATATACATGAATGCAAAACGAAGACAGGATCAAGACAAACAGATTTCATTACAAACACCGACACTCTCTCACACACTGACTGTAACACCGACACTCTCTCACACACTGACTGTAATACCGACACTCTCTCACACACTGACTGTAACACCGACACTCTCTCACACACTGTGACTGTAACACCGACACTCTCTCACACACTGTGACTGTAACACCGACACTCTCTCACACACTGACTGTAACACCGACACTCTCTCACACACTGACTGTACCACCGACACTCTCTCACACACTGTGACTGTAACACCGACACTCTCTCACACTGTGACTTGAACACCGACACTCTCTCACACTGTGACTGTAACACCGACACTCTCTCACACACTGTGACTGTAACACCGACACTCTCTCACACACTGTGACTGTAACACCGACACTCTCTCACACACTGTGACTGTAACACCGACACTCTCTCACACACTGTGACTGTAACACCGACACTCTCTCACACACTGACTGTAACACCGACAATCTCTCACACACTGTGACTGTAACACCGACACTCTCTCACACACTGACTGTAACACCGACACTCTCTCACACACTGACTGTAACACCGACACTCTCTCACAGACTGTAACACCGACACTCTCTCACACACTGTGACTGTAACAACGACACTCTCTCACACACTGTGACTGTAACACCGACACTCTCTCACACACTGACTGTAACACCGACACTCTCTCACACACTGACTGTAACACCGACATTCTCTCACACACTGACTGTAACACCGACACACTCTCACACACTGACTGTAACACCGACACTCTCTCACACACTGTGACTGTAACACCGACACTCTCTCACACACTGACTGTAACACCGACACTCTCTCACACACTGACTGTAACACCGACACTCTCTCACACACTGACTGTAACACCGACACTCTCTCACACACTGTGACTGTAACACCGACACTCTCTCACACACTGACTGTAACACCGACACTCTCTCACACACTGACTGTAACACCGACATTCTCTCACACACTGACTGTAACACCGACACTCTCTCACACACTGACTGTAACACCGACACTCTCTCACACACTGACTGTAACACCGACACTCTCTCACACACTGACTGTAACACCGACACTCTCACACACATTGACTGTAACACCGACACTCTCTCACACACTGAATGTAACACCGACACTCTCACACAGACTGACTGTAACACCGACACTCTCTCACACACTGACTGTAACACCGACACTCTCTCACACACTGACTGTAACACCGACACTCTCTCACACACTGTGACTGTAATACCGACACTCTCTCACACACTGTGACTGTAACACCGACACTCTCTCACACACTGACTGTAACACCGACACCCTCTCACACACTGACTGTAACACCGACACTCTCTCACACACTGTGACTGTAACACCGACACTCTCTCACACACTGACTGTAACACCGACACACTCTCACACACTGACTGTAACACTGACACACTCTCACACACTGTGACTGTAACACCGACACTCTCTCACACACTGACTGTAACACCGACACTCTCTCACACACTGTGAATGTAACACCGACACACTCTCACACACTGAATGTAACACCGACACTCTCTCACACACTGTGACTGTAACACTGACACTCTCACACACTGACTGTAACACCGACACTCTCTCACACACTGACTGTAACACCGACACTCTCTCACACACTGTGACTGTAACACCGACACTCTCTCACACACTGTGACTGTAACACCGACACTCTCTCACACACTGTGACTGTAACACCGACACTCTCTCACACACTGACCCAGTAAACTGTACAACATTAAAAAATCTTACAGATGGGCCAAAAACAGCACGGAAAAATACCAGAAAGCAATTAGCAACCAAACAACTCAAGCTCTCTTGGACACCTTTCTGGAAAAAAGATACACACACAATAAAGAAGGCGTAAACCGGGCAGTGAATAACCTAAATAATATTTTTGATAATTTGGCATCAATGTCAAACTTGAAAGTTCGAAAGAACAAACCCAAAACAAAAACAAAAAACTACGCAAAATGGCTTGACTCCGATTGCCAGAACATGAGGAAAAAACTCAGAAAAATATCAAACCAAAAACACAGACAACCAGAAAACGAGGAATTACGCCTTACTTATTGTCAGGCACTAACACAATACAAAAGCACACTCAGAACCAAGAAAGAGCAGTATATTAAGAATACACTCATCTCCATTGAGGAATCCATTGATTCCAATTGTTTCTGGGACAACTGGAATACATTACACAAAAAACAACACGATGAATTGGCCATTCAAAACGGAGACACATGGGAAAACCATTTTGAAAAATTATACCAGAAAAACACACTAAGCCCAGAGCAATACCAAATATGCGAAAAACTGGCAAAGCTAGAATCTGCCATAAAAGATAACCAAAACCCGATAGCTCTTTTTCAGATATTATGGGGTCTAATTGAAAAACTGAAGGACCTACGACCAGGAAAAGCTTGCGGGGCAGACGGCATCCTAAGCGAGATGATTAAACACACGGACGATAAAATGAGATTGGCTATACTGAAACTCTTCAACTTGGTTCTGAGTGTCGGTTACTTCCCTGATATCTGGAACAAAGGACTCATAACGCCCATATACAAAAGTGGGGATAAAGGTGACCCAAATAACTATCGAGGCATCTGTGTAAACAGTAACCTGGGGAAGGTTTTCTGTAGTATCATAAACAAAAGACTTATAAACTTCCTTGAGGAGCACAATGTCTTGAGTAAAAGCCAAATTGGATTCCTGCCAAACTATAGAACATCAGATCATATCTTCACCCTACAGACCCTAATTGACAAACACGTTCATCAAAACAAAAGCAAAATCTACGCATGCTTTATAGATTTCCAGAAGGCTTTCGATTCCATCTGGCACGACGGCCGATTCCTGAAACTTATCGAAAGCGCGGTAGGGGGAAAAACATATGATGTAATTAAATCAATGTATACAAACAACAAATGTGCAGTTAAAATTGGAGACAAACAAACAAAATACTTCCCACAGGGGCGGGGGGTGACGCAGGGCTCGCCAATCTCACCGACACTCTTTAATATTTACATAAATGAATTGGCAAAACTTCTTGAACAATCTACAGCACCCGGCCTCACCCTATATGAATCCAAGGTTAAATTCCTCCTCCATGCAGACAACCTGGTTCTGCTGTCACCAACTAAGGAGGGTCTACAGCAGAACCTGGATCTGCTGGAGTCGGTCTGTCAGACCTGGGCCCTGACAATAAACCTCCAAAAAACCAAAGTCCTCGTGTTCCAGCAAAGATCCAGACATCAGGGACCCAAAATAAATCTCACACTAGGAACAACTAAAATCGAACAAACCACTAACTACACATACTTGGGCATAAAAATCAGCTCTACGGGAAATTTCAAACTGGCTGTGAATGAACTGAAAGAGAAAGCTAGAAGGGCTTTCTATGCCATTAAAAGATCAATCCAAATAGAAATCCCAATTAGCATTTGGCTCAAAATGTTCAAATCTGTAATTGAACCAATTGCACTCCATGGCAGTGAAGTGTGGGGACCGCTAACACAACAAGAATTTGCAAAATGGGACAAACACCCAATTGAGATCCTACATGCAGAATTCTGTAAAAGTATCCTCCGGACTCAAAGGAAAACCGTAAACAATGCATGCAGGGCAGAACTAGGCCAATTTCCACTAATAATTACTATCCAAAAAAGAGCCACCAAATTTTGGAAACACCTAAAAATGAGCAACCCCCACTGCTATCATTACGAAGCCTTGAAATGCCAAGAGAGGACCATAAAGAAGAACTCCCTCAGTCAACTAGTCCTGGGACTCAGTGAAGCAACCACTAACAATACTAGCAATAACCAGCCCCAGGACAGTGACATCGTAGCACAGAGAATTCGACCCAACACAATTGTCACTAAGCAAAAGGAAAAATACCTGTCATATTGGGCAGAAATAACAAAAACCCAAAGCAAACTCAATTGCTACTTGGCCCTAAACAGACAATACAACATGGCTGAGTACCTGACCATGGTAAAGGATAACAAACTGAGAAAAACCTTGACAATGTACAGACTTAGTGAACATAGCCTGGCGATCGAAAAAGGCAGACACAGGCAGACCAGGCTGCCAAGAGAGGACAGGATATGCTCTCACTGCAGTCAGGGAGTGGTGGAGACAGAGATGCACTTCCTCACAGCCTGTGGAAAATATCAGGGCATCAGGGAGAATTTCTACCAAAAATTCTCACAAATATGCCCTGAATTCAGAAATTTGAATGACGACCAAAAACTCCCATACCTACTAGGGGAAGAGAGAAACTGTGTAACACTTCACTCTGTGAAAATAATAGGGTAATAATAGTGGGGGATTTCAACTTCCCCAATATAAATTGGGATAGTCAGAGTGTGAAAGGCTTAGAGGGTGCAGAATTCTTAAAGTGCATCCAGGAGAGCTTTTTGAGCCAACATGTAGAAAGTCCTACAAGAGAGGGGGCGGTACTGGACCTAATTCTGGGGAATGTAGCCGGGCAAGTGGTGGAAGTATCAGTAGGAGAGCATTTTGGCGACAGTGACCATAATTCGGTGAGATTTAAGGTGGTCATGGAAAAAGACAAAGACGGCCCGGAAATAAGGGTTCTAAATTGGGGGAAGGCCGATTTTAATATGATAAGGCAGGATCTGGCCAAAGTGGACTGGGAGCAGCTACTTATAGGAAAATCCACATCAAAACAGTGGGAGACTTTCAGAAGGGAAATAGAGAGAGTACAACGCCAACATGTTCCTGTAAAGGTCAAGGGTGGGACCAACAAGCAAAGGGAACCTTGGATGACAAGGGATATACAAAAATGCATTAGAAATAAAAGGTTTTTTTTTGGCAGTTACAAAAGACTAAAGACGGAAGAAGCCCTAGAGGAGTATAAAAAGTGCAGGGGCATACTTAAAAAAGAAATTAGGAGGGCGAGGAGGGGCCATGAAATAACACTGGCGAAGAAAATAATGGAAAATCCTAAGATGTTTTATAAGTATATTAAGGGCAAGAGGATAACCAGGGAAAGGGTAGGGCCCATTAGGGACCAAAGTGGCAATCTGTGTGTAGAGCCAGATGATGTAGGCGGGGTTTTAAATGAATTTTTTGCATCTGTGTTCACTATGGAGAAAGACGATGCAGACATAGAAATCGGGCAAGGGGACTGTGACATACTTGAACATATTAGCATCGAGAGGGAGGAGGTGCTAGCGGTTTTAGCAGGCCAAAAATCCCCAGGCCCGGACGAGATGTATCCCAGGCTGCTGTGGGAGGCAAAGGAGGAGATTGCAGGGGCTCTGACACAAATTTTCAGAACCTCTCTGGCCACAGGGGATGTACCAGAGGACTGGAGAACAGCTAATGTAGTACCATTATACAAGAAGGGTAGCAGGGATAAACCAGGGAATTACAGGCCAGTGAGCCTAACATCTGTGGTAGGGAAATTATTGGAAAAAATTCTGAGGGACAAAATTAGTCTCCACTTGGAGAGGCAAGGATTAATCGGGGATAGTCAGCATGGCTTTGTCAAGGGTAAATCATGTCTGACAAATCTGATTGAATTTTTCGAGGGGGTGACGAGGGGGGTGGATGAGGGAAATGCTGTGGATGTGGTTTACATGGACTTCAGTAAAGCTTTTGACAAAGTCCCGCATAGGAGACTGGTCAAGAAGGTAAGAGCCCATGGGATCCAGGGTGCCTTGGCGCGTTGGATCCTAAACTGGCTGAGTGGCAGGAGGCAGAGGGTGATGGTCGAAGGTTGCTTTTGTGACTGGAAGCCTGTGTCCAGTGGGGTACCTCAGGGATTGGTGCTGGGTCCCTTGTTGTTCGTGATCTACATAAATGATTTGGATGAGAATGTGAAAGGTATGATCAGTAAGTTCGCAGATGACACAAAAATTGGTGGGGTGGTAAATTGCGAGGAGGAAAGCCTCAGGCTACAGGACGATATAAACGGGTTGGTCAGATGGGCGGAAAAGTGGCAAATGGAATTTAACCCTGAAAAGTGCGAGGTGATGCATTTTGGACGGACAAATAAGGCAAGGGAATACACAATGAGTGGTAGGACCCTAGGAAGTACAGAGGGTCAGAGGGACCTTGGTGAACATGTACATAGATCCCTGAAGGCAGCGGAACAGGTAGATAAGGTGGTTAAAAAGGCATATGGGATACTTGCCTTCATTAGCCGAGGCATAGAATATAAGAGCAGGGAGGTTATGATGGAGCTGTACAAAACGCTGGTGAGGCCACAGCTGGAGTATTGTGTGCAGTTCTGGTCGCCTCACTATAGGAAGGATGTGATTGCTTTGGAGAGGGTGCAGAGAAGATTCACCAGGATGTTACCTGGGATGGAGCGCCTCAGCTATGAAGAAAGACTAAACAGGCTGGGGTTGTTTTCCTTGGAGCAAAGAAGGCTGAGGGGGGACCTGATTGAGGTGTACAAAATGATGAGGGGCACAGATAGGGTAGACAAAGAGGAACTTTTCCCCTTAGTAGGGGGTCAATAACGAGGGGGCATAGATTCAGGGTAAGGGGCAGGAGATTTAGAGGGGATTTGAGGAGGAACTTTTTCACCCGGAGGGTGGTTGGAATGTGGAACTCAATGCCTAAAAGGGTGGTAGAGGCAGGAACCCTCACAACATTCAAGAAGCATTTGGATGAGCACTTGAAATGCCATTGCATACAAGGCTATGGACCAAATGCTGGAAAATGGGATTAGACTGGACAGGGATGGATGGGCGGCGCAGACACGATGGGCCGAAGGGCCTCTTTCTGTGCTGTAAAACTCTATGACTCTATGACTCTATGACTAGCGGCACACTATGTTACAGCTTGCCATAAACAGAGGGACAACCAGTAAACCTAAGAAAAGAGTATATATAAATTATACGAATGTATATTTATACACTCAGGAATATATCTGTTTATACACTGTATGAATAGATCTGCGTTTATGTGTTCAACCATAAATGTATTTTGATGCTTTGGCAACATAAGATGTACCTTATCATGCCAATAAAGTGATTTAAATTGAATTGAATTGAATTGACTGTAACACCAACACTCTCTCACACACTGACTGTAACACCGACACTCTCTCACACACTGGGACTGTAACACCGAAACTCTCTCACACACTGACTGTAACACCGACACTCTCTCACACACTGTGACTGTAACACGGACACTCTCTCACACACTGTGACTGTAACACCGACACTCTCTCACACACTGTGACCTTAACACCGACACTCTCTCACACACTGTGACTGTAACACCGACACTCTCTCACACACTGACTGTAACACCGACACTCTCTCACACACTGACTGTAACACCGACACTCTCTCACACACTGACTGTAACACCGACACTCTCTCACACACTGTGACTGTAACACCGACACTCTCTCACACACTGTGACTGTAACACCGACACTCTCTCACACACTGACTGTAACACGGACACTCTCTCACACACTGTGACTGTAACACCGACACTCTCTCACACACTGACTAACACCGACACTCTCTCTCACACTGTGACTGTAGCACCGACACTCTCTCACACACTGTGACTGTAACACCGACACTCTCTCACACACTGACTGTAACACCGACACTCTCTCACACACTGACTGTAACACTGACACTCTCTCACACACTGACTGTAACACCGACACTGTCTCAGACACTGTGACTGTAACACCGACACTCTCTCACACACTGACTGTAACACCGACACTCTCTCACACACTGGGACTGTAACACCGACACTCTCACACACACTGTGACTGTAACACCGACACTCTCTCACACACTGACTAACACCGACACTCTCTCACACACTGTGACTGTAACACCGACACTCTCTCACACTGTGACTGTAACACCGACACTCTCTCACACACTGTGACTGTAACACCGACACTCTCTCACACACTGACTGTAACACCGACACTCTCTCACACACTGACTGTAACACCGACACTCTCTCACACACTGTGACTGTAACACCGACACTCTCTCACACACTGTGACTGTAACACCGACACTCTCTCACACACTGACTGTAACACCGACACTCTCTCACACACTGACTGTAACACCGACACTCTCTCACACACTGACTGTAACACCGACACTCTTTCACACACTGTGACTGTAACACGGACACTCTCTCACACACTGTGACTGCAACACCGACACTCTCTCACACACTGACTGTAACACCGACACTCTCTCACACACTGACTGTAACACCGACACTCTCTCACACACTGACTGTAACACCAACACTCTCTCACACAGACTGTAACACCGACACTCTCTCACACACTGACTGTAACACCGACACACTCTCACACACTGTGACTGTAACACCGACACTCTCTCACACAGATTGTAACACCGACACTCTTTCACACACTGACTGTAACACCGACACTCTCTCACACACTGACTGTAACACCGACACTCTCTCACACACTGTGACTGTAACACCGACACTCTCTCACATACTGACTGTAACACCGACACTCTCTCACACACTGAATGTAACACCGACACTCTCTCACACACTGACTGTAACACCGACACTCTCTCACACACTGACTGTAACACCGACACTCTCACACACTGACTGTAACACCGACACTCTCTCACACACTGACCGTAACACCGACACTCTCTCACACACTGACTGTAACACCGACACTCTCTCACACACTGTGACTGTAACACCGACACTCTCTCACACACTGACTGTAACACCGACACTCTCTCACACACTGGGACTGTAAAACCGACACTCTCTCACACACTGTGACTGTAACACCGACACTCTGTCACACACTGACTGTAACACGGACACTCTCTCACACACTGTGAGTGTAACACCGACACTCTCTCACACACTGTGACTGTAACACCGACACTCTCTCACACACTGGGACTGTAACACCGACACTCTCTCACACACTGTGACTGTAACACCGACACTCTCTCACACACTGACTAACACCGACACTCTCTCACACACTGACTGTAACACCGACACTCTCTCACACACTGACTGTAACACCGACACTCTCTCACACACTGTGACTGTAACACCGACACTCTCTCACACACTGTGACTTTAACACCGACACTCTGTCACACACTGACTAACACCGACACTCTCTCACACACTGACTGTAACACCGACACTCTCTCACACACTGACTGTAACACCGACACTCACTCACACACTGTGACTGTAACACCGACACTCTCTCACACACTGACTGTAACACCGACACTCCCTCACACACTGACTGTAACACCGACACTCTCTCACACACTGTGACTGTAACACGGACACTCTCTCACACACTGACTGTAACACCGACACTCTCTCACACACTGACTGTAACACCGACACTCTCTCACACACTGTGACTGTAACACGGACACTCTCTCACACACTGTGACTGCAACACCGACACTCTCTCACACACTGACTGTAACACCGACACTCTCTCAGACACTGTGACTGTAACACCGACACTCTCTCACAGAGACTGTAACACCGACACTCTCTCACACACTGACTGTAACACCGACACTCTCTCACACACTGACTGTAACACCGACACTCTCTCACACACTGACTGTAACACCGACACTCTCTCACACACTGTGACTGTAACACCGACACTCTCTCACACACTGTGACTGTAACACTGACACTCTCTCACACACTGACTGTAAAACAACACTCTCTCACACACTGACTGTAACACCGACACTCTCTCACACACTGACTGTAACACCGACACTCTCACACACTGACTGTAACACCGACACTCTCTCACACACTGACTGTAACACCGACACTCTCTCACACACTGACTGTAACACCGACACTCTCTCACACACTGACTGTAACACCGACACACTCTCACACACTGACTGTAACAGCGACACTCTCTCACACACTGACTGTAACAGCGACACTCCTCACACACTGACTGTAACACCGACACTCTCTCACACACTGTGAGTGTAACACCGACACTCTCTCACACACTGACTGTAACACCGACACTCTCACACACTGACTGTAACACCGACACTCTCTCACACACTGACTGTAATAACGACACTCTCTCACACACTGACTGTAACACCGACACTCTCTCACACACTGACTGTAACACCGACACTCTCTCACACACTGTGACTGTAACACCGACACTCTCTCACACACTGTGATTGTAACACCGACACTCTCTCACACACTGTGACTGTAACACCGACACTCTCTCACACACTGACTGTAACACCGACACTCTCTCACACACTGACTGTAATACCGACACTCTCTCACACACTGACTGTAACACCGACACTCTCTCACACACTGTGACTGTAACACCGACACTCTCTCACACACTGACTGTAACACCGACACTCTCTCACACACTGACTGTAACACCGACACTCTCTCACACACTGTGACTGTAACACCGACACTCTCTCACACACTGACTGTAACACCGACACTCTCTCACACACTGACTGTAACACCGACACTCTCTCACACACTGACTGTAACACCGACACTCTCTCACACACTGACTGTAACACCGACACTCTCTCACACACTGACTGTAACACCGACACTCTCTCACACACTGACTGTAACACCGACACTCTCTCACACACTGACTGTAACACCGACACTCTCTCACACACTGACTGTAACACCGACACTCTCTCACACACTGACTGTAACACCGACACTCTCTCACACACTGACTGTAACACCGACACTCTCTCACACACTGACTGTAACACCGACACTCTCTCACACACTGTGACTGTAACACCGACACTCTCTCACACACTGACTGTAACACCGACACTCTCTCACACACTGACTGTAACACCGACACTCTCTCACACACTGACTGTAACACCGACACACTCTCACACACTGACTGTAACACCGACACACTCTCACACACTGACTGTAACACCGACACTCTCTCACACACTGACTGTAACACCGACACTCTCTCACACACTGACTGTAACACCGACACTCTCTCACACACTGACTGTAACACCGACACTCTCTCACACACTGACTGTAACACCGACACTCTCTCACACACTGACTGTAACACCGACACTCTCTCACACACTGTGACTGTAACACCGACACTCTCTCACACACTGACTGTAACACCGACACTCTCTCACACACTGACTGTAACACCGACACTCTCTCACACACTGACTGTAACACCGACACACTCTCACACACTGACTGTAACACCGACACTCTCTCACACACTGACTGTAACACCGACACTCTCTCACACACTGACTGTAACACCGACACTCTCTCACACACTGTGACTGTAACACCGACACTCTCTCACACACTGACTGTAACACCGACACTCTCTCACACACTGACTGTAACACCGACACTCTCTCACACACTGTGACTGTAACACCGACACTCTCTAACACACTGTGACTGTAACACTGACACTCTCTCACACACTGACTGTAAAACAACACTCTCTCACACACTGACTGTAACACCGACACTCTCTCACACACTGACTGTAACACCGACACTCTCACACACTGACTGTAACACCGACACTCTCTCACACACTGACTGTAACACCGACACTCTCTCACACACTGACTGTAACACCGACACTCTCTCACACACTGACTGTAACACCGACACACTCTCACACACTGACTGTAACAGCGACACTCTCTCACACACTGACTGTAACACCGACACTCTCTCACACACTGACTGTAACACCGACACTCTCACACACTGACTGTAACACCGACACTCTCTCACACACTGACTGTAACACCGACACTCTCTCACACACTGACTGTAATAACGACACTCTCTCACACACTGACTGTAACACCGACACTCTCTCACACACTGACTGTAACACCGACACTCTCTCACACACTGTGACTGTAACACCGACACTCTCTCACACACTGTGATTGTAACACCGACACTCTCTCACACACTGTGACTGTAACACCGACACTCTCTCACACACTGACTGTAACACCGACACTCTCTCACACACTGACTGTAATACCGACACTCTCTCACACACTGACTGTAACACCGACACTCTCTCACACACTGTGACTGTAACACCGACACTCTCTCACACACTGACTGTAACACCGACACTCTCTCACACACTGACTGTAACACCGACACTCTCTCACACACTGACTGTAACACCGACACTCTCTCACACACTGACTGTAACACCGACACTCTCTCACACACTGACTGTAACACCGACACTCTCTCACACACTGACTGTAACACCGACACTCTCTCACACACTGTGACTGTAACACCGACACTCTCTCACACACTGTGACTGTAACACCGACACTCTCTCACACACTGACTGTAAAACCGACACTCTCTCACACACTGACTGTAACACCGACACTCTCTCACACACTGACTGTAACACCGACACTCTCTCACACACTGTGACTGTAACACCGACACTCTCTCACACACTGTGACTGTAACACCGACACTCTCTCACACACTGACTGTAAAACCGACACTCTCTCACACACTGACTGTAACACCGACACTCTCTCACACACTGACTGTAACACCGACACTCTCTCACACACTGACTGTAACACCGACACTCTCTCACACACTGACTGTAACACCGACACTCTCTCAACAACTCACTGACTGTAACACCGACACTCTCTCACACACTGACTGTAACACCGACACTCTCTCACACACTGTGACTGTAACACCGACACTCTCTCACACACTGACTGTAACACCGACACTCTCTCACACACTGACTGTAACACCGACACTCTCTCACACACTGACTGTAACACCGACACTCTCTCACACACTGACTGTAACACCGACACTCTCTCACACACTGACTGTAACACCGACACTCTCTCACACACTGACTGTAACACCGACACTCTCTCACACACTGTGACTGTAACACCGACACTCTCTCACACACTGACTGTAACACCGACACTCTCTCACACACTGACTGTAACACCGACACTCTCTCACACACTGACTGTAACACCGACACTCTCTCACACACTGTGACTGTAACACCGACACTCTCTCACACACTGACTGTAACACCGACACTCTCTCACACACTGACTGTAACACCGACACTCTCTCACACACTGACTGTAACACCGACACTCTCACACACTGACTGTAACACCGACACTCTCTCACACACTGACTGTAACACCGACACTCTCTCACACACTGACTGTAACACCGACACTCTCTCACACACTGACTGTAACACCGACACTCTCTCACACACTGTGACTGTAACACCGACACTCTCTCACACACTGTGACTGTAACACCGACACTCTCTCACACACTGACTGTAACACCGACACTCTCTCACACACTGACTGTAACACCGACACTCTCTCACACACTGACTGTAACACCGACACTCTCTCACACACTGACTGTAACACCGACACACTCTCACACACTGACTGTAACACCGACACTCTCTCACACACTGACTGTAACACCGACACTCTCTCACACACTGACTGTAACACCGACACTCTCTCACACACTGACTGTAACACCGACACTCTCTCACACACTGACTGTAACACCGACACTCTGTCACACACTGACTGTAACACGGACACTCTCTCACACACTGAGTGTAACACCGACACTCTCTCACACACTGTGACTGTAACACCGACACTCTCTCACACACTGGGACTGTAACACCGACACTCTCTCACACACTGTGACTGTAACACCGACACTCTCTCACACACTGACTAACACCGACACTCTCTCACACACTGACTGTAACACCGACACTCTC
>NC_140988.1:389879848-389961758 GCF_052327205.1 Somniosus microcephalus | reverse complement strand
CCCCCCCTCCCCCCCCAGTCGCGCGCGACCCCCCCTCCCCCCCCAGTCGCGCGCGACCCCCCCTCCCCCCCCAGTCGCGCGCAGCGCCCCCCCCTCCCCCCCCAGTCGCGCGCGCCCCCCCCTCCCCCCCAGTCGCGCGCGCCCCCCCCTCCCCCCCCAGTCGCGCGCGCCCCCCCCCTCCCCCCCCAGTCGCGCGCGCCCCCCCTCCCCCCCCAGTCGCGCGCGCGCCCCCCCTCCCCCCCCAGTCGCGCGCGCCCCCCCCTCCCCCCCAGTCGCGCGCGCCCCCCCTCCCCCCCCAGTCGCGCGCGCCCCCCCCTCCCCCCCAGTCGCGCGCGCCCCCCCCTCCCCCCCCAGTCGCGCGCGCCCCCCCTCCCCCCCAGTCGCGCGCGCCCCCCCCTCCCCCCCCAGTCGCGCGCGCCCCCCCCCTCCCCCCCCAGTCGCGCGCGCCCCCCCCTCCCCCCCAGTCGCGCGCGCCCCCCCCCTCCCCCCCCAGTCGCGCGCGCCCCCCCCTCCCCCCCAGTCGCGCGCCCCCCCTCCCCCCCAGTCGCGCGCCCCCCCCCTCCCTCCCAGTCGCGCGCCCCCCCCCTCCCCCCCAGTCTCGCGCGCCCCCCTCCCCCCCAGTCGCGCGCCCCCCTCCCCCCCAGTCGCGCGCCCCCCCTCAGTCGCGCCCCCCCCCCCCCAGTCGCGCGCCCCCCCCCCAGTCGCGCGCACCACCCCCCCCCCCCGTCGCGCGCCACCCCCCCCCTCCCCCCCCAGTCGCGCCCCCCCCCCCCCGTCGCGCCCCCCCCTCCCCCCCGTCGCGCGCCCCCCCCTCCCCCCCAGTCGCGCGCCCCCCCTCCCCCCCCAGTCGCGCCCCCCTCCCCCCCAGTCGCGCGCCCCCCCTCCCCCCCAGTCGCGCGCCCCCCCCTCCCCCCCCAGTCGCGCGCCCCCCCCTCCCCCCCAGTCGCGCGCCCCCCCTCCCCCCCAGTCACGCGCCCCCCCTCCCCCCCAGTCGCTCTCCCTCTCCCTCTCCCCCTCTCTCTCAATTCACAATTCACAATTCAATTCAATTCAAATTGCTTTATTGGCATGACAAGGTACATCTTATGTTGCCAAAGCACCGAAAAAACATTTATGGTTGAACACATAAACGCAGATCTATCCATACAGTGTATAAACAGATTTTTTCCTGTGTGTATAAATATACACTCATAATTTGCATGGAATCTTTTCTTAGGTTTAATGGTTGTCCCTCTGCTTATGGCAAGCTGTAACATAGTTTGCCGCTAAAGTTACGCAATTTCTCTGTTCCCCTAATAGGTATGGGAGTTTTTGGTCGTCATTCAAATTTTTGAATTCAGGGCATATTTTTGTGAATTTTGGGTAGAAATTCCCCCTTATGTCCTGATAGTTTCCACAAGTTGTGAGGAAGTGCATCTCTGTCTCCACCACTCCCTGACTGCAGTGAGAGCATATCCTGTCCTCTCTTGGCAGACAGGTCTGTCTGTGTCTGCCTTTTTCGATGGCGAGGCTATGCTCACTAAGTCTGTACATAGTCAAGGTTTTTCTTAATTTGCTATCTTTTACCGTGGTCAGGTATTCGGCCATGGTGTATTGTCTGTTTAGGGCCAAGTAGCAATCGAGGTTGTTTCTGTCCAATAGGTCAGATATTTTTCCTTTTGTTTAGTGACAATTGTGTTGGGTCGAATTCTCTGGGCTACGATGTCACTGTCCTGGAGCTGGTTATTTTTAGTAGTGTTAGTAGTTACTTCACTGAGTCCCAGGACTAGTTGACTGAGGGGACTCTTCTTTATGGTCCTCTCTTGGCATTTCAAGGCTTCGTAATGATAGCAGTGGGGGTTGCTCATTTTTAGGTGTTTCCAAAATTTGATGGCTTTTTTTGGATATTAATTAGTCGTGGATATTGGCCTTGTTCTGCCCTGCATGCATTTTTTGCGGTTTTCCTCTGAGTCCGGAGGATACTTTTACAGAATTCTGCATGCAGGATCTCAATTGGCTGTTTGTCCCATTTTGCAAATTCTTGTCGTGTTAGCGGACCCCACACCTCACTGCCATAAAGTGCAATTGGTTCAGTTACTGATATAAAAATTTTGAGCCAAATGCCAATTGGGATTTCTATTTGGATTGACTTTTTAATGGCATAGAAAGCCCTTCTTGTTTTCTCTTTCAGTTCATTCACAGCCAGATGAAAATTTCCTGTAGAACTGATTTTTAAGCCTAAGTATGTGTAGTTTGTAGTTTGTTCAATTTTAGTTGTTCCTAGTGTGAAATTTGTTCTGTGTCCCTGATGTCTGGATCTTTGCTGGAACACCAGAACATTGGTTTTTTGGGGGTTTATTGTCAGGGCCCATGTCTGACAGAACGACTCTAGCAGATCCAGGTTTTGCTGTAGACCCTCCTCAGTTGGTGAGAGTAGAACCAGGTCATCTGCATAGAGGAGGAATATAACCTTGGAGTCATATAGGGCGAGGCCAGGTGCTGTAGATTGTTCAAGTAGTTTTGCCAATTCATTTATGTAAATATTAAAGAGTGTTGGTGAGATGGGCGTGCCCTGCGCCACGCCACGCCCCTGTGGGAAGTATTTTGTTTGTTTGTCTCCAATTTTAACTGCACATTTATTGTTTTGTATACATTGATTTAATTACATCATATGTTATTCCCCCTACACCACTTTCAATAAGTTTCAAGAATAGGCCGTCGTGCCAAATAGAATCGAAAGCCTTATGGAAATCTCTGTCGCTCTCTGTCGCTCTCTCTGTCTCTGTGGGTAGTGTGTGGTTTGAGTCTCTCTCTCGCTATGCGTTGTCAGCTTGCGTTAACCGTTGTTGGTCTCCGCTGATGATATTGTGTGGTGGGGGGGGGGGTGTCCTGGCAGCACAGGGCTGGGGTTGGTACCGTTTGACTCCTCTCTCTCCATCTTGTGTTTTTCTTGCAGATTCCACACTCGAGCAGTGGCAGGATGAGTGGCGAGGCGGGCAGCGGGAAGCCCCTGAAGGTGGGATCGCGTGTGGAAGTGATCGGCAAGGGGCACCGAGGCACCGTTGCTTATGTGGGTGCCACGATGTTTGCCTCCGGGAAGTGGGTTGGCGTGATCCTGGACGATGCCAAGGGCAAGAATGATGGGACAGTGCAAGGCAAGCGGTACTTCACCTGCGAGGACAGCCATGGCATCTTCGTACGCCAGTCACAGGTACGGATCGCACACTCCTGCCAGGCAGCGGGGGGGCGGGGTCTAGATTGGGGGTCCGCGGGTGGTTGGGGTTTGGGGGTGTAGGCAGTGGTGTTGGATTTCAGGGGTGCAGGCGATGTATGGTGGGTGATGTTTCTGCTTATTCTGTTTCAGATCCAAGTTGTAGACGATGGCGGTGATACCACGTCCCCTGAAACCCGCAGGAACCGTCTGCCTCAAAGGTTCCCAAACGAGGTATGAGTTCCTGTCTCACGGGGGGGCATTGGCTGTGCTGCATTCCATGGCTAAATAGGCTGCCAGCTCTCTGTGTCTAGCTTCACGTATGACATAGCCAATTGGATGTGGGATCAGAGGGTGTCTCACAGCCGGGGGGCTGAACATGAGCCAGAGGGGCAGAGATTGGAGGGAGTCGGGTGTTGTGGGACAGAGAGAGAATCATTCGGGGCTAAATACATAGAAATTACAACACGGGAATAGGCCATTTAGCCCATCCACTCCATGTCAGGATTTACCTTCCACGTGTGCAACAGTCCGAATCACATTTACCCGCCCTGTTCCCATTCCCTGGACCTTCCTCCTCCTCTCCAATCTAATCTGGAATGTTGACACAGTTTCTGCCTCAGCCACCAACTCTGGAACTGAATCCCACAGCTACTAGTCTCTTGGCATTTAACATTAAAAAAAATTTGTTCCTGGAATGTGGGCGTTGCATTTATTGCCCATTCCTAATTGCCCTCAAGAAGGTGGTGGTGAACCGCTGCAGTCCGTGTGGTGAAGTTTCTCCCACAGTGCTGTTAGGGAGGGAATTCCAGGATCTTGACCCAGCGACAATGAAGGAATGGTGATTATACTTCCTAGTCAGGATGGTGTGTGACTCGGAGGGGAACTTGGAGGTGGTGGTGTTCCCGTGCGCCTGCTGCCCTTGTCCTTCTAGGTGGAAGAGGTCGCGGGTTTGGGAGGTGCTGCCGAAGAAGCCTTGGCGAGTTGCTGCAGTGCATCTTGTAGATGGTACACACTGCAGCCACGGTGTGCCGGTGGTGGAGGGAGTGAATGTTTAAGGTGGTGGATGGGGTGCCAATCAAACGGGCTGCTTTGTCCTGGATGGTGTCGAGCTTCTTGAGTGTTGTTGGAGCTGCACTCATCCAGGCAAGTGGAGAGTATTCCATCACACTCCTGACTTGTGCCTTGTAGATGGTGGAAAGGCTTTGGGGAGTCAGGAGGTGAGACACTCGCTGCAGAATACCCAACTACCTGCTCTTGTTGCCACAGTATTTATGTGGCTGGTTCAGTTAAGTTTCTGGTCAATGGTGACCCCCAGGATGTTGATGTTGGGGGACTCGGCGATGGTAATGCTGTTGACTGTCGAGGGGCAGTGGTTGGACTCTCTCTTGTTGGCGATAGTCATTGCCTGGCACTTGTGTTGTACGAATATTACCAGCCAGTTATCAGCCCGAGCCTGAATATTGCCTGGGTCTTGCTGCATGTGGGCATGGACTGCTTCATTGTCTGAGGAGTTGTGAATGGAACTGAACACAAGAGCTAGGAGCAGGAATGAGCCATTCAGCCCTTCGAGCCTGCTTCACAATTCAATAAGGTCATAGAGTAAAACAGTGGAAGCCCTAGAGAAGTATAGAAAGTGCAGGGGGGTACTTAAAAAAGAAATTAGGAGAGCGAAGAGGGGCCATGAAAAAACTCTGGCGGGCAAAATAAAGGAAAATCCCAAGGTGTTTTATAAGTATATTAAGGGCAAGAGGATAACCAGGGAAAGAGTCGGGCCCATTCGGGACCAAAGTGGCAATCTGTGTGTAGAGCCGGAAGATGTAGGTGAGGTTTTAAATGAATATTTTGCATCTGTGTTCACTATGGAGAAGGACGATGTAGGCATAGAAATCAGGCAGGGGGGTTGTGATATACTTGAACAAATTAGTATTGAGAGGGAGGAGGTACTAGCGGTTTTAGCGGGCTTAAAAGTGGATAAATCCCTAGGCCCAGACGCGATGTATCCCAGGCTGCTGTGTGAGGTAAGGGAGGAGATTGCAGGGGCGCTGACACAAATTTTCAGAACCTCCCTGGCCACAGGGGATGTGCCAGAGGACTGGAGAACAGCTAACGTAGTACCATTATTCAAGAAGGGTAGTAGGGATAAACCAGGGAATTACAGGCCAGTGAGCCTAACATCAGTGGTCGGAAAATTATTGGAAAAAATTCTGAGGGACAGAATTAGTCTCCACTTGGAGAGGCAAGGACTAATCAAGGATAGTCAGCATGGTTTTATCAGGGGGAGATCATGTCTGACCAATTTGATTGAATTTTTCGAGGGGGTGACTTGGTGCGTCGATGAGGGTAGTGCAGTTGATGTAGTTTACGTGGACTTCAGTAAGGCTTTTGACAAGTCCCGCATGGGAGGCTGGTCAAGAAGGTAAGAGCACATAGGATCCAGGGCAATTTGGCACATTGGATCCAAAATTGGCTTATTGGTAGGAGGCAGAGGGTGATGGTCGAAGGTTGTTTTTGTGACTGGAAGCCTGTGTCCAGTGGTGTACCGCAGGGATCGGTGCTGGGTCCTTTGCTGTTTGTAGTGCACATTAATGATTTAGATATGAATGTAGGAGGTATGATCAGTAAGTTCGCAGATGACACGAAAATTGGTGAAGTGGTAAATAGCGAGGAGGGAAGCCTCAGGCTACAGGACGATATAGACGGGTTGGTCAGATAAGCAGAACAGTGGGAAATGGAATTTAACCCTGAAAAGTGTGAGGTGATGCATTTTGGGAGGACTAACAAGGCAAGCGAATACACAATGAATTCACAGAATCACAGAAACCCCACAGTGCAGATAGAGGCCATTTCGGCCCATCGAGCCTGCACTGACACACATCCCACCCGATCCCCGTAACCCCTACACCAACACGTAACCCCACGTATTTAATCCCCCTAACACTAAGGGTCAATTTATCATAGCCAATCAACCTAACCCGCACATCTTTGGACTGTGGGAGGAAACCGGAGCACCCGGAGGAAACCCACGCAAACACGGGGAGAATGTGCAAACTCCACACAGACAGTCACCCGAGGCCGGATTCGAACCCGGGTCCCTGGCACTGTGAGGCAACAGTGCTAACCACTATGCCACCGTGCATAGGACCCTAGGAAGGACAGAGGATCAGAGGGACCTTGGTGTGCATGTACATAGATCCCTGAAGGCAGCAGGACAGGTAGATAAGGTGGTCAAAAAGGCATATGGGAAACTTGCCTTCATTAGCCGAGGCATAGAATAATTGGAAGAATGAGAGGGGATCTCATCGAAACTTATGGGGTTCTAGCAGGACTAGACAGACTAGATGTTGGAAAGATGTTCCCGATGGTCGGGGAGTCCAGAACCAGGGGTCACAGTCTAAGGATAAGGGGTAGGCCATTTAGGACAGAAATGAGGAGGAATTTCTTCACCCAGAGAGTGGTGAACCTGTGGAATTCTTAGCACAGAAGGCAGTAGAGGCCAATTCATTAAATATATTCAAGAAGGAGTTGGATATATTTCTCAAGGCTAAAGGGATGAAGGTGTATGGGGAGAAAGCAGGGACCGGGTACTGAATTTGGATGATCAGCCATGATCGCAATGAATGGCAGAGCAGGCTCGAGGGGCCGAATTGCCTACTCCTGCTCCTATCTTACATAGAAACATAGAAGATAGGAGCAGGAGTAGGCCCTTCGAGCCTGCTCCGCCATTCAGTGAGATCATGGCTGATCATCCAAATTCAGTACCCTGTCCCTGCTTTCTCCCCATATCCCTTGATCCCTTTAGCCTTATGAAATATATCCAACTCTTTCTTGAATATATTTAATGAACTGGCCTCCACCGCCCTCTGTCGCAGAGAATTCCACAGGTTCACCACTCTCTGGGTGAAGAAATTCCTCCTCATTTCAGTCCTAAATGGCTTACCCCTTATCCTTAGACTATGACCCCTGGTTCTGGACTCCCTGGCCATCAGAAACATCCTTCCTGCATCTAGTCTGTCCAGGCCTGACAGAATTTTATAGGTTTCGATGAGATCCCCTCTCAATCTCCTAAACTCCAGTGAGTATAAGCCCAATCGACACAATCTCTCCTCATACGTCATTCCTGCCATCCCAGGTATCAGCCTGGTGAATCTTCGCTGCACTCCTTGCATGGCAAGAACGTCCTTCCTCAGGTAAGGCAACCAAAACTGCACACAATACTCAAGGTGCGGTCTCACCAAGGCCCTGTACAACTGTAGCATGACATCCTTGTTCCTGTACTCCAACCCTCTCGCTACGAAGGCCAACATACCATTTGCCTTCTTAACCGCCTGCTGCACCTGCATGCTTAGCTTCAGCGACTGGTGCACAAGGACACCCAGGTCTCTTTGCACTTCCCCTTCTCCCAATCTATTGCCATTCAAATAATAATCTGCCTTCCTGTTTTTGCCACCAAAGTGGATAACCTCACATTTATCCACATTATAGTGCATTTGCCATGTTTCTGCCCAATCACCCAACCTGTCCAAATCGTACTGGAGTTTCACGACATCCTCCTCGCAGCATACCCTCCTCGCAGCATACCCTCCCACCCAGCTTTGTGTCGTCTGCAAATTTGGAGATATTACATCCAATTCCCTCGTCCAGATCATTAATATATATTGTGAACAGCTGGGGTCCTAGGACCGATCCTTGTGGTACCCCACTAGTCACTGCCTGCCACTCGGAAAACGACCCGTTTATTCCAACTCTTTGCTTTCTGTCCGCCAACCAGTTCTCTGTCCAAGTCAATACCTTGCCCCCAATCCCATGTGCCTTAACTTTACACGCTAATCTCTTATGTGGGACCTTATCGAAAGCCTTCTGAAAGTCCAAGTACACCACATCCACTGGTTCTCCCTTATCTATTTTACCAGTTACATCCTCAAAAAATCCCAGTAGATTAGTCAAGCATGATTTACCTTTTGTAAATCCATGTTGACTTTAGAGTCATAGAGTTTTACAGCACAGAAAGAGGCCCTTCGGCCCATCGTGTCTGCGCCGCCCATCCATCCCTGTCCAGTCTAATCCCATTTTCCAGCATTTGGCCCATAGCCTTGTATGCAATGGCATTTCAAGTGCTCATCCAAATGCTTCTTGAATGTTGTGAGGGTTCCTGCCTCTACCACCCTTTCAGGCATTGAGTTCCACATTCCAACCACCCTCTGGGTGAAAAAGGCCCTCCTCAAATCCCCTCTAAATCTCCTGCCCCTTACCCTGAATCTATGCCCCCTTGTTATTGACCCCCCTACTAAAGGGAAAAGTTCCTCTTTATCTACCCTATCTATGCCCCTCATCATTTTGTACACCTCAATCAGGTCCCCCCTCAGCCTTCTTTGCTCCAAGGAAAACAACCCCAGCCTGTCCAGCCTCTCTTCATAGCTGAGGCGCTTCATCCCAGGTAACATCCTGGTGAATCTTCTCTGCACCCTCTCCAAAGCAATCACATCCTTCCTATAGTGAGGCGACCAGAACTGCACACAGTACTCCAGCTGTGGCCTCACCAGCGTTTTGTACAGCTCCATCATAACCTCCCTGCTCTTATATTTTATGCCTCGGCTAATGAAGGCAAGTATCCCATATGCCTTTTTAACCACCTTATCTACCTGTTCCGCTGCCTTCAGGGATCTATGTACATGTACACCAAGGTCCCTCTGACCCTCTGTACTTCCTAGGGTCCTACCACTCATTGTCTATTCCCTTGCCTTATTTGTCCGTCCAAAATGCATCACCTCGCACTTTTCAGGGTTAAATTCCATTTGCCACTTTTCCGCCCATCTGACCAACCCGTTTATATCGTCCTGTAGCCTGAGGCTTTCCTCCTCGCAATTTACCACCCCACCAATTTTCGTGTCACCTGCGAACTTACTGATCATACCTTTTACATTCTCATCCAGATCATTTATGTAGATCACAAACAACAAGGGACCCAGCACCGATCCCTGAGGTACCCCACTGGACACAGGCTTCCAGTCACAAAAGCAACCTTCCACCATCACCCTCTGCCTCCTGCCACTCAGCCAGTTTAGGATCCAACACGCCAAGGCACCCTGGATCCCATGGGCTCTTACCTTCTTGACCAGTCTCCTATGCGGGACTTTGTCAAAAGCTTTACTGAAGTCCATGTAAACCACATCCACAGCATTTCCCTCATCCACCCCCCTAGTCACCCCCTCGAAAAATTCAATCAGATTTGTCAGACATGATTTACCCTTGACAAAGCCATGCTGACTATCCCCGATTAATCCTTGCCTCTCCAAGTGGAGACTAATTTTGTCCCTCAGAATTTTTTCCAATAATTTCCCTACCACAGATGTTAGGCTCACTGACCTGTAATTCCCTGGTTTATCCCTGCTACCCTTCTTGAATAATGGTACTACGTTAGCTGTTCTCCAGTCCTCTGGTACATCCCCTGTGGCCAGAGAGGTTCTGAAAATTTGTGTCAGAGCCCCTGCAATCTCCTCCTTTGCCTCCCACAGCAGCCTGGGATACATCTCGTCCGGGCCTGGGGATTTATCCACTTTTTGGCCTGCTAAAACCGCTAGCACCTCCTCCCTCTCGATGCTAATATGTTCAAGTATGTCACAGCCCCCTTGCCCGATTTCTATGTCTGCATCGTCTTTCTCCATAGTGAACACAGATGCAAAAAATTCATTTAAAACCCCGCCTACATCATCTGGCTCTACACACAGATTGCCACTTTGGTCCCTAATGGGCCCTACCCTTTCCCTCGTTATCCTCTTGCCCTTAATATACTTATAAAACATCTTAGGATTTTCCTTTATTTTGCTCGCCAGTGTTATTTCATGGCCCCTCCTCGCCCTCCTAATTTCTTTTTTAAGTATGCCCCTGCACTTTTTATACTCCTCTAGGGCTTCTTCCGTCTTTAGTCTTTTGTAACTGCCAAAAGCCCCCCTTTTATTTCTAATGCATTTTTGTATATCCCTTGTCATCCAAGGTTCCCTTTGCTTGTTGGTCCCACCCTTGACCTTTACAGGAACATGTTGGCGTTGTACTCTCTCTATTTCCCTTCTGAAAGTCTCCCACTGTTTTGATGTGGATTTTCCTATAAGTAGCTGCTCCCAGTCCACTTTGGCCAGATCCTGCCTTATCATATTAAAATCGGCCTTCCCCCAATTTAGAACCCTTATTTCCGGGCCGTCTTTGTCTTTTTCCATGACCACCTTAAATCTCACCGAATTATGGTCACTGTCGCCAAAATGCTCTCCTACTGACACTGCCACCACTTGCCCGGCTACATTCCCCAGAATTAGGTCCAGTACCGCCCCCTCTCTTGTAGGACTTTCTACATGTTGGCTCAAAAAGCTCTCCTGGATGCACTTTAAGAATTCTGCACCCTCTAAGCCTTTCACACTCTGACTATCCCAATTTATATTGGGGAAGTTGAAATCCCCCACTATTATTACCCTATTATTTTCGCACTTTTCTGAGATTTGCCTGCATATCTGTTCCTCTATCTCCCCCTGACTGTTTGGGGGCCTATAGTACACTCCCAGCAAAGTGCTTGCCCCCTTTTTGTTTTTAAGTTCTACCCATATGGCCTCATTAGAGGAACCCGCTAATATATCATCCCTCCTTACAGCAGTAATTGACTCCTTAATTAATATTGCAACACCCCCTCCCCTTTTACACCCCCCTCTGTCTCGCCTGAAGATTCTATACCCTGGAATATTGAGCTGCCAGTCCTGACCCTCCCTCAACCATGTCTCCGTGATAGCAACAATATCGTACTCCCATGTGTTCAACAACAACTTCAGTTCATCCACCTTATTTGCAAGACTCCTTGCATTAAAATAAATGCCTTCCAGCCCTGCCATATTCTCTCTTGCCTTCACATATTTGCTCTGCCTTCCCAGCTGACTTGTTTTTCCCTCTGTATTTGGCTGTAAATCACCCCCTACTATAGCTCCACTCTGTACCCCATCCCCCTGCCAAGTTAGTTTAAACCCCCCCCAGCAGTGCTAGCAAACCTCCCCGCAAGGATATTGGTTCCCCTCTGGTTCAGGTGTAAACCATCCGACTTGTACAAGTCCCACCTTTCCCAGAAGCAGACCCAGTGATCCAGGAAACTAAAGCCCCCCCCCCCCCTGCACCATCCCTTTAGCCACGCATTCATCTGTTCTATCTTCCTATTCCTATACACACTAGCACGTGGCACCGGGAGTAATCCAGAGATTACAACCCTTGAGGTCCTGCTCTTTAATCCTTCACCTAGCTCCCTAAATTCTTGCTGCAGGACCTCATCCCTCTTTTTACCTATGTCGTTGGTACCAATGTGGACCACGACCACTGGCTGTTCACCCTCCCCCTCCAGAATGCCCTGCAGCCGCTCAGTGACATCCTTGACCCTGGCACCAGGGAGGCAACAAACCATCCTGGATTCACGTCTACGGCCACAGAAACGTCTATCTGTTCCCCTTACTATAGAATCCCCTACCACTATTGCTCTCCCGCTCTTTTTCCCCCCTTCCTGGGCAGCAGGAGCACCCCCAGTGCCAGGAAGTTGGCTGCTGCTGCCTTCCCCTGGTGAGTCATCCCCCTCAACAGTATCCAAAGCGGTATACTTGTTTGAAAGGGGGATGTCCGCAGGGGTTCCCTGCACTACCTGCCTGCCTTTGTTGCTCCGCCTGATGGTCACCCCCTGTGCTGCCCTACCCTGAGGCGTGAACAACTCGCTAAACGTGCTGTCCACGAGCCTCTCAGCATCGCGCATGCTCCAAAATTCATCCACCCGCAGCTCGAGCGCCGCAATGCGGTCTACAAGTAGCTGCAGCTGGATGCATTTCCTGCACACATGGTCGTCAGGGACACTGGCAGCATCCCTGACTTCCCACATGGACTTTGTCTGATCCTGTCACTGTTTTCCAAGTGCTCTGCTATTACATCTTTTATAATGGACTCTAGCATTTTCCCCACTACCGATGTCAGGCTTACCGGTCTATAATTCCCCGCTTTTTCTCTACCACCTTTTTTGAATAGTGGGGTAACATTAGCTACCCTCCAATCCATGGGTACTGTTCCAGAGTCTATCGAGTTCTGGAAGATGACCAGCAATGCATCTACTATTTCTAGGGCCACTTCCTTAAGTACCCTGGGATGTAGATTATCAGGCCCTGGGGATTTATCGGCCTTCAGTCCCATCAATTTTCCTAACACCATTTCCCTACAAATACTGATTTCTTTCAGTTCCTCCCTTTCATCAGACCCGATGTTCCCCGGCATCTCTGGGAGGTTATTTGTGTCCTCCTTTGTGAAGACGGAACGAAAATATGTTTCTTGTCATTCATGTGAAAATGACTTATATAATAATACTGGGCGGCCTACTGGTGGTGCTGTCCAGGGAGAGTATAAATACTCGGGCATGGGCCCAGCTTGCTCAGGACATTCTTTAACAGGAACTAGTGAAGGACACAAGTCGATCTCCATGTTGTGAAACAGTTGATTAAAGCGTTGTTTAATACTCAGACCGAGTGCCCAGTAGTTTTCTTATGTCAGGCACTAATTTTGTTCACCAACCTCTTGTGTGGGACCTTATCGACGGCCTTCTGAAAATCCAAATACACCACATCTACCGGTTCCCCTTTGTCTAATCCACTAGTTACATCCTCAAAGAACTCCCAATAGGTTTGTCAAACAGGATTTCCCTTTCATAAATCCATGTTGATTCTGCCTAATCTTACTATTAGTTTCTAAGTGCCCAGTTATTGCATCCTTTATAACAGATTCCAGCATTTTCCCAACTACTGATGTGAGGCTAACAGGTCTGTAGTTCCCCGTTTTCTCTCTCCCTCCTTTCTTAAATAGGGGGGTTACATTTGCTATCCTCCAATCTGCAGGAACAGTTCCAGAATCTATAGAATTTTGGAAGATGACAACCAATGCGTCCACTATTCCAATGGCCACCTCTTTCAAAACCCGAGGATGTAGATCATCCGGTCCTTGGGATTTATTGACTTTTAGTCCCATTAATTTTTACTAATAATAATTTCTTTAAGTTTTAATGGAGGGGAGGAAAAAACCAAATGGGAGATCTGTGATAGGATGGAAGGCAGGAGAGATTAAGAGACATTAAGAGATGGTGCGAGGCAAAAGGAGATGGTAATGGAACAGGTTAAGAAACAAAGGATGGCTCTAGATGAAGTGTAAATGGCGATGGCAGAATGATCGACAGCTGCCACGTGAGAGAGGGAAAAAAAAATAAATAGAAAAAACCGATAGGGGCCGAGGTTATGATCTGAAATTGTTGAACTCGATATTGAGTCCGAAGGGCTGTAAAGTGCCTAATCGGAAGATGAGGTGCTGTTCCTCGAGCTTACGTTGAGCCTCATTGGAACAATGCAAGAGGCCGAGGTCACAGTGGGAATGGAGCGGTGAATTAAAGTGACAGGCGACCGGAAGCTCGGGGTCACCCTTACGGACTGAACAGGGGTGTTCCGCAAAGCGGTCGCCCAATCTGCGTTTTGTCTCCCCAATGTAGAGGAGACCGCATCGTGAACAGCGAATACAGTATACTAGATTGCAAGAAGTACAAGTAAATCGCTGTTTCACCTGGAAGGGGTGTTTGGGGCCCTGGACTGTGGGAAGGAGGCAGGTTGTTGCATCTCCTGCACTTGCACGGGAAGGTGCCGGGCGAAGGGGAAGGGGTGTTGGGGGTGATAGAGGAGTGGACTAGGGTGTCTCGGAGGGAGCGGCCCCTTCGGAATGCTGAAAGGGGAGGTGAGGGGAAGATGTGTTTGGTGGTGAGATCACGCTGGAGGTGGCGGAAATGGCGGAGGATGATCGGTTGAATGTGGAGGCCTATATAATTGTAGGAAGTCTTCTTTACTCTTACATTCTAATTCCCTTTGTAATAAAGGCTAACATACCATTTCCTTTCCTAATTGCTTGCCAACTGTGCAATCATCAGCGAACATCCCCACTTCTGACCTTATGTTGGAGGGAAGGTCATTGATGAAGCAACTGAAGATGGTTGGGCCTAGGACACTGCCCTGAGGAACTCCTGCAGCGATGTCCTGGGGCTGAGATGATTGACCTCCAACCACCACAATCCTCTTCCTTTGTGCTGGGTATGACTCCGGCCAGTGGAGAGTTTCCCCCTGATCCCGATTGACTTCAGTTTTACTAGGGCTCCTTGATGCCAGACTCGGTCAAATGCTGCCTTGATGTCAAGGGCAGTCACTCTCACCTCACCTCTGCAATTCAGCTCTTTTGTCCATGTTTAGACCAAGGCTGTAATGAGGTCTGGAGCCGAGTGGTCCTGGTGGAACCCAAACTGAGCATCAGTGAGCAGGTTATTGGTGAGTAAGTGCCACTTGATAGCACTGTCGATGACACCTTCCATCACTTTGCTGATGATTGAGAGTAGACTGATGGGGCGATAATTGGCTGCGTTGGATTTGTCCTGCTTTTTGTGGACAGGACATACCTGGGCAGTTTTCCACATTGTCGGATAGATGCCAGTGTTGTAGCTGTACTGGGACAGCTTGGCTAGAGGCACGGCTAGTTCTGGAGCACAAGTCTTCAGCACGATAGCCGGGATGTTGTCGGGTCCCATAGCGTTTGCTGTATCCAGTGTGCTCAGCCGTGTCTCGATATCACGTGGAGTGAATCAAATTGACTGAAGACTGGCTTCTGTGATGGTGGGGACCTCAGGAGGAGGCCGATATGGATCATCCACTCGGCACTTCTGGCTGAAGATGGTTGCAAACGCTTCAGCCTTGTCTTTTGCACTCACGTGCTGGGCTCCACCATCATTGAGGATTGGGATATTCATGGAGCCTCCTCCTCCCGTTAGTTGTTTAATGGTCCACCACCATTCACGACTGGATGTGGCAGGACTGCAGAGCTTTGATCTGATCCGTTGATTGTGGGATCACTTAGCCCTGTCTATAGCATGCTGCTTCCACTGTTTAGCATGCATGTAGTCCCGTGTTGCAGCTTCCCCAGGTTGGCACCTCATTTTTAGGTACGCCTGGTGCTGCTCCCAGCATGCTCTTCTACACTCCTTGTTGAACCAGGGTTGGTCCCCTGGCTTGATGGTAATGGTAGAGTGAGGGATATGCCGGGCCATGAGGTTACAGATTGTGGTGGAATACAATTCTGCTGCTGCTGATGACCCACAGCGCCTCATGGATGCCCAGTTTTGAGCTGCAAGATCTGTTCTGAATCTATCCCATTTAGCACGGTGGTAGTGCCACACAACACGATGGAGGGTGTCCTCAGTGTGCAGACGGGATTTTGTCACCACACGGACTGTGCGGTGGTCACTGCTACCAATACTGTCATGGACAGATGCATCTGCGACAGGTAGATTGGTGAGGACGAGGTCAAGTAGGTTTTTCCCTTGTGTTGGTTCTCTCACCACCTGTCGCAGGCCCAGACTGGCAGTTATGTCCGTCAGGACTCGGCCAGCTCGGTCAGTAGTGGTGCTACCGAGCCACTCTTGGTGATGGACATTGAAGCCCCCCACCCAGAGTACATTCTGTGCCCTTGCTACTCTCAGTGCTTCTTCCAAGTGGTGTTCAACATGGCGGAGTACTGATTCATCAGCTGAGGGAGGGCGGTAGGTGGTGAACAGCAGGAGGTTTCCTTGCCTGTGCTTGACCTGAAGCCACGAGACTTCATGAGGTCCGGAGTCAATGTTGAGGACTCCCAGGGCCACTCCTTCCCGACTATACCACTGTGCCACCACCCCTGGTGGGTCTGTCCTGCCGGTGGGACAGGACATACCCAGGGATGGTGATGGAGGAGTTTGGGACATTGCCTGAAAGGTATGATTCTGTGAGTATGACTATGTCAGGCTGTTGCTTGACTAGAATAACAACAGAAAATGCTGGAAATACTCGGTGTCTCTCTCCACGGATGCTTCCTGGCCTGCTGAGTATTTCCAGCATTTTCTGTTGTTATTTCAGATTTCCAGCATCCGCAGTGTTTTGCTATCGTGTTGTTGCTGGACTAGTCTGTGGGACAGCTCTCCTAATTTTGGGACAAGTCCCCAGATGTTGGTGAGGAGGGCGGAGCTGGGCAAGCCTTTGCCATGTCTGAATCCGGTGCCTAGGTCGCTGTCGGCTGGTCCGCCCGGTTTTATTCTTGTCTTTCCGAGCAGTTTGATACAACTGAGTGCCTCACTGGGCCATTGGCTGCCTCTGTTGCAGCACACCCTAATGGCATTGGATGAAGTACCACATGACCAACTGACTCGGAAAATAGAAGCACGTGGGATCAATGGGACAGCGGTAAATTGGGTAGATAATTGGCTAAGGGATAGGAGGCAGAGAGCAGTGGTAAACGGATGATTTTCTGACTGGAGAGAAGTATACAGTGGGGATCTCCTGGGGTCGGTATAAAGAATATTGCTGTTCTGTTATATATAAATGACCTGGACTTGGGTATAACAACAACAGCAGCAGCTTGTATTTATATAGTGCCTGGAATACAGTGAAACGTCTCGAGGTGCTTCACAGGAGGATTATAGAATCACAGAAAGTTACAGCACGGAAGGAGGCCATTCGGCCCATCGTGTCCGCGCCGGCCAACAAAGAGCTCTCCAGCCTAATCCCACTTCCCAACTCTCGGTCCGTAGCCCTGCAGGTTACAGCATCCCAAGGGCACATCCAAGTACTGTTTAAATGTGATGAGGGTTTCTGCCTCTCCCACCCTTTCAGGCCGTGAGTTCCAGACCCCCACCACCCTCTGGGTGAAAACAGTTCTCCTCAGCTCTCCTCTAATCCTTCTACCAATTACTTTAAATCTGTGCCCCCTGGTTGTTGACCCCTCTACTAAGGGAAATAGGTCCTTCCTGTCCACTCTATCTAGGCCCCTCATAATTTTATACACCTCAATTAAACCTCCCCTCAGTCTCCTCTGTTCCAAAGAAAACAACCCCAGCCTATCCAATCTTTCCCCTCTCAATCCAACCTATCCAATTATAAGACAAAAAATTGACACCGAGCCACATAAGGAGAAATTAGGGCGGATGACCGAAAGCTTGGTCAAAGAGGTAGGTTTTAAGGGGCGTCTTAAAGGAGGAAAGAGAGGTGGAGAGGGAGAGGTTTAGGGAGGGAATTCCAGAGCTTGGGGGCCTTGGCAACAGTGGCACGACCACCAAAGATTGAGCAATTATAATCGGGGGGGGGGCGTGATTGTGGGGCTGGAGGGGATTACAGAGATAGGGAGGGGCGAGGCCATGGAGGGATTTGAAAACGAGGATGAGAATTTTAAAATCGAGGCGTTGCAAATGTAGGTCAGCGAGCACAGGGGTGATGGGTGAACAGGACTTGGTGCGAGTTAGGACACGGGCAGCTGAGTTTTGGATGACCTCAGGTTTACATAGGGTAGAACGTACAGGGAGTATAACTTCAAAGTTTGCAGATGATACAAAACTTGGCAACGTAGTGAGCAGGATAGCAGCAGACTGGTGATATGGGCAGACACATGGCAGATGCAATTTAATGTGCATTAGTGTGAAGTGAAGCACTTTGGGAGAAACAACATGGCGAGGCAGTACAATCTGAATGGGACTATTTTGAGGGGGTGCAAGAGCTGAGGGACCTGGGGGTGCATCTTCACAAGTCTTGGAAGGTGGCAGGGTGTTAAGAAAGCGAACGGGATACTAGGCTCTGTAAATAGGGTCACTGAATACAAAAACAAGTCATGCTAAACCATTACTAATCGCTGGATGGCTCCAGCTGGAATATTGTGCACAGTTCTGGGCCCCACACTTTAGGAAGGATGTCAAGGCCCTGGAGAGAGTACAGAAGAGGTTTACCAGGATGATACCAGGACTGAGGGAATTCAGTTATGTGGAGAGATCGGAGAAGCTGAGACTGTTCTCCTTGGAGCAGAGATGGTTAAGGGGAGACCCAATGGGAACACCACCGCCTCCAAGTTCCCGTCCAAGTTACACACCATCCTGACTTGGAAATATATCGGCCGATCCTTCATCGTCGCTGGGTCAAAATCCTGGAACTCCCTCCCTATCAGCACTGTGGGAGCACCTTCACCACACGGACTGCAGTGGTTCAAGAAGGCAGCTCACCACCTTCTCAAGGCCAACTAGGGATGGGCAATAAATGCTGGCATTGCCAGTGATGCCCAGATCCCATAAACTAATTAAAAAAAAATAAGAGGGATTTAAAATGATGAG
This sequence comes from Somniosus microcephalus, assembly GCF_052327205.1. NCBI lineage: Eukaryota > Metazoa > Chordata > Chondrichthyes > Squaliformes > Somniosidae > Somniosus > Somniosus microcephalus. The sequence goes on along the minus strand of NC_140988.1, from coordinate 389,943,366 downwards.
GGGTTTTGATAGAGCAAGTAGGGAGAAACGGTTTCCTCTGCCAAGTGGGTCGGTAACCAGAGGTCACAGATTTAAAATAATTGGCAAAAGAACTGGAGGGGCAGTGAGGAGAAATGTCTTCACACAGAGGGTTGTGAAGATCTGGAACGCACTACCTGAAGGGGAGGAGGAATCAGATTCCACAGGAGCTTTCAAAATAAATTGGACATGTCCTTGAAGAGAAATCATTTGCAGGGTTGTGGGGAGAAAGCTGGGGTGCGAGACTAATTGGGAGCTCTTTCAAAGAGCCGGCACAGGCACGACGGGCCGACTGGCCCCCTCTGCTGTAAATTTCTGTCTCCCCGGTGGAGCTGTTACAGTGCTGCCCAGTGGTGGCCATAGGTACTCCAGCAGGGTGGTGTGACAGAGAAAACTTGCACCTGAGGCTTGTGGTGAGGTTGCAAGGAAGGGTTTTCAGCTGGAATGGGCAAACGCCAGGTCTCGGGGTGGAGTCTTGTCCTTAACTGGGTGTAGATCACACTTGGTCACTCATCTTTATTTATCTTTTACAGAAATAACTGAGACTCCTAAAAGCAGCAAGCTGGTGAGTAACTTGGACTGATTTCCGCAGCCAGGAATTACTGCCGTCGAAGGCAATTATTTCCTTTTACACAGTGACGGTGTTTCTATTCTCCTGATACGGGACCACGTTACGTCACTGCCCTAGTGACATGTACCACTTACACACACAAACCCACAGCTGGTGAGCAGCAGTCACTAGCCTGGAGTACAGGGTCTCGGTGTGCTTGTCAGTCATTTGGCTGAGAGACAGAGCTCTGGCTGGTATTCACGGTACAATGAAACCGGCAGACCATGTCACGTGTAATTCTTTCATTCGGACGTTGGGGCTCCCTGTGTTTAAACAGCCCTGGGCACAAACCCTGCAGCCTTCCCACTGCGCGTCAGGCCCGAGGAGGCTCCGACCCCCCGGCTCCAACCCCCCTGCTCCGACCCTCCGACCCCCCCCCCCCCCGCTCCGACGCCCCCCCGCTCCCCTGCTCCGACCCCCCCGCTCCGGCCCCCCGCTCCGACCCCCGGCCCCCCCCCCCCCCCCCTGCTCCGACCCTCCGACCCCCCCCCCCCCCCCCCCCCCGCTCCGACGCCCCCCCCCGCTCCCCTGCTCCGACCCCCCCGCTCCGGCCCCCCGCTCCGACCCCCGGCGGCCCCCAGCTCCAACCCCCGGCCCCCCCCCCCCGGCTCCGACCCCCCAGCTCCAACCCCCCGCTCCCCTGCTCCGACTCCCCCGCTCCGGCCCCCCGCTCCGACCCCCGGCCCCCCCGCTCCGACCCCCCCCTGCTCCGACCCCCCCCCCCCCCCGCTCCGACGCCCCCCCCCCGCTCCCCTGCTCCGACCCCCCCGCTCCGACCCCCGGCCCCCCGCTCGAACTCCACTCAGTGTAAAATCTGCCCAAGTCACAGGTTGCCACTAACCTACATTCAGATGTCGTGCGGTGTCCGACCTCCCCTCACGCTGTTCACTACACTCATGGATCACTGTGATATTAACTTCTGACCTTTAACCTTTGATTCATGCAGCGAGGAGCAAAGCCTAAAAAGGTGGCGCATGTTTGTCTTTGTGTCTGTGGTTCATCCGCTGTCTGCATGAGCACGTTCCTGGGCATGCTCATTACCGCCTCATTCCCCACTGTACGCACAGCATCGTCTGTACCATCAGTGTGAGCCATTACTGCCTCATTTTGCACTGTACGCTGAGTATTCTCTGTACTGTCACTGCGCTCAGTGTTGGGGATGGATATCGCGGTCACTGCGCTCAGTGTTGGGGATGGATATCGCGGTCACTGCGCTCAGTGTTGGGGGGATGGATATCGCGGTCACTGCGCTCAGTGTTGGGGGGATGGACATCGCTGTCACTGCGCTCAGTGTTGGGGGGGTGGATATCGCGGTCACTGCGCTCAGTGTTGGGGGGGATATCGCAGTCACTGCGCTCAGTGTTGGGGATGGATATCGCAGTCACTGCGCTCAGTGTTGGGGATGGATATCGCGGTCACTGCGCTCAGTGTTGGGGGGGTGGATATCGCGGTCACTGCGCTCAGTGTTGGGGATATCGCAGTCACTGCGCTCAGTGTTGGGGATGGATATCGCGGTCACTGCGCTCAGTGTTGGGGATGGATATCGCGGTCACTGCGCTCAGTGTTGGGGGGATGGATATCGCGGTCACTGCGCTCAGTGTTGGGGGGGTGGATATCGCGGTCACTGCGCTCAGTGTTGGGGGGGGGATGGATATCGCGGTCACTGCGCTCAGTGTTGGGGGGGGATGGATATCGCGGCCTCTGCGCTCAGTGTTGGGGATGGATATCGCAGTCACTGCGCTCAGTGTTGGGGATGGATATCGCGGTCACTGCGCTCAGTGTTGTGGGGATGGATATCGCGGTCACCGCTCAGTGTTGGGGATGGATATCGCGGTCACTGCGCTCAGTGTTGGGGATGGATATCGCGGTCACTGCGCTCAGTGTTGGGGGGGATATCGCGGTCACTGCGCTCAGTGTTGGGGGGATGGATATCGCGGTCACTGCGCTCAGTGTTAGGGATGGATATCGCGGTCACCGCGCTCAGTGTTAGGGATGGATATCGCGGTCACCGCGCTCAGTGTTAGGGATGGATATCGCGGTCACCGCGCTCAGTGTTAGGGATGGATATCGCGGTCACCGCGCTCAGTGTTAGGGATGGATATCGCGGTCACCGCGCTCAGTGTTAGGGATGGATATCGCGGTCACCGCGCTCAGTGTTAGGGATGGATATCGCGGTCACCGCGCTCAGTGTTGGGGGGATGGATATCGCGGTCACTGCGCTCAGTGTTGGGGGGGGATGGATATCGCGGTCACCGCGCTCAGTGTTAGGGATGGATATCGCGGTCACTGCGCTCAGTGTTGGGGATGGATATCGCGGTCACCGCGCTCAGTGTTAGGGATGGATATCGCGGTCACTGCGCTCAGTGTTGGGGATGGATATCGCGGTCACCGCGCTCAGTGTTAGGGATGGATATCGCGGTCACTGCGCTCAGTGTTGGGGATGGATATCGCGGTCACCGCGCTCAGTGTTAGGGATGGATATCGCGGTCACTGCGCTCAGTGTTGGGGATGGATATCGCGGTCACCGCGCTCAGTGTTAGGGATGGATATCGCGGTCACCGCGCTCAGTGTTAGGGATGGATATCGCGGTCACTGCGCTCAGTGTTGGGGATGGATATCGCGGTCACTGCGCTCAGTGTTGGGGGGGTGGATATCGCGGTCACTGCGCTGTCAGTGATCTGTCATGCCACATTTATACATGAATGAAGAGCAGTGGGAATCCAGGGTTCTGTCTGGTCGATCCCTAACCTGCCTGCATCCACAATCCTTCCATTGCTTCCTTTGCCAAAAAGTCTATCCTGTTCCCTCTTGACCTTGCCGACAGTATCACCGTGTCCGACACACTCTCACCACAAGCCGGCACAATCTGGCTAGTGGAGATAAAATGTCCCCATTTAATGAGGTTTTATTTCAGAAGCTGAGGATTTGCTGATGATGTGGGTCTCACTGGGACAGGATCGAGCTTGTCTGGCTATATTCCATCCTCTTCCTGCAGGGTTACAACCCTATCACAAACCAGCGTAGCGATTGTGGCAGGAGGGAACGGAATGAGTCTGGGTGGGCCACGGACTTCTGAGTTCTGATCGAAACATGCGAGGAGGCTGTTTCTGACGGCGCTTTAACACCTTTACAGGAGGACTGACCACACCGGCAGGTTAGAGGTCACAGGAGGACTGACCACATCGGCAGGTTAGAGGTCACAGGAGGACTGACCACATCGGCAGGTTAGAGGTCACAGGAGGACTGACCACATCGGCAGGTTAGAGGTCACAGGAGGAGTGACCACATCGGCAGGTTAGAGGTCACAGGAGGACTGACCACATCGGCAGGTTAGAGGTCACAGGAGGAGTGACCACATCGGCAGGTTAGAGGTCACAGGAGGAGTGACCACATCGGCCGGTTAGAGGTCACAGGAGGACTGACCACATGGGCAGGTTAGAGGTCACAGGAGGACTGACCACATCGGCAGGTTAGAGGTCACAGGAGGACTGACCACATCGGCAGGTTAGAGGTCACAGGAGGACTGACCACATCGGCCGGTTAGAGGACACAGGAGGACTGACCACATCGGCAGGTTAGAGGTCACAGGAGGACTGACCACATCGGCTGGTTAGAGGTCACAGGAGGACTGACCACATCGGCCGGTTAGAGGACACAGGAGGACTGACCACATCGGCAGGTTAGAGGTCACAGGAGGACTGACCACATCGGCAGGTTAGAGGTCACAGGAGGACTGACCACATCGGCAGGTTAGAGGTCACAGGAGGACTGACCACATCGGCAGGTTAGAGGTCACAGGAGGACTGACCACATCGGCTGGTTAGAGGTCACAGGAGGACTGACCACATCGGCCGGTTAGAGGTCACAGGAGGACTGACCACATCGGCAGGTTAGAGGTCACAGGAGGACTGACCACATCGGCAGGTTAGAGGTCACAGGAGGACTGACCACATCGGCAGGTTAGAGGTCACAGGAGGACTGACCACATGGGCAGGTTAGAGGTCACAGGAGGACTGACCACATCGGCAGGTTAGAGGTCACAGGAGGACTGACCACATCGGCAGGTTAGAGGTCACAGGAGGACTGACCACATCGGCAGGTTAGAGGTCACAGGAGGACTGACCACATCGGCAGGTTAGAGGTCACAGGAGGACTGACCACATCGGCAGGTTAGAGGTCACAGGAGGACTGACCACATCGGCAGGTTAGAGGTCACAGGAGGACTGACCACGTCGGCAGGTTAGAGGTCACAGGAGGACTGACCATGTCGGCAAGTTAGAGGACACAGGAGGACTGACCACATCGGCAGGTTAGAGGTCACAGGATGGTTACAGCACAGAAGGAGGTCATTCAACCCATCGAGCCCGTGCCGCTCTCTGCAAGAGCCCTTCAGCCAGTCCCACTCCCCCGCCCTTTCCCCGGAGCCCTGCAAATTTTATTCCTTCAGGCACTTATCCAATTCCCTTTTTAAAGCCACGATTAAAACTGCCTCCACCACCCTTTCAGGCAGTGCATTCCAGATCATAACCACTCGCTGAGTAAAAATGTTTTTTCTTACATCACCTTTGGTTCTTCTGCCAATCACCTTAAATCTGTGTCCTCTGGTTCTCGACACTTCCGCCAATGGGAACAGTTTCTCTCTATCTACTCTGTCCAGACCCCTCATGATGTTGAACACCTCTATCAGATCTCTCAACCTTCTCTGCACTAAGGAGAACAACCCCAGCTTCTCCAGTCTATCCACATAACTGAAGTCCCTCATTCCTGGAACCATTCTTGTAAATATTTTCTGCACCCTCTCTAAGGCCTTCACATCCTTCCTAAAGTGCGGTGCCCAGAATTGGACACAATACTCCAGTTGAGGCCAAACCAGTGTTTTATAAAGGTTCATCATAACTTCCTTGCTTTTGTACTCTATGCTTCTATTTATGGATTACGGAGACATGGCTCCAGGGTGACCAAGACTGGGAATTTAACATCCAGGGGTATTCAATATTCAGGAAGGACAGGAAAAAAGGAAAAGGAGGTGGGGTAGCATTGCTGGTTAAAGAGGAGATTAACACAATAGTAAGGAAGGATATTAGCTCTGATGATGTGGAATCTGTATGGGCAGAGCTGAGAAATACCAAGGGGCAGAAAACGTTAGTGGGAGTTGTATACAGCTCCCCAACCAGTAATGCTGAGGTTGGGGATGGCATTAAACGGGAAATTAGAGACGCGTACAATAAGGGCACAGCAGTTATCATGGGTGACTTTAATCTACATATAGATTGGGCTAACCAAATTAGTAACAATACTGTGGAGGAGGAATTCCTGGAGTGTATACGGGATGGTTTCCTGGACCAATATGTCGAGGAACCAACTAGAGATCAGGCCATCTTAGACTGGGTATTATGTAATGAGAAAGGATTCATTAGCAATCTTGTTGTGCGAGGCTCCTTGGGGAGGAGCGATCATAATATGATAGAATTCTTCATTAAAATGGAGAGTGAAGTAGTTGACGCAGAGATTAGGGTTCTGAATTTAAATAAAGGAAACTACGATGGTATGAGGCGCGAGTTGGCTAGGATGGATTGGGGAACGTTACTTAAAGGGTTGACGGTGGATAGGCAATGGCAAACATTTAAAGATTACATGGATGAACTACAGAATTTGTTCATCCCTGTTTGGCATAAAAATAAAACAAGAAAGGTGACTCAACCGTGGCTAACCAGGGAAATTAGGGATAGCATAAGATCCAGGGAGAGGACATACAATTTGGCCAGAAAAAGCAGCAAACCTGAGGATTGGGAGCAGTTTAGGATTCAGCAAAGGAGGGCAAAGGGATTAATTAAGAGGGGGAAAATAAGCTTGCAGGGAACATAAAAACTGACTGTAAAAGCTTTTATAGATATGTGAAGAGAAAAAGATTGGTGAAGTCAAGCGTAGGCCCCTTGCAGTCAGAATCAGAGGAATTTATAATGGGGAACAAAGAAATGGCAGACCAATTAAATACATACATTGGTTCTGTCTTCACAAAGGAGGACACAAATAACCTCCCAGAGATGTCGGGGAACATAGGGTCTAATGAGAGGGAGGAATTGAATGAAATCAGTATTTTTAGGGAAATGGTGTTAGGGAAATTGACGGGATTGAAGGCCGACAAATCCCCAGGGCCTGATAATCTACATCCTAGGGTACTTAAGGAAGTGCCCCTAGAAATAGTAGATGCATTGCTTGTCATCTTCCAAAATTCTATAGACTCTGGAACAGTACCCATGGATTGGAGGGTAGCTAATGTAACCCCACTATTTAAAAAGAGTGGTAGAGAAAAAACGGAGAATTATAGACCGGTAAGCCTGACATCGGTAGTGGGGAAAATGCTAGAGTCCATTATAAAAGATGTAATAGCAGAGCAATTGGAAAACAGTGACAGGATTGGACAAAGTCAACATGGATTTACAAAAGGTAAATCATGCTTGACTAATCTACTGGAATTTTTTGAGGATGTAACTGGTAGAATAGATAAGGGAGAACCAGTAGATGTGGTGTATTTGGACTTTCAGAAGGCTTTCGATAAGGTCCCGCATAAGAGACTAGCGTGCAAAGTTAAAGCACATGGGATTGGGGGTAAGGTACTGTCTTGGATAGAGAACTGGTTGGCAGACAGGAAGCAAAGAGTTGGAATAAACGGGTCTTTTTCCGAGTGGCAGGCAGTGACCAGTGGGGTTCCGCAGGGATTGGTGCTAGGACCCCAGCTATTCACAATATATATAAATGATCTAGACAAGGGAACTAGATGTAATATCTCCAAGTTTGCAGATGACACAAAGCTGGGTGGGCATGTGTGCTGTGAGGAGGATGCCGAGAAACTCCAGTATGATTTGGACAGGTTGGGTGATTGGGCAGATGCATGGCAAATGCAGTATAATGTGGATAAATGCGAGGTTATCCACTTCGGTGGCAAAAACAGGAAGACATTATTATCTGAACGGCAATAGATTGGGAAAAGGGGAAGTGCAACAAGACCTGGGTGTCCTTGTGCACCAGTCGCTGAAGGTAAGCATGCAGGTGCAGCAGGCAGTTAAGAAGGCAAATGGTATGTTAGAAACATAGAAGATAGGAGTAGGCCATTCAGCCCCTCGAGCCTGCTCCGCCATTCAATGAGATCATGGCTGATCATCCAAACCCTGTCCCTGCCTTCTCCCCATATCGCTTGATCCCTTTAGCCTTAAGAAATATATCTAACAACTCCTTGAATATATTTAATGAATTGGCCTCCACTGTTTTGTGATAGAGAATTCCACAGGTTCACCACTCTCTGGGTGAAGAAATTCCTCCTCATCTCTGTCCTAAATGGCTTACCCCTTATCCTTAGACTGTGACCCCTAGTTCTGGACTCCCCGGCCATCGGGAACATCGTTTCTGCATCTAGTCTGTCTAGTCCTGTTAGAATTTTATATGTTTCAATGAGATCCCCTCTCATTCTTCTAAACTCCAGCGAGTATAAGCCCAATTGACCCAATCTCTCCTCATACGTCATTCCTACCATCCCAGGTACCAGGTATCAGTCTGGTGAATCTTCGCTGCACTCCCTCCATGGCAAGAACATCCTTCCTCAGATAAGGCGACCAAAACTGCACACAATACTTAAGGTGTGGTCTCACCAAGGCCCTGTACAACTGCAGCAAGACATCCTTGTTCCTGTACTCAAACCCTCTCGCTATGAAGGCCAACATACCATTTGCCTTCTTAACCGCCTGCTGCACCTGCATGCTTACCTTCAGCGACTGGTGCACAACGACACCCAGGTCTCGTTGCACTTCCCCTTCGCCCAATCTATTGCCGTTGAAATAATAATCTGCCTTCCTGTTTTTGCCACCAAAGTGGATAACCTCGCATTTATCCACATTGGGCAGAAGCATGGCAGATGCAGTATAATCAGCCAACCTGTCCAAATCATATTGGAGTTTCTCTGCATCCTCCTCACAGCACACACACCCAGTTTTGTGTCGTCTGCAAACTTGGAGATATTACATCTAGTTCCCTTGTCTAGATCATTTATATATATATTGTGAATAGCTGGGGTCCTAGGACCGATCCCTGCGGTACCCCACTAGTCACTGCCTGTCACTCGGAAAAAGAGCTGTTTATTCTAACTCTTTGCTTCCTGTCTGCCAGCCAGTTCTCTATCCAAGCCAGTACCTTGCCCCCAATCCCAAGTGCCTTAACTTTACACACTAATCTCTTATGCGGGACCTTATTGAAAGCCTTCTGAAAGTCCAAATACACCACATCCACTGGTTCTCCCTTATCTATTCTACCAGTTACATCCTCAAAAAATTCCTGTAGATTAGTCAAGCACGATTTACCTTTTGTAAATCCATGTTGACTTTGTCCGATCCTGTCACTGTTTTCCAAGTGCTCTGCTATTACATCTTTTATAATGGACTCTAGCATTTTCCCCACTACCGATGTCAGGCTTACCGGTCTGTAATTCCCCGTTTTCTCTCTACCACCTTTTTTGAATAGTGGGGTAACATTAGCTACCCTCCAATCCATGGGAAGTGTTCGAGTCTATCGAATTTTGGAAGATGACCAGCAATGCATCTACTATTTCTAGGGACACTTCCTTAAGTACCCTAGGATGTAGATTATCAGGCCCTGGGGATTTATCGGCCTTCAATCCCGTCAATTTTCCTAACACCATTTCCCTACAAATACTGATTTCTTTCAGTTCCTCCCTCTCATTAGACCCTATGTTCCCCGACATCTCTGGGAGGTTATTTGTGTCCTCCTTTGTGAAGACAGAACCAAAATATGTATTTAATTGGTCTGTCATTTCTTTGTTCCCCATTATAAATTCCCCCGATTCTGACCTGATGTTGGTCTTCATAGCGAGAGGATTCAAGTACAGGAGCAAGGATGTCTTGCTGCAGTTGTACAGGGCCTTGGTGAGACCACACCTTGAGTATTGTGTGCAGTTTTGGTCGCCTTATCTGAGGAAGGACGTTCTTGCCATGGAGGGAGTGCAGCGAAGATTCACCAGTCTGATACCTGGAATGGCAGGAATGACGTATGAGGAGAGATTGGGTCGATTGGGCTTATATTCGCTAGAGTTTAGAAGAATGAGAGGGGATCTCATTGAAACTTATAAAATTCTAACAGGACTTAGACAGACTAGATGCAGGAAGGATGTTCCCGATGGTCGGGGAGTCCAGAACCAGGGGTCACAGTCTAAGGATAAGGGGTAGGCCATTTAGGACAGAGATGAGGAGGAATTTCTTCACCCAGAGAGTGGTGAACCTGTGGAATTCTCTACCACAGAAGGCAGTAGAGGCCAATTCATTAAATATATTCAAGAAGGAGTTGGATATATTTCTTAAGGCTAAAGGGATCAAGGGGTATGGGGAGAAAGCAGGGACAGGGTACTGAATTTGGATGATCAGCCATGATCTCATTAAATGGCGGAGCAGGCTCGAGGGGCCGAATGGCCTACTCCTGCTCCTATCTTCTATGCCTCTATTTATGAAGCCCAGTAGCCCGTATGCTTTTTTAACCACTTTCTCAACCTGCCCTGCCACCTTCAACAATTTGTGCACATATACCCCAGGTCTCTCTGTTCATGCACCCCCTTTAGGATTGTATCCTTTAGTTTATATTGCCTCTCCTCGTTCTTCCTACTAAAATGGATCACTTCGCACTTTTCTGTGTTAAATTTCATCTGCCACGTGTCCGCCCGTTTCACCAGCCTGCCTGTGTCCTCTTGAAGTCTATCACTATCCTCCTCACTGTTCACTATACTTCCAAGAATTTGTGTCATCTGCAAATTTTGAAATTGTGCCCTGTACACCCACGTCCAAGTCATTAATATATATCAAGAAAAGCAGTGGTCCCAGAACCGACCCCTGGGGAACACCACTGTATACCTTCCTCCAGTTCGAGAACACTGCTCTCTGTTTTCTGTCACTTAGCCAATTCCGTATCCATGCTGCCACTGTCCCTTTTATTGCATGGGCTTCAACTTTGCTGGCAAGCCTATTATGTGGCACTTTATCGAACACCTTTTGGAAATCCATGTACACCACGTCAACCGCATTGCCCTCATCAACCCTCTCTGTTACCTCATCAAAAACATGATTTGCCTTTAGCAAATCCGTGCTGGCTTTCCTTAATTAATCCACACTTTTCCAAGGTCACAGGAGGACTGACCACATCGGCAGGTTAGAGGTCAGAGGAGGACTGACCACATCGGTAGGTTAGAGGTCACAGGAGGACTGACCACATCGGTAGGTTAGAGGTCACAGGAGGACTGACCACATCGGTAGGTTAGAGGTCACAGGAGGACTGACCACATCGGCAGGTTAGAGGTCACAGGAGGACTGACCACATCGGCAGGTTAGAGGTCACAGGAGGACTGACCACACCAGCAGGTTAGAGGTCACAGGAGGACTGACCACATCGGCAGGTTAGAGGTCACAGGAGGACTGACCACACCAGCAGGTTAGAGGTCACAGGAGGACTGACCACATCGGCAGGTTAGAGGTCACAGGAGGACTGACCACATCGGCAGGTTAGAGGTCACAGGAGGACTGACCACACTGGCAGGTTAGAGGTGAGGCACAAATTGAGAGAGAGAGAGGTGGACTTGGCCAGAGAGAGAGAGAGACAGGGGCAGGGAGGCTGAGAGAGAGAGAGAGAGACAGGGGCAGGGAGGCTGAGAGAGAGAGAGAGAGACAGGGGCAGGGAGGCTGAGCGAGAGAGAGAGAGAGAGAGGGGCAGGGGGGGGGAGAGAGAGACGGGCAGGGGGACAGAGAGAGAGACAGAGAGAGAGAGGGGCAGGGAGACAGAGAGAGAGAGGGGCAGGGAGACAGAGAGAGAGACAGACAGGGACAGAGAGAGAGGGGCAGGGAGACAGAGAGAGAGAGAGAGAGGGGCAGGGAGAGAGAGAGGGGCAGGGAGAGAGAGAGGGAGAGAGAGAGAGAGAGAGAGGGGCAGAGAGAGAGAGGGGCAGAGAGAGAGAGGGGGGCGCAGGGAGACAGAGAGAGAGAGAGACGGGCAGGGAGGCTGAGCGAGAGAAGAGAGAGAGAGAGAGAGGGGCGGGGGGGGGGAGAGAGAGAGAGAGACGGGCAGGGGGACAGAGAGAGAGACAGAGAGAGAGAGGGGCAGGGAGACAGAGAGAGGGAGGGGCAGGGAGAGAGAGAGGGAGAGAGAGAGGGATAGAGAGAGAGAGAGGGGCAGAGAGAGAGAGGGGCAGAGAGAGAGAGGGGGGGCAGGGAGACAGAGAGAGAGACAGACAGACAGGGGCAGGGAAGGGTTCGAGTGCCCAGCTCCCATATGAGGAGAATCTGTTGCTTTCTTCACACTGCCCTTGTGTTTGTCGCCTTGTGTTGCTCCAGTGTCTCTGCCTCCATCTGCTGCCACATTCACCTCACTGACTCCAGCTTGCATGCGTTGCTAGGTGATGACTTCTACTGATGTAATCCCTTCGTTCCTTGGCGGAGATTCTGGAAGCTGCTGATTGAATGAATGCAAATAGCTGGAGCTGAGGCTGGAGAGGGGAGTGAATGTAGAGAGAGAGAGGGGAATCTGAGCTCACCGCAGTCCGCAGAGTCCCTGTGATTTGGGGGTTAATGCAGAGAGAGCGAGAGAGGGGAATCTGAGCTCACCGCAGTCCGCAGAGTCCCTGTGACTTGGGGGTTAATGCAGAGAGAGCGAGAGAGGGGAATCTGAGCTCACCGCAGTCCGCAGAGTCCCTGTGACTTGGGGGTTAATGCAGAGAGAGCGAGAGAGGGGAATCTGAGCTCACTGCAGTCCGCAGAGTCCCTGTGATTTGGGGGTTAATGCAGAGAGAGCGAGAGGGGAATCTGAGCTCACTGCAGTCCGCAGAGTCCCTGTGACTTGGGGGTTAATGCAGAGAGAGCGAGAGAGGGGAATCTGAGCTCACTGCAGTCCGCAGAGTCCCTGTGACTTGGGGGTTAATGCAGAGAGAGCGAGAGAGGGGAATCTGAGCTCACTGCAGTCCGCAGAGTCCCTGTGATTTGGGGGTTAATGCAGAGAGAGCGAGAGAGGGGAATCTGAGCTCACTGCAGTCCGCAGAGTCCCTGTGATTTGGGGGTTAATGCAGAGAGAGCGAGAGAGGGGAATCTGAGCTCACTGCAGTCCGCAGAGTCCCTGTGACTTGGGGGTTAATGCAGGGAAGGGGGGCGGGGGGGGTGGTGATGTGATATTAACAGTTATTGATCCAGCTCCTTTCAAAGGTTCAGTTCGCTGAATCACTTCCCCTCTCTGGGAGTAGGTTCCATATCCATAACCTCGGAACCACCAACCGTCCTCGAAACTCTACAATCTTGTTCTTGCTACGAATCATCAAAATTACATGACAAAAGGAGACCATTTGGCCCGTTGAGTGTGATAGCTCTGCAGTTGCAGTTAAACACTCATCCCATTCCCTGTCTTTTCCTGATAGAGTTTTATATTCTTCCTTTTTAAATACCTGTTTCTGTCTCGGTGGAATTGGCCGTGCTCTCTGGGACTCTGTCCCGAGTTCTCCACTTTCCTCTGTAGTCACAGCTTGGCTTCAGACTGTCACCTCTGAGTCACAGGGTCCTGGGTTCAAGTTCCACTCACAGATTTGAGCCCTTAATCAAGGCTGACTCTCCCAGTGCTGTACTGAGGGAGCGCCGCACTGTCGGAGGGGCGGTACTGAGGGAGTGCCGCACTGTTGGAGGGGCAGTACTGAGGGAGCGCCGCACTGTCGGGGCAGTACCGAGTGAGGGCCGCACTGTCTGAGGTGTTGTCTTTTGGTTAAGACGTTAAACCGAGGGTACATCTGCCCTCTCAGGTGAATGTAAAAGATCCCATGGCACGATTACAAGAACAGGGGAGTTCTACCTGGTGTCCTGGTCAATATATTTCCCTTAACCAATATCAGTACTTCAGATGAATTGATTATTTATCTCAAGCTATGGAAGCTTTACTGTGTATCTAACCCGTGCTGTACCTGCCCTGGGAGTGTTTGATGGGACAGTGTAGAGGGAGCTTTACTCTGTATCTAACCCGTGCTATACCTGCCCTGGGAGTGTTTGATGGGACAGTGTAGAGGGAGCTTTAGTCTGTATCTAACCCGTGCTGTACCTGCCCTGGGAGTGTTTGATGGGACAGTGTAGAGGGAGCTTTAGTCTGTATCTAACCTGTGCTATACCTGCCCTGGGAGTGTTTGATGGGACAGTGTAGAGGGAGCTTTACTCTGTATCTAACCCGTGCTGTACCTGCCCTGGGAGTGTTTGATGGGACAGTGTAGAGGGAGCTTTACTCTGTATCTAACCCCGTGCTGTACCTGCCCTGGGAGTGTTTGATGGGACAGTGTAGAGGGAGCTTTACTCTGTATCTAACCCGTGCTGTTCCTGCCCTGGGAGTGTTTGATGGGACAGTGTAGAGGGAGCTTTACTCTGTATCTAACCCCGTGCTGTACCTGCCCTGGGAGTGTTTGATGGGACAGTGTAGAGGGAGCTTTACTCTGTATCTAACCCCGTGCTGTACCTGCCCTGGGAGTGTTTGATGGGACAGTGTAGAGGGAGCTTTACTCTGTATCTAACCCGTGCTGTACCTGCCCTGGGAGTGTTTGATGGGACAGTGTAGAGGGAGCTTTACTCTGTATCTAACCTGTGCTGTACCTGCCCTGGGAGTGTTTGATGGGACAGTGTAGAGGGAGCTTTACTCTGTATCTAACCTGTGCTGTACCTGCCCTGGGAGTGTTTGATGGGACAGTGTAGAGGGAGCTTTACTCTGTATCTAACCCGTGCTGTACCTGCCCTGGGAGTGCCTGAAACATGTCATGTTTGTTGTCGATCACTGAGATGAGACACCCCACCCACCCGCCCCTTCAATCACCCTCTGCCCCACCTGTGACAGAGACTGTAGGTCCCGCATTGGACTCATCAGTCACCTGAGAACTCATTTTAACATGGAAGCAAGTCATCCTCGGTTCCAAGAGCCTGCCTAAGAAGACTGAGATTTGTAATCTTGTTGACAGAAAACAGTGTAAAGATGAAGTGAAGGTTGGGGTTGATTCTCTGTGCAGGAGTTGGAGGAGTTTGCATTGTGCGGATGTGGCTCTGATGGCAGTAGTGGGGACAGATGGGATGCTGGACCGAGGGAGTGTGCAGTGAAACCCAACCCCTCCCGCAGCCGCTGCATTGTGTTTGAGGGGGAGGGGGAGGGGTGCAGATCGGCAGACAGCCTGCCACTCAGCTGGCTAATGTCGAATGTTGCTAGGTTACGGAGGAGCACCTCAGCGCTCAGCATCTCTGAAGAAAAGCATGGAATCAGTGCACTGAGCTGTGGGGCTTGGCCTTTCCCAGCTGGCACTGCGAGCGAGAGAGAGCCATCAGTGGTGATGTCATCGCTAGTGACGGGGTGTTGGCAGAAGGCGAGGAGCAGGACACTGGGAGCAGGCTGATGTATCTGAGCGACCTGGTGGGGTAGAGCCTGTGCCCCTGCCTGCCTGTAGTGTGCTCCCTCCCGCCCTCTTGCTCTCTGTCCCTCTCTCAGGATCCACTGCCGAGCGGGCTTGGTGCTGTCTCTTTGCACACAGGCTCTGCTCCAACACTGCAGCCATTTGCAGGCGATCAGGAGCAGCAGAGCCAGAGCATCCATTAAAAAACTGCATTCATCTTAATATCTGACGCTGTGTCTCTGTGTCCTTTGCATAATGATGAGACAGGCCCCAGCGACGAGAAAGGTACCAATTAAACTTCACCATTCCCCGTCTCTGCATGCTTCAAAATCTCCGCTCTTTCTGATGGTTATTTATTGTCTGCTTTTACCTTCAGTAAAATTCCTGCCCATTCTTTTTCTGTTTTTTCCTGAAGCTTCATTTTTCAGAAGGTTTCTTCCTGGTGACGTGTTATAAAATGCATTCTTCCTCAATAATGCTGCATGATGTATAAACAGTAAATATCCTGGGTTTGTGTAGGAGCTGCCTGCCTGGGGGATTATTTGTCTCTGCATGACTCACTATCGTGTGAGCGTGCACTGGTTATATGAGTGTGCGTGTGAGCGTGTGCAGTGTGTGTGCAGTGTGTGTGTGAGCATGTGCAGTGTGTGTGTGAGCGTGTGCAGTGTGTGTGAGCGTGTGCAGTGTGTGTGTGTGCAGTGTGTGAGCGTGTGCAGTGTGTGTGAGCGTGTGCAGTGTGTGTGAGCGTGTGCAGTGTGTGAGCGTGTGCAGTGAGCGTGTGCAGTGTGTGAGCGTGTGTGAGCGTGTGCAGTGAGCGTGTGCAGTGTGCTGTGAGCGTGTGCTGTGAGCGTGTGCAGTGTGTGTGAGCGTGTGCAGTGTGTGAGCGTGTGCAGTGTGTCAGTGTGTGTGTGAGCGTGTGCAGTGTGAGCGTGTGCAGTGTGAGAGCGCGTGTGCAGTGTGTGAGAGCGCGTGCTGTGTGAGCGCGTGCTGTGTGAGCGCGTGCTGTGAGCGCGTGCTGTGTGTGAGCGCGCGCTGTGTGTGTGAGCGCGCGCTGTGTGTGTGAGCGCGCGCTGTGTGTGTGAGCGCGCGCTGTGTGTGTGAGCGCGCGCTGTGTGTGAGAGCGCGCGCTGTGTGTGAGAGCGCGCGCTGTGTGTGAGAGCGCGCGCTGTGTGTGAGAGCGCGCGCTGTGTGTGAGAGCGCGCGCTGTGTGTGTGAGCGCGCGCTGTGTGTGTGATAACAAAAATGAGAACACCTGGAATAAGAGGCAACCTGTTGACATGGGTAGGGAATTGGTGAGGGGGTAGGAGACAGAGCAGGGATAATGGGTGTGTACTCCAATTGTCAGGATGTGACTAGTGGCCCCCCCAGGGATCTGTACTGGGGCCTCAGCTGTTCACTATATATTTATAAATGACTTGGATGAATGAATCGAGAGCCGTATATCCGAGTTTGCTGACGACACTAAGTTAGGAAGCACAGTAAATCGTGTGGATGGGAACAGAAAGTTGCAAAGGGACATTGATAGATTGTGAGTGGGTAAAACTCTGGCAGATGGAGTTCAATGTGGGGAAGTGTGAGCTCACCCACTGTGGACCCAAGAAAGATCGCTCCGAGTATTCTCTAAATGGTGAGAAACTGGGAACAGTGGAGGTGCAGAGAGATTTCAGGGTCCAAGTACAGAAATCACTAAAAGCTAGAGGACAGGAACCAAAATAATTCAAAAAGCTGCTGGAATGTTGGCCTTTATCTCCCGGGTCTGGAACACAAAGGGGTGGAAGTTCTGTTCCAGCTGTACCGAGCTCTGGTCAGACCCCATCTGGACACTGCGTTCCGTTCTGGGCCCCGCCCCTCAGGAAGGATCGATTGGCCTCGGAGGGGGAGCAGCGCATAAGAAATAGGAGCAGGAGTCGGCCATTCGGCCCCTCGAGCCTGCTCCGCCATTCAATAAGATCATGGCTGATCATCCACCTCAACTCCACTTTCCCGCCCGATCTCCATATCCCTTGATTCCCCTAGAGTCCAAAAATCTCTCGATCTCAGCCTTGAATATACTCAAAGACTCAGCATTCACAGCCCTCTGGGGCAGAGAATTCCAAAGATTCACAACCCTCTGAGTGAAGAAATTCCTCCTCATCTCAGTCTTAAATGGCCGACTCCTTATCCTGAGACTATGCCCCCTAGTTCTAGACTCTCCAGCCAGGGGGAAACATCCTCTCAGCATCTACCCTGTCAATCCCCCTCAGAATATTACATGTTTCAATGAGATCACCTCTCATTCTTCTAAACTCCAGGGAGCATAGGCCCATTCTACACAATCTCTCATCATAGGACAATCCCCCATCCCAGGAATCAATCTAGTGAACCTTCGTAGCACCGCCTCCAAGGCAAGTCTATCCTTTCTTAGATAAGGAGACCAGAACTGTGCCCAGTACTCCAGGTGTGGTCTCACCAAGGCCCTGTACAATTGCAGCAAGACTTCCTCACTCTTATACTCCAATCCCCTTGCAATAAAGGCCAACATGCCATTTGCTTTCCTTATTGCTCGCTGTACCTGCACGCTAACTCTGTGTTTCCTGCACGAGGACCTAAATCTCCCTGAACACCAACATTTAATAGTCGTACGGCACAGAAGGAGGCCATTCGGCCCATCGAGTCGGTGCCGGCTCTCTGTAGAGCAATCCAGTCAGTCCCATTCCCCCGCTCTATCCCCGTAGCCCTGCAAGTTTATTTCCCTCAAGTGCCTATCCAGTCTCCCCTTGAAAACACTGAATGTCTCCGCTTCCACCACTTCCGTCGGCAGCGAGTGCCAGGTCCTCACCACTCGCTGCATAAAAAAGTTTTCCCTCACATCCCCCCTGTATCTCTTGCCCAAAACCTTAAATCTGTGTCCCCTAGTCCTTGTACCATCAACTAGTGGGAACAGCCTTTCCCCGTCTAGCCTATCCAAACCCGTCATAATCTTGTACACCTCGATCAAATCACCCCTCAACCTCCTTTGCTCTAATACATAGATACATAGAAGATAGGAGCAGGAGTAGGCCATTCGGCCCTTCGTGCCTGCTCCGCCATTTAATGAGATCATGGCTGATCCTTTAATTCAGTATCCCGTCCCCGCCTTCTCTCCGTAACCCTTAACCCCTTTTGCCCGTAGAAATATATCTAATTCCCTCTTAAATATATTTAATGAGCTGGCGTACACTGCCCTCTGTGGCAATGAGTTCCACAGGTTCACCACTCTCTGATGAAAACAAATCCAGCTTCTCCAACCTGTCCTTGTAGCTAAGATCCCCCATCCCCAGAACCATTCTGGTAAATCTCCTCTGCACCCTCTCGAGGGCCTTCACATCCTTCCTAAAGTGTGGTGACCAGAACTGGACGCAATACTCCAGTTGTGGCCTAACCAGCGTTTTATAAAGGTTCAGCATAATGTCTCTACTTTTGTACTCAATATCTCTATTTATGAAGCCCAAGATCCCATATGCTTTGTTAACCACTCTCTCAATATGTCCTGCCACCTTCAGGGACCTATGCACATTAACTCCCAGGTTTCTCACCATTTAAAAACTATTCTGTTTTTCTATTCTTCCTACCAAATTGAATAACCTCACATTTCCCCACATTATACTCCATCTGCCACCTTATTGCCCACTCACTTAACCTGTCCATATCCCTTTGCAGCCTCTTTGTGTTCTCCTCACAACTTACATTCCCACCTAGTTTTGTATCATCAGCAAACTTGTGTACATTATACTCGGTCCCCTCATCTAGGTCATTGATATAGGTTGTGAATAGCTGAGGCCCCAGCACTGATCCTTGCAGCACCTCACTAGTTATAGCCTGCCAACCCGAAAATGACCCATTTATCCCAATTCCCTGCTTTCTGTCCATTAACCAATCCTCTATCCATGCGAATACATTACCTCCAATCCCATGAGCACTTATCTTGTGTAACAACCTTTTATGTGGCACCTTATCGAATGCCTTTGGTAATCCAAATATACTACATCCACTGGTTCCCCTTTATCTACCCTGCTAGTTACAGCCTCAAAAAACTCTAATAAATTTGTCAAACCCGATTTCCCTTCATAAAACCATGTTGACTCTGCCTAATCATGTTATGATTTTCTAAGTGCCCTGATACCACTTCCTTAACAATGGATTCCAGCATCTTCCCGACGACTGATGTCAGGCTAACTGGCCTGTAGTGCCCTGTTTTTTCTCTCCCTCCTTTCTGGAATAGCGGTGTTACATTTGTGACTTTCCAATCCGCTGGGACCGTTCCAGAATCTAGGGAATTTTGGAAGATCAGAACCAATGCATCCACTATCTCTGCAGCCACCTCTTTTAGAATCCTAGGACGCAGGCCGTCAGGTCCAGGGGATTTGTCGGCTTTTAGTCCCATTAGTTTCCCAAGTACTTTTTCTCTACTGATATTAATTACTTAAAGTTCTTCACTCTCATTAGACCCTTGGGTCCCCACCATTTTTGCTATGCTTTTTGTGTCGTCTTCTGTGAAGACCGATACAAAATATTTATTTAAGGTCACTGCCATTTCCTTGTTCCCCAATATAGCGCAGATTCACCAGATCGATACTGGGGCTGAAAGGGTTAAATTATGAGGGCAGGTTGCACAGACGAGGCTTGTATTCCCGTGAATATAGAGGATTAAGGGGTGATCGAATTGAGGTGTTTAAGATGATTAAAGGATTCGATAGGGTCGACAGGGAGAAACTGTTTCCTCTGATGGTAGAGTCCAGAACAAGGAGACAAAATTAGAGCCCGGCTGTTCAGGGGTGATGTCAGGAAGCACTTCTTCACACAAAGGGTGGTAGAAATCGGGAACTCCCCCCCCAAAAAGCTAATGAGGCTGGGGGTCAATTGAAAACATCAAAACTCAGATTGATAGATTTGTGTTGGGTAAGGGTATTAAGGGTTACGGAACCAAGGTGGGTAGATGGAGTTAAGATACAGATCAGCCATGGTCTCATTGAATGGCGGAGCAGGCTCGAGGGGCTGAATGGTCTACTGTTCCTAAGTGTGTGTCCGTGTGCTGTGAGCGTGCTGCGTCTGAGTGTGTGTCTGATGGTTATATGCGTTGTGTGTGTGTGTGTCAGTGAGTGTGTTTGGTGTTTGGGTGTGAGTGTGCGGTGCGTGTGAGAGTGTGTGGGGGTGAGTGTGAGTGAGGATGGTGGGGCCGGTAGCGGGGAGTTAACCCTGGCTGTGAGCACTCGTTAAATGTTGCACTAACTTCAGCACTGGGTGAGGAATGGCCGCCTGCACTGCTGGCTCTTTTTACCCCTGTGGTGAGGACCTGTGAGTAGCTGAGCTATCAGTGTGACGCCACCACTGCTGTCTCGCTGTCCTGTCCCTTCAGGTAGCTGCTGTCCAGTAGTCTGTTCCCCATCGTGCTGGCCTGAAATAACTGGCTCCTCACTAACTGTGATGCTGTTTTTCTCTCGGTTTAATCTCTGGTTGTGTCGGTCGCTGCTGCTGCTGCTTGTCTTCTGTCGTCTCCTCCTCCTTCCTTCTACTCTGACTCCGCGTTCCACAGCAACCCACCAGACGCACCAAGGTGAGCACCAACTACAGCCATCGGGCGCCTCTCTCGGGGCTCTGTCCATTCTCTGTCAATCGGGGCCGACAGTCTGGGTCAGGTAGAGGCTGCCAGATTGTGTCCCGTTCTAAAGATGCACGAGGGTATGTGTGAGGGGCTCGGGCTGAACATTTCAATCACCAAGAGTCAGTTATTTGGGGACTATTGATTTGAACAGGGATATGCAGAGTGTTGGATGGTATCTGTGCACGTGTTGGGAGCTGAGCCTCACAACCTGTCCCTCGGGCATCGGGGGACTCCTCAACGCTGTTACACCCTCATTTGAGAAGAGGCAGCTTCTGCTGGGGGCATGGAATGAGTCTGGGATTGACACAAAATGGAACCATGTGATGGAGTACGGAGGAATAGAATTACTCTGGGAGTGAGGAGACTGGGAGTGAGGAGACTGGGGGTCTGCGAATGGGTGGCTTGCCACTCAAACTCCTTCAACCTAAACCCTCCCAACACTTCTGTCTTATTGTAGGTCGCAGCCTGTAACTGGGTAACTACAGCAAACTCCCAGATACATGGAATGCTTTTCATGTGGATTAAATCCAGTGTCAGCAATCACCAAAATCTGGGTGATCGTGGTAATGTGGAGATGGGAGGAGATGGTTTCATAAGAACATAAGAAATATGAGCAGGAGTTGGCCATTCGGCCCCTCGAGCCTGCTCCGCCATTCAATAAGATCATGGCTGATCTTCGACCTGAACTCCACCGTCCCACCCGATCCCCATATCCCTTGATTCCCCTAGAGTCAAAAAATCTATCGATCTCAGTTTTGAATATACTCAACGACTGAGCCTCCACAGCCCTCTGGGGTAGAGAATTCCAAAGATTCCCCACCCTCCGAGTGAAGAAATTTCTCCTCATCTCAGTCCTAAATGGCCGACCCCTTATTTCGAGACTGTGACCCCTGGTTCTAGACTCCCCAGTCAGGGGAAACATCCTCCCTGCATCTACCCTGTCAAGCCCTGTAAGAATTTTGTATGTTTCAATGAGATCACCTCTCATTCTTCTAAACTCTAGAGAATATAGGCCTAGTCTACTCAATCTCTCCTCATAGGACAATCCCCCCATCCCAGGAACCAGTCTGGTGAACCTTCGTTGCACTCCCTCTATGGCAAGTATATCCTTCCTTAGGTAAGGTGACCAAAACTGTACACAATACTCCAGGTGTGGTCTCACCAAGGCCCTATATAATTGCAGTAAGACGTCTTTACTCTTATACTCAAATCCTCTTGTAATAAAGGCCAACATACCATTTGCTTTCCTAATTGTTGCTGTACCTGCATGTTAACTTTCAGTGATTCGTGTACAAGGACACCCAGGTCCCTCTGAACACCAGCATTTCCCAATCTCTCACCATTTAAAAATACTCTGCTTTTCTGTTTCCCTACCAAAGTGGATAACTTCACATTCCTCCACATTATACACCAGAGCAAGGTTGTGAACTGAATGTTCCAGGGTACTTGATGTTTCTAAAATACAGGCAGAATGGAAAAGGATTGGGGGTAGCCCTGATAATAAAGGATGACATAAGAACAGTAGAGAGAAAGGATCTCGGCTCGGAAGATCAGGAAGTAGAATCAGGTGGAGATTAGGAATAACAAGGGGCAGAAAACACTGGTGGGTGTAGTATCTAGGTCCCCTAACAGTAGCTATACCGTTGGACAGAATCATAGAAAGTTACAGCACGGAGGGAGGCCATTTCGGCCCATCGTGTCCGCGCCGGCCAACAAAGAGCTATCCAGCCTAATCCCACTTCCCAGCTCTTGGTCCGTAGCCCTGCAGGTTACAGCATCCCAAGTGCACATCCAAGTACTTTTTAAATGTGGTTAGGATTCCTGCCTCTACCACCCTTTCAGGCAGTGAGTTCCAGACCCCCACAAGCCTCTGGGTGAAGAAATTTCCCCTCAAATCCCCTCTAAACCTTCCCCCAATTACTTTAAATCTGTGCCCCCTGGTTTTTGACCCCTCTGCTAAGGGAAATAGGTCCTTTCTATCCACTTTATCTATGCCCCTCATAATTTTATGCACCTCAATAAGGTCTCCCCTCAGCCTCCTCTGTTCCAAGCAAAACAGACCCAGCCTATCCAGTCTTTGCTCATAGCTAAGATTCTCTACTCCCAGCAACATCCTTGTAAATTTCCTCTGTACCCTCTCCAGTGCAATAAAGAATATTAATCAAGAAATAGTAGGAGCTTGTAACAAAGGTAATGTAATAATCTTGGGGGACTTTAATCTTCATATAGACTGGACAAATCAAATTGGCAAAGTTAGTCTGGAGGACGAGTTCATGGAATGCATTCGGGACAGTTTCCTGGAACAATACGCCATGGAACCAACCAGAGAACAGGCTATTTTAGATCTTGTATTGTGTAATGAGACAAGGTTAATTAGCAATCTCATAGTAAAGGATCTTCTGGGGCAGAGTGATCATAATATGATAGAATTTCACATTAATTTTGAGAGTGACTTGCCTAATCTGAAACTAGAGTCTTAAACTTAAAGCCAATTACATAGGTATGAGGTCTGAGTTGGCTAAGGTAGATTGGAAAAATAGATTAAAAGATATGGCGGTAGATAAGCAGTGGCTAGCATTTAAAGAAATATTTCATAATTCTCAACAAAATACATTCCATTGAGAAACAAACACTCCACGGGAAAAATGATCCATCTGTGGCTAACTAAAGAAGTTAAGGATAGCATTAGATTGAAAGAAGAAGCTTTATAATGTTGCAAAAAATTGTAGTAAGCCTGAGGATTGGGAGAGTTTCAGAAACCAGCAAAGGAAGACCAAAAAATTGATAAAAAGGGAAAAAATAGAATGAGAGAAAATTAGCAAAAAATATAAAAGCCGATTGTAAGAGCTTCTACAAGTATGTAAAAAGGAAGAGAGTAGCAAAAGTAAACTTTTAGAAGCTGAAACAAGAAATTATTACCGGGAATAAGGAAATGGCAGAAACGTTAAACAAATATTTTGTATCTGTCTTCACAGTAGAAGACACAAAAAGCAATGGTGGGGAACCAAGGTCGAATGAAGGTTTAAAAAAATTTTAAATTTGTTTTTATGGGATGTGGGCGTCGCTGGCAAGGCCAGCATTTATTGCCCATCCCTAGTTGCCCTTGAGAAGGTAGTGGTGAGCCGCCTTCTTGAACCGCTGCAGTCTGTGTGGCGAAGGTACTCCCACAGTGCTGTTAGGGAGGGAGTTACAGGATTTTGACCCAGCGACGATGAAGGATCGGCGATATATTTCTAAGTCAGGATGATGTGTGACTTGGCGGGGAACTTGGAGGTGGTGGCGTTTCCATGTGCCTGCTGCCCTTGTCCTTCTAGGTGGAAGAGGTCGTGGGTTTGGAAGGTGCTGCTGAAGAAGCCTTGACAAGTTGCTGCAGTGCATCTTGTAGCTGGTACACACTGCAGCCACGGTACGCCGGTGGTGGAGGGAGTGGGTGTTTAAGGTGGTGGATGGGGTGCCAATCAAGCAGGCTGCTTTGTCCTGGATGGTGTCGAGCTTCTTGAGTGTTGTTGGAGCTGCACTCATCCAGGCAAGTGGAGAGTATTCCATCACACTCCTGACTTGGAGATGGTGGAAAGGCTTTGGGGAGTCAGGATGTGAGACACTCGCCACAGAATATCCAGCCTCTGACCTGCTCTTGTTGCCACAGTATTTATGTGGCTGGTACAGTTAAGTTTCTGGTCAATGGTGACGTCCCAGGATGTTGATGTTGGGGGATTCGGTGATGGTAATGCCATTGAATGTCATGGGGAGGTGTTTAGTCTCTCGCTTGTTGGAGATAGTCATTGCCTGGCACTTCTGTGGCGCGAATGTTACCTGCCACTTATCAGCCCAAGCCTGAACGTCATCCAGGTCTTGTTGCATGTGGGCATGGACTGCTTCATTATCTGAGGAGTTGTGAATGGCGCTGAACACTGTGCAGTCATCAGCAAACATCCCCATTTCTGACCTTATGTTGGAGGGAAGGTCATTGATGAAGCAGCTGAAGATGGTTGGGCCGAGGACACTGCCCTGAGGAACTCCTGCAGTGATGTCCTGGGGCTGTGATGATTGACCTTCAATCACCACAACCATCTTCCTTTGTGCTAGGTCTGACTCCAGCCAGTGGAGAGTTTTCCCCCCGATTCCCATTGACTTCAGTTTTACTAGGGCTCCTTGATGCCACACTCGGTCAAATTCTGCCTTGATGTCAAGGGCAGTCACTCTCACCTCACCTCTGGAATTCAGCTCCTTTGTCCATGTTTGGGCCAAGGTTGTAATGAGGTCGGCAGCCGAGTGGTCTTGGTGGAACCCAAACTGGACATCAGTGAGCAGGTTATTGGTGAGTAAGTGCCGCTTGATAGCACTGTCGATGACACCTTCCATCACTTTGCTGATGATTGAGAGTAGACTGATGGGGCGGTAATTGGCTGCGTTGGATTTGTCCTGCTTTTTGTGGACAGGACATACCTGGGCAGTTTTCCACATTGTCGGATAGATGCCAGTGTTGTAGCTGTACTGGAACAGCTTGGCTAGAGGCGCGGCTAGTTCTGGAGCACAAGTCTTCAGCACGACAGCCGTGATGTTGTCGGGCCCACAGTCTTTGCTGTATCCAGTGCGCTCAGCCGTTTCTTGATATCACGTGGAGTGTATCGAATTGGCTGAAGACTGGCTTCTGTGATGGTGGGGATCGCAGGAGGAGAGCGATATGGATCATCCACTCTTGGACTTAACGTAATTAATATAAGTACAGAAAAAGTACTAGATAAATTAATGGGACTAAAAGCCAACAAATCCCCTGGACCTGACGGCCTACATCCTAGGGTTCTAAAAGAGGTGGCTGAAGAGATAAAGGATGCATTGGGTTTGATCTTCCAAGATTCCAGAACGGTCCCAGCGGATTGGAAGGTAGCAAATGTAACACCGCTATTCAAGAAAGGAGGGAGAGAGAAAACTGGGAACTACAGGCCAGTTAGCCTGACATCAGTCGTCGGGAAGATGCTGGAATCCATTGTTAAGGAAGTGGTATCAGGGCACTTAGAAAATCATAACATGATTGGGCAGAGTCAACATCGTTTTATGAAAGGGAAATCGGGTTTGACAAATTTATTAGAGTTTTTTGAGGCTCCAGTGGATGTAGTACATTTGAATTTCCAAAAGGCTTTCGATAATGTGCCACATAAAAGGTTATTACACAAGATTAGGGCTCATGGTGTTGGGTGTAATACAGTAGCAGGGATAGAGGATTGGTTAATCGACAGAAAACAGAGAGTAGGGATAAACGGGTCTTTTTCAGGTTGGCAGGCTGTAACTAGTGGGGTGCTGCCGCAAGGAGCAGTGTTGGGGCCTCAGCTATTTACAATCTATACTAATGAACAAGATGAAGGGACCGAGTGTAATGTATCCAAGTTTGTTGATGATCCAAAGCTAGGTGGGACAGTAAGCTGTGAGGAGAACACAGAGTCTGCAAAGGGATATAGATAGACTGAGTGAGTGGGCAGTAAGGTGGCAGATGGAGTATAATGTGGGGAAATGTGAGGTTATTCACTTTGGTAGGAAGAATAGAAAAACAGAATATTTTTTTTAATGGTGTGAGAGATTTGGGTGTCCTCGTGTAAGAAACACAGAAAGCTAGCGTGCAGGTACAGCAAGCAATAAGGAAGGTAAATGGCATGTTGGCCTTTATTGCAAGGGGGTTGGAGAATAAGAGTAAGGAAGTCTTGCTACAATTGTACAGGGCCTTGGTGAGACCACACCTGGAGTACTGGGCACAGTTTCGGTCTCCTTATCTAAGGAAGGATATACTTGCCTTGGAGACGGTGCAACGAAGGTTCACTAGATTGATCCCTGGGATGAGAGGCTGTCCTATGATTACATCGGATATACGGCACAGAAACAGGCCATTCGGCCCAACCAGTCCATGCCGGTGTTTATGCTCCACTCGAGCCTCCTCCCGTCTTTCCTCATCTAACTCTTTCAGTATAACTCTCTTCCCTTCTCCCTCATATCCTTGTCCAGCCTCCCCTTAAATGCATCTATACGATTCGCTTCAACCACTCCCTGTGGTGGCGAGTTCCACATTCTCACCACTCTCTGGGTAAAGAAGTTTCTTCTGAATTCCCTATTGGATTTTTTGGTGACTATCTTATATTGATGGCCTCTAGTTATGCTCTTCCCCACAAGTGGAAACATTCTCTCTCTATCCATTCTATCAAAACCTTTCATAATTTTAAAGAGCTCTATTAATCACCCCTCAGCCTTTTTACAAGAGAAAAGAGACCCAGCCTGTTCATCCTGATATCTATACTCTCGCATTTCTGGTATCATTCTTGTAAATCTTCTCTGCACCCTCGCCAGTGCCTCTATATCAATAGAGTCATCACGGCACAGAAGGAGGCCATTCGGCCCATCGGGTCGGTGCCGGCTCTCTGTAGAGCAATCCAGTCAGTCCCATTCCCCCGCTCTATCCCCGTAGCCCTGCAAGTTTATTTCCCTCAAGTGCCTATCCAGTCTCCCCTTGAAAACATTGAGTGTCTCCGCTTCCACCACTTCCGTCGGCAGCGAGTTCCAGGTCATCACCACTCGCTGCGTAAAAAAGCTTTTCCTCACATCCCCCCTGTATCTCTTGCCCAGAACCTTAAATCTGTGTCCCCTAGTCCTTGTACCATCAACTAGTGGGAACAGCCTTTCCCCGTCTCGCCCATCCAAACCTGTCATAATCTTGTACACCTCGATCAAATCACCCCTCAACCTCCTTTGCTCTAATGAAAACAAATCCAGCTTCTCCAACCTGTCCTTGCAGCTAAGATCCCTCATCCCCGGAACCATTCTGGTAAATCTCCTCTGCACCCTCTCAAGGGCCTTCACATCCTTCCTAAAGTGTGGTGACCAGAACTGGCCGCAATATTCCAGTTGTGGCCTAACCAGCACTTTATAAAGGTTCAGCACAACTTCTCTACTTTTGTACTCAATACCTCTATTTATGAAGCCCAAGATCCCATATGCTTTGTTAACCACTCTCTCAATATGTCCTGCTACCTTCTGGGACCTATGCACGTTAGCTCCCAGGTCCCTCTGTCCCTGCTCACTCTTTAAAACTGTGCCATTAAGTGTATATTGCTTCTCCCTGTTCCTTCTGCCAAAATGCATCACCTCACACTTCTCTGTATTAAATTCCATCTGCCACTTGTCTGCCCATTCTGCGAGCCTTTCTATGTCCTGTTGCAGTCGATTGGTATCATCCTCACTGTTTGCCACACCTCCAAGTTTGGTGTCATCAGCAAATTTAGAAATTCTACTCTGTATTCCAATATCCAGGTACTTTATATATATCAAAAAAAGCAGTGGCCCCAGCACTGACCCTTGGGGAACACCACTGTCTACCATCCTCCAGTCTGAAAAACAGCCATTTACCACAACTTGCTGTTTTCTGTCCTTAAGCCAATTCCTTATCCAAGCTGCCACTGACCCACCTATTCCATGAGCCTCAATTTTGTTAACCAGCCTTCTATGTGGTACTTTGTCAAACGCCTTCCTAAAATCCATGTAGACAACATCCACTGCATTCCTTTCATCAATCATTCCTGTTACTTCATCAAAAAATTCAATTAGATTAGTCAAACATGGTCTGCCTTTTACAAATCCGTGTTGGCTCTCCTTAATTAGCTTAAACCTCTCCAAGTGCCCGTTAATTTTTTCCTTGATTATTGTTTCTAAAGCTTTACCCACCACTGATGTTAAACTGACCGGCCTGTAGTTACTGGGATTGTCCTTACACCCTTTCTTGAACAATGGTGTCACATTTTCCAATCCTCGCTTTTTTCCATCCCTATCTTTTCTGAACACCTTGTACCCTTGAATATTAAGTGCCCAGTCCTCACCGTTTTTAATCCACGTTTCCATTATTGCCACAACATTATATTGCCACACAGCTAATTGTGCTTGTAGCTCACCAACCTTTTTCACCACACTTTGTGCATTTACGTACATGCATTCTAAACCCATTTTTTGAATTCTTCTTAGTCTGCTCCTATCTAATATGGTATTACTACCGCCTCTAGTACCATCTTCTCCAGTACTATCCAACACACTCACTCTTTTATGCACCTTATTCCTCTTTTCTGCTCCTATATGCTGGTGCCCATCCCCCTGTCAAGCTAGTTTAAACCCTCCCCAACAGCACTAGCAAACCTCCCCGTGAGAATATTGGTCCCGGCTCTGTTGAGGTGTAACCCGTCCGGCTTGTACAGGTCCCACCTTCCCCAGAAATGGTCCCAATGTTTCTGGAATCTAAAGCCCTCCCTCCTGCACCATCTCTCCAGCCGCGCATTCATCTGTTCTATCCTCCTATTTCTGTACTCACTAGCTTGTGGCACCGGGAGTAATCCAGAGATTACTGCCTTTGAGGTCCTTTTTAATCTCTTTCCTAGCTCCCTATAGTCTGCCTGGAGGACCTCATCCCTCGTTTTGCCTATGTTGTTGGTACCGATGTGGACAACGACCTCTGGCTGTTCACCCTCCCCCCTCAGAGTGTCCTGCAGCCGCTCAGTGACATCCTTGACCCTGGCACCAGGGAGGCAACATACCATCCTGGAGTCACGTCTGCATCCACAGAAACGCCTGTCTGCTCCCCTAACCAATGAATCCCCTATCACTATTGCTCTTCCACTCTTCTTCCTCCCCCCCTGTGTGGCTGAGCCGTGGTGCCATGGACTTAGTTCTGGCTGCTCTCCCCAGAGGAGCCATCACCCCCACCAGTTTTATAATCTGGCGACCAGAACTGTACGCAGTACTCCAAGTGTGGTCTAACCAAGGTTCGATACAGGTTTAGCATAACTTCCCTACTTTTCAATTCTATCCCTCTAGAAATAAACCCTAGTGCCTGGCTTGCTTTTTTTATGGCCTTGTTAACCTGTGTCGCAACTTTTAGTGATTTGTGTATTTGTACTCCGAGATCCCTTTGTTCCTCTACCCCACCCAGACTCGCACCCTCCAAGTAATAAGTGGCCTCCCTATTCTTCCTACCAAAATGTAATACCTCACATTTATCTGTGTTAAACTTCATTTGTCAATTATTTGCCCATTCTGCAAGTTTATTAATGTCCTCCTGTAATTTGGTGCAGTCCTCCTCAGTATTGACTATTCCCCCCAATTTGGTGTCATCCGCAAATTTAGAAATTATCTTTTTGATTCCAAAGTCTAAATCGTTAATGTAAATTGTGAACATAAGAACATAAGAAATAGGAGCAGGAGTAGGCCATTCGGCCCCTCGAGCCTGCTCCACCATTCAATAAGATCATGGCTGATCTGATCCTAACCTCAAATCTACTATCACTCTACATCCACCCGAACCCATGTGATCTCCCGGGAGAGGCGAAAAACCAGATTAAAAAAGAACAATGGCCAATTTGGGAGAAAAAAATCTGGGAAATTCCTCTCCGACCCATCTAGGCGATCGAAACTCGTCCAGGAGATCACTCTGTCCCTATATTTTCTACAGTACTTACCTTCTGTAAAAGGTGATCTCCACCCCAGCCAGGAACAGGAATAGAACCATCTCCTGAAATCTAACACATAATTAGAACACAGTAGGAGCAGAACCAGGCTACACGGCCCCTGGGCCCGCTCCGCTACCCACAGGGCCATGACCGATCCGAACCTAGACTCATGTCCAATTTCCTGCCCGCTCCCCGTAACCCCTAATTCCCTTTCTAAGAAACTGTCTATTTCTGTTTTAAATTTATTTAATGATGTAGCTTCCACAGCTTTCTGGGGCAGCAAATTCCACAGACCTACCACCCTCTGAGTGAAGAAGTTTCTCCTCATCTCAGTTTTGAAAGAGCAGCCCCTTATTCTAAGATTATGCCCCCTAGTTCTAGTTTCACCCATCATTGGGAACATCCTCACCACATCCACCCGATCAAGCCCCTTCACAATCTTATATGTTTCAATAAGATCGCCTCTCATTCTTCTGAACTCCAATGAGTAGAGTCCCAATCTTCTCAACCTCCCCTCATCCCTGGGATTAACCGAGTGAACCTTCTTTGTACTGACTCGAGAGCAAGTATGTCTTTTCTTAAGTATGGACACCAAAACTGTATGCAATATTCCCGGTGCGGTCTCACCAATACCTTGTACAACTGCAACAATACCTCCCTGTTTTTATATTCTATCCCCCTAGCAATAAAAGCCAACATTCCATTGGCCTTCTTGATCACTTGCTACACCTGCATACTAACTCTTTGAGTTTCATGCACCAGGACCCCCAGATCCCTTTGTACTACAGTACTTTCCAGTTTCTTGCCATTAAGATAATAACTTGCTCTATGATTTTTCCTGCCAAAGTGCATAACTTCACACTTTCCAGTATTGTATTCCATCTGCCAAAACTCTGCCCACTTACTTAACCTGTCTATGTCCCTTTGCAGGTTTTTTATGTCCTCCTCACTCACTACTTTCCTTCCCATCTTTGTATCATCTGCAAACTTTGATATGTTACACTCGGTCCCCTCCTCCAAATCATTAATATAGATTGTAAAGAGTTGGGGACCCAGCACTGACCCCTGCGGAACACCACTAGTTACTGATTGCCAGTCTGAGAATGAACAATTTATCCCAACTCTCTGCTTTCTGTTAGATAGCCAATCCTCCACCCATGCCAGAATATTACCCCCAATCCCATGATTTTTTATCTTGAGCAATAATCTTTTGTGTGGCACCTTGTCAAATGCCTTTTGGAAGTCTAAATACACTACGTCCACTGGTTCCCCTTTATCCACCCTGTATGTTACTTCCTCAAAGAACTCAAGCAAATTTGTCAAACATGACTTCCCCTTCATAAAACCATGCTGACTTTGTCCTATTAAATTATGTTTATCCAAATGTCCCGTTACTGTCTCCTTAATAATGGACTCTAACATTTTACCAACCACAGATGTTAGGCTAACAGGTCTATAGTTTCCAGCCTTCTGCCTACTACCCTTTTTAAATAAGGGTGTTACATTAGCAGTTTTCCAATCTGCCGGGACCTTTGCTGAGTCCAGGGAGTTTTGGAAAATTATTACCAATGCATCCACAATCCCTACCGCCACTTCCCTCAAGACCCTAGGATGTAAGGCATCAGGTCCAGGGGATTTATCCGCCTTGAGTCCCATTATTTTACCGAGTACCACTTCCTTAGTGATTTTAATCGTATTTAGCTCCCCCCGCCCCCCCCCCCCCCCCCCAAGAGCCCCCTGTTTGTCCAGTGTTGGGATATTCTTAGAGTCCTCTACAGTAAAGACTGATACAAAATAATTGTTCAGCGTTTTTGCCATCTCCATGTTTCCCACCATTAATTTCCCGGTCTCATCCTCTAAGGGACCAACATTTACTTTAGCCACCCTTTTTCTTTTTATATAACTATAGAAACTTTTGCTATCTGTTTTTATATTTTTTGCTAATTTATTTTCATAATCTATCTTCCCTTTCTTAATCAGTCTTTTAATTATTTTTTGCTGTCTTTTGAAGACTTCCCAATCTTCTATCCTCCCATTAGATTTGGCTACCTTATATGCCCTTGTTTTTAGTTGGATACTATCCTTAATTACTTTAATTAGCCACGGATGGCTATCTTTACTTTTACACTCTTTTCTCCTCGGTGGAATATATTTTTTTTGGAAGTTGTAAAATAACTCCTTAAATGTACACCACTGATCATGTATCATCTTACCCTTTAATCTATTTTCCCAGTCCACTCTAATCAATTCCGCTCTCCTACCTTCATAGTCTCCTTTATTCAAGCTTAGCACGCTTGTTTGAGATCCAACCTTCTCACCCTCTAATTGAATATGGAATTCAACCATGTTATGGTCACTCATTCCAAGGGGATCCTTTACTAGGACATTTTTAATTAATCCTGTCATGTTACACAGGACCAGATCTAAGGTTGCTTGCCCCCTGGTCGGTTCAGTTACATACTGCTCAAGAAACCCATCCCTAATACACTCAATGAACTCATCCTCAAGGCTGCCCTGCCCAATTTGATTTGTCCAGTTAATATGATAGTTAAAATCCCCCATAATTATAGCTGTTCCCTTATTACAAGCCTCAACTATTTCCTGATTAATACTCCGTCCAACAGAGTTGCAACTGTTCAGAGGCCTATAGAGTACGCCCACTAGTGTTTTCTTCCCCTTATTATTCCGTATCTCCACCCAAACTGTTTCACTATCCTGATCCTTTGACCCAATATCATTTCTCTATATTACAGTGATTCCTTCCTTTATTAACATAGCCACCCCACCTCCCCTTCCTTCCTGCCTGTCCTTCCTGATTGTTAAATAACCTGGTATTTTTAATTCCCAGTCATGGCCACCCTGCAGCCATGTTTCTGTAATGGCCAGAAGATCATACCCATATGTAGTTATTTGTGCCGTTAACTCATCCATTTTGTTACGAATGCTACGTGCATTCAGATAAAGAACTTTCAAAATGTTTTGTGACACTTAGTTCCTGCTTTTTCCCCTTTTACTACTTTACCTTTTACTCCATACCTTCTGTCCCTTCCTGACACGCTCTGTTTTTTAATTCCCCCACTGCTACCTAAGTCTATGACCTTCTCCGTAGTCATTTTTATTATTTGCTCTCTAGAAACCTCCCCCCGACTAATTAGTTTACAGCCCTAGTTATATGATTCGCCAGGATTCTAGTCCCAGCATTGGACAAGTGAAGTCCGTCCCAGCGGAACTGCTCCCTCTTGTCCCAGTACTGGTGCCAGTGTCCCAAGAAGCAAAACCCATTTTTCCCACACCAGTTTTGGAGCCACGCATTTAACTCTCTCTAATTTTATTTATCCTAGCCAAATTCGCTCGTGGCTCAGGATTATTACCCTTGAGGTTCTGTTTTTTAATTTGACCCCTAGCTGTTCATACTCCTTTAACAGAACCTTCTTCCTTGTCCTATCTACGTCGTTTCTACCAACATGTACCATGACAACTGGATCCTCCCCCTCCAAGTTTCTTTCCAGCCCAGAAGAGATGTCCTTAACCCTGGCACCGGGCAGACAACACAGCCTTCGGGACTCCCGCTCTCGACTGCAGAGAACCCTATCTATCCCCCTAATGATAC
The DNA here is from genome assembly GCF_052327205.1 of Somniosus microcephalus. Lineage (NCBI taxonomy): Eukaryota > Metazoa > Chordata > Chondrichthyes > Squaliformes > Somniosidae > Somniosus > Somniosus microcephalus. The sequence continues at coordinate 389,909,598 of NC_140988.1, read as the reverse complement.
TATCCCCTACCACTACAACAGTTCTTTTTACTCCCCCCACTTGAATGGCCCCCTGTTCCACGGTGCTGTGGCCAGGTTGCTCATCCTCCCTGCAGTCCCCGCTGCCGCCCTCACAGGGAGAAAGAATCTTGAAACTGTTTGGCAAGGGCTGCGTCTCCTTCAACACTGCCTCCTGGATCCCTGTACCTGCCTCACTCATAGTCACACCGTCCTGTCCCTGACCACGGGCTACATCTGAATTAATTAATTTCATAGGTGTTACTACCCCCTGAAACATAGAGTCCAGGAACTTCTCCCCCTCCCTGATGTGTCACAGTGTCTGGAGCTCGGTCTCAAGCACCTCAATAGAGTTCCTCCAGCAGCAGACACTTGCCGCAGATGTAATCACCGTGAGCCTCAATGGGGTCCACCGGCTCCCACATCTCGCAACAATAACACATCACCTGCTCCATTCTATATAATTAATTAAATTTCTTATTATTAGTTATGAAGACCCTGCCCGGATATCGATGATAATATCACACCACTATTCAATAGGACTTACCAACTTAAAGGCATAAAAGAGAAGGAAGAAAACCAACCAACCAGCTAATCACCAACCTCCTCCTTGAATACTGTCTGTGGGGCCTGTTTGGTTGACTCGTCTCGCTGCTCCGCTTCCGCAGTGCTGTCTAAGCCTGGGAGTGGGGAACAAAACTGAGCAAAAACACCCCCTCACCTCCCACTTGCTCGAACTCTCCCACTTACCAAACCCTCGCTTGCACTCAATGCCACAGCACTCTGTGCAGTAGCACAAGTCCCGCCCCTTTTATACCCAGATTCTACTTCCGGTTTAAACTCCCCAGCAGTTTAATATACACTTAAAAAATTAAACTCACTCAAATAATTAACTTTTTAACACACTAAAATTCACAAAATACACTTAAATGACTTTTCTCCCACTTTCCAAACTCTCGCTTGCACTCAATGCCACAGCACTCTGCAGTGGTCCCAGCGCTGATCCTTGTGGAACACCACTTCCCACCTTCTGCCACTGTGAATAGCTCCCCTTTACTCCCACTCTTATTTCTTTTGTTTTTATATTCCATTTGCCATGTTCTTGCCCAATCACTTAACCTGTCTATATCTGCTTGAAGCCGCTTTGAAGCTTCCTTGAATCCTCTTTGCAACTTATATTCCCACCTAGCTTTGCATCATCAGCAAACTTGGATATAATACATTTGGTCCCCTTATCCAAATCATTGGTGTAGATTGTGAAGAGCTGAGGCCCAAGCACGAACCCTTGGGGTACCCCACTAGTTGTAGCCTGGTTGTGGTGGTTGAAGGTCAATCATCACAGCCCCAGGACATCACTGCTGGAGTTCCTCAGGGCAGTGTCCTAGACCCAACCATCTTCAGCTGCTTCATCAATGACCTTCCCTCCAACATAAGGTCAGAAATGTGGATGTTCACTGATGTCTGCACAGCGTTCAGCGCCATTCACAACTCCTCAGATAATGAAGCACTCCATGCCCGCATGCAACAAGGCCTGGACGACGTTCAGGCTTGGGCTGCTAAGTGGCAGGTAACATTCGCGCCACAGAAATGCCAGGCAATGACTATCTCCAACAAGCGAGAGTCTAACCACCTCCCCTTGACATTGAACGGCATTACTATCACTGAATCCCCCACTATCAACATCCTGGGGGTCACCATTGACCAGAAACTTAACTGGACCAGCCACATAAATACTGTGGCAACAAGAGCCGGTCAGAGGCTGGGTATTCTGCGGCGAGTGTCTCACCTGCTGACTCCCCAAAGCCTTTCCACCATCTACAAGGCTCAAGTAAGGAGTGTGATGGAATACCCTCCAACAACTCAAGAAGCTCGACACCATCCAGGAGAAAGCTGCCTGCTTGATTGGCACCCCATCCACCACCTTAAACAGTCACTCCCTCCACCACTGGCGCACCATGGCTGCAGTGTGTACCATCTACAAGATGCACTGCAGCAACTCGCCAAGGCTTCTTCGGCAGCACCTCCCAAACCCACGACCTCTCCCACCTAGAAGGACAAGGGCAGCAGGCGCATGGGAACACCACCACCTCCAAGTCACTCACCATCCTGACTTAGAAGTATGATTTGGACAGGTTGGGTGATTGGGCAGAAGCATGGCAGATGCAATATAACGTGGATAAATGCGAGGTTATCCACTTTGGTGTCAAAAACAGGAAGGCAGATTATTATCTGAATGGCAATAAATTGGGAGAAGGGGAAGTGCAACAAGACCTGGGTGTCTTTGTGCACCAGTCACTGAAGGTAAGCATGCAGGTGCAGCAGACGGTTAAGAAGGCTAATGGTATGTTGGCCTTCATAGCGAGAGGGTTTGAGCACAGGAACAAGGATGTCTTGCTGCAGTTGTGCAGGGCCTTGGTGAGACCACATCTTGAGTATTGTGTGCAGTTTTGGTCGCCTTATCTGAGGAAGGATGTTCTTGCCATGGAAGGAGTGCAGCGAAGATTCACCAGGCTGATACCTGGGATGGCAAGAATGACGTATGAGGAGAGATTGGGTCGATTAGGTTATATTCGCTGGAGTTTAGAAGAATGAGAGGGGATCTCATTGAAACTTATAAAATTCTAACAGGACTAGACAGACTAGATGCGGGAAGGATGTTCCTGATGGCGGGGAGTCCAGAACCAAGGGTCACAGTCTAAAGATAAGAGGTAAGCCATTTAGGACAGAGATGAGGAGGAATTTCTTCACCCAGAGAGTGGTGAACCTGTGGAATTCTCTACCACAGAAGGCAGTTGAGGCTAATTCATTAAATATATTCAAGAAGGAGTTGGATATATTTCTTAAGGCTAAAGGGATCAAGGATATGGAGAAAGCCTGGACAGGGTACTGAATTTGGATGATCAGCCATGATCTCATTAAATGGCGGAGCAGGCTCGAGGGGCCGAATGGCCTACTCCTGCTCCTATCTTCTATGTTTCTATCCATGCCTTTGTTACCTCGAGACTTGACAATTCCAATGCACTCCTGGCCGGCGTCCCACATTCTACCCTATGTAAACTTGAGCTCATCCAAAACTCGGCTGCCCCGTGTCCTAACTCGCACCCAGTCCCGTTCACCCATCACCCCCTGTGCTCACTGCCCCGTGTCCTAACTCGCACCCAGTCCCGTTCACCCATCACCCCCTGTGCTCACTGCCCCGTGTCCTAACTCGCACCCAGTCCCGTTCACCCATCACCCCCTGTGCTCACTGCCCCGTGTCCTAACTCGCACCCAGTCCCGTTCACCCATCACCCACTGTGCTCACTGCCCCGTGTCCTAACTCGCACCGAGTCCCGTTCACCCATCACCCCCTGTGCTCGCTGCCCCGTGTCCTAACTCACACCCAGTCCCGTTCACCCATCACCCCTGTGCTCACTGCCCCGTGTCCTAACTCACACCCAGTCCCGTTCACCCATCACCCGCTGTGCTCACTGCCCCGTGTCCTAACTGACACCCAGTCCCGTTCACCCATCACCCCCTGTGCTCACTGCCCCGTGTCCTAACTCGCACCCAGTCCCGTTCACCCATCACCCCCTGTGCTCACTGCCCCGTGTCCTAACTCGCACCCAGTCCCGTTCACCCATCACCCACTGTGCTCACTGCCCCGTGTCCTAACTCGCACCGAGTCCCGTTCACCCATCACCCCCTGTGCTCGCTGCCCCGTGTCCTAACTCACACCCAGTCCCGTTCACCCATCACCTGCTGTGCTCACTGCCCCGTGTCCTAACTCACACCCAGTCCCGTTCACCCATCACCCCCTGTGCTCACTGCCCCGTGTCCTAACTCGCACCAAGTCCCGTTCGGCCATCACCCCCTGTGCTCACTGCCCCGTGTCCTAACTCGCACCAAGTCCCGTTCGGCCATCTCCCCTGTGCTCGCTGCCCCGTGTCCTAACTCGCACCAAGTCCCGTTCGGCCATCTCCCCTGTGCTCACTGCCCCGTGTCCTAACTCGCACCAAGTCCCGTTCGGCCATCTCCCCTGTGCTCACTGCCCCGTGTCCTAACTCGCACCAAGTCCCGTTCGGCCATCTCCCCTGTGCTCACTGCCCCGTGTCCTAACTCGCACCAAGTCCCGTTCGGCCATCTCCCCTGTGCTCACTGCCCCGTGTCCTAACTCGCACCTAGTCCCGTTCGGCCATCTCCCCTGTGCTCGCTGACCTACATTGGCTCCCGGTTAAGCAGCGCCTCAATGTCAAAATTCTCATCCTTGTTTTAAAATCCCTCCATGGTCTTGCCCCTCCCTATCTCTCTAATCTCCGTCAGCCCCACAACCCCCCCGTGATATCGACACTCCTCTAATTCTGCCCTCTTGAGCATCCCTGATTATAATCGCCCCACCATCGGTGGCCGTGCCTTCAGCTGCCTGGGCCTTGAGCTCTGGAATTCCCTCCCTAAACCTCTCCACCTCGCTCCCTCTCTCTCCTTCGAGATCCCCATCCACATCAATGGGGCTGTGGTGGAAAGGGTGGACAGCTTTAAGTTCCTCGGAGTCCACATCACGGAAGACCTCTCCTGGTCCCTCAACACCTCCTCTCTGGTGAAGAAGGCCCAGCAGCGCCTATATTTCCTAAGGAGGCTGAAGGGATGTAACCTGTCACCCCTGATCCTCTCTAACTTTTACCGCTTCACTATAGAGAGCATCCTGACAAACTGTATCACAGTATGGTATGGCAGCTGTAGCTACTATGACCGGAAAGCCCTGCAGCGGGTAGTCAAAACTGCCCAACACATTACCGGCACCCGGCTACCGACCATAGAGCACATATACCAGAAACGCTGTTTACGGAGGTCACGGTCCATCATCAAAGACCCTACCCACCCCAGCCACAGTCTGTTCGCCCTCCTGCCATCTGGGAGACGCTACAGATGCATTCGCACCCGTACGACCAGATTTAGGAACAGCTTCTTTCCCAGGGCTGTCATCCTACTGAACTCCACAAATAAACTCTAAAGCCTGCACATCTGCCAATGCACTTTATTATGGTTATGTTTATGTTAATGTATTACAAGCCAAATGTATGTTGAATGTTTAAATGTCTTAATCTAAATGTACACTCTCGGGAGCCGCAAGCCTACATTTCGTTGTACTGCACTGGTGCACTAACAATGACAATAAAGTTGATTTGATTTGATGTTCCTTAAAACCTACCTCTTTCATCTGCCCTAATTTCTTATGTGGCTCGTGTCAATTTTTTGTCTTATAATACTCCTCTGAAGTGCCTTGGGATGTTTTACTACGTTAAAGGCGCTATAGAAGTACAAGTTGTTGTTGTTCGGCACCTGCTGGAGTATTGTGTCCAATTCTGGGCATCACACTTTAGGAAGGGTGTGAAGGCCTTGGAGAGGGTGCGGAGGGGATTTATTGGACTGGTTCCATGGATGAGGGACTTTAATTATGTTAAAAGGTTGGAGGAGCTGGGCTTGTTCTCCTTGGAGCAGAGAAGGTTAAGGGGTGATATAATCGAGGTGTTCAAAGTCATGAAGGGTAAATAAGGAGAAACTCTTCCCAGTGGCAGATGGGTCGATAACCAGAGGACCCAGATTTAAGGTGATTGGCAAAGGAACCAGAGGTAACTCGAGAAAAAAACTGTTTACACAGCGAGCTATGATCTGGAATGCGCTGCCTGAAAGGGCGGTGGAAGCAGATTGGATAAAAACTTGAAGGGAAAATATTTACAAGGCTGTGGGGAAAGAGCGGGTGAGTGGGACTAATTGGAGAGCTCTGCCATAGAGCCAGCACAGGCACAATGGGCCGAATGGCCTCCTCCTATGCTGTATCATTCTGTGATAATGTGGAGGTTGGACGTGACTAACGTGGAGGTGAGACATCGACAGGAACACCTCTGTCGTGGGTTGGGGAGGGGTGTGTGCCTGAGTGGCTTTTTCTCCTTCAATAATTGCTCTCCTCTGACAGCCGGCCCGGACCTCGAACTCGGCGGCTTCGAGTGGTGCGACCGGGTCATCTGCCACTCCATCACCGTCGGCCGGCGAGATGAGCAGCAGCGAGCCCAGTACCCCAGCACAGACTCCGCTCACTGCACCCATCATCTCCACACCAGCAGCTGGGCTGGCATCACCTCTGGCCCCTCCTCTGCTGTCTCCAAAGGTGAGTATGGATTCATCAGATGAATTGTTGGCACTGGTGCAGAATTCTAAAGAAAGAATTACATTTCTATAGCGCCTTTCAAGACCACCGGACGCCCCAAAGCGCTTTACAGCCAATGAAGTCCTTTTTGAAGTGTAGTCACTGATGTAATGCAGGAAACACGGCAGCCAATTTGCGCACAGCAAGCTCCCACAAACAGCAATGTGATAATGACCGGACAATCTGTTTTTGTTGATTGAGGGATAAATATTGGCCAGGACACCGGGGATAACTCCCCTGCTCTTCTTCGAAATAGTGCCGCGGGATCTTTTACACCAACCTGAGAGCAGACGGGGCCTCGGTTTAACGTCTCATCACGGTTGACACTATGTTAGATCTGTCAACCTCTGCGATGGGTAGCACTACTGACCATGAACCCGTCACATGGAAACATAGAAAAATAGGAGCAGGAGTCGGCCATTCGGCCCTTCGAGCCTGCTCCGCCATTCAATATGATCATGGCTGATCCTCTATCTCAATACCATATTCCTGCTCTCTCCCCATACCCCTTGATGCCTTTTGTGTCTAGAAATCTATCTCCTTCTTAAATATAGTCAGTGACTTGGCCTCCACAGCCTTCTGTGGTAGAGAATTCCACAGGTTCACCACCCTCTGAGCGAAGACATTTCCCCTCATCTCAGTCCTAAATGTCCTACCCCATATCCTGAGACTGTGACCTCTCATTCTAGACCCCCCCAGCCAGGGGAAACATCCTCCCTGCACCCAGTCTGTCTAGCCCTGTCAGAATTTTATACGATTCAATGACATCCCCTCTCATTCTTCTAAACTCTAGTGAATTCAGGCCTAGTCGACGCAATCTGTCCTCATACGACAGTCCTGCCATCCCAGGAATCAGTACTCCAGGTGTGGCCTCACCAAGGCCCTGTATAACTTGCTCCTGTACTCAAATCCTCTTGCAATGAAGGCCAACATACCATTTGCCTTCCTAACTGCTTGCTGCACCTGCATGTTTGCTTTCAGTGACTGGTGTACAAGGACACCCAGGTCCCTTTGTACATCAGCATTTCCCAATCTATCACCATTTAAATAATACTCTGCCTTTCTGTTTTTCCTACTGAAGTGGATAACTTCACATTTATCCACGTTATACTGCATCTGCCATGTATTTGCCCACTCACTCAACTTGTCTAAATTACCTTGAAGCCTCTTTGCATCCTCCTCACAACTCACAATCCCACCTAGTTTTGTGTCATCAGCAAACTTGGAAATATTACATTTGGTTCCCTCATCCAAATCATTGATATATATAGTGAATAGCTGGGGCCCAAGCACTGATCCCTGCGGTACCCCACTAGTCACCGCCTGCCACCCCGAAAAAGACCCATTTATTCCTACTCTCTGTTTCCTGTCTGTTAACCAATTTTTAATCCATGCCAGTATATTACCCCCAATCCCATGTGCTTTAATTTTGCACACTAACCTCTTATGTGGGACTTTATCAAAGGCCTTCGGAAAATCCAAATACACCACATCCCCTGGTTCTCCCTTATCTATTCTACCAGTTACATCCTCAAAAAACTCCAGTAGGTTTGTCAAACACGATTTCCCTTTCATAAATCCATGTTGACTTTGTCTAATCCCGTTGATATTTTCTAAGTGTCCTGTTATCACATCCTTTTATAATAGACTCTAGCATTTTCCCTACTACTGATGTTAGGCTAACCGGTCTGTAGTTCCCTGTTTTCTCTCTCCCTTTTTTTAAACAGTGGGGTTACATTTGTCACCCTCCAATCTGCAGGAACTGTTCCAAAATTCTATAGATTATGGAAGATGACAACCAATGCATCCACTATTTCCATGGCTACCTCTTTTAGTACTCTGGGATGCAGATTATCAGGCCCTGGGGATTTATCGGCTTTCAGTCCCATTAATTTCTCCAGCACTTTTTTTACTAATACTAATTTCCTTTAATTCCTCCTTCTCACTAGACCCTTGGTTCACTAGCATTTCAGGGAAGTTATTTGTATCCTCTTCCGTGAAGACAGAACCAAAGTATTTGTTTAATTGCTCTGCCATTTCCTTGTTCCCCATTATAAATTCTACCGTTTCTGACTGTAAGGGACCTATATTTGTCTTCACTAATCTTTTTCTTTTTACATACTTGTAGAAGCTTTTACAGTTTGCTTTTATGTTTCTTGCAAGTTTACTCTCATACTCTATTTTTCCCCTCTTAATCAATCTCTTGGTCCTTTTTTGCTGAACTCTAAACTGCTCCCAATCCTCAGGTTTGCTACTTTTTCTGACAATTTTATATGACTCCTCTTTGGATTTAATACTACCCTTAATTTCTTTTGTTAGCCATGGTTGGACCGCTTTTCCTTCTGTGTTTTTGCGCCAGAAAGGAATGAATAACTGTTGCAATTCATGCATTAATTCCTTAAATGTTAGCCATTGCCTATCCACCGTCATGCCTTTTAATGAAGCTCCCCAATCTATCATAGCCAACTCACTCCTCATACCTTCGTAGTTTCCTTTGTTTAGATTTAGGGCCTTAGTTTCGAATTGGACTTCTTCACTTTCCATCTTAATGAAGAATTCTATCATGTTCTGGTCACGCTTCCCTAAACGACCCGCACAACAAGATGATTAATTAACCCCTTCTCATTGCACAATACCCAATCTAGGATAGCCTGTTCCCTAGTTGGCTCCTCAATGTACTGGTCTAAAAATCCATCTCGTACACACTCCAGGAATTCATCCTCCACAGTATTATTGCTAATTTGGTTTGGCCAGTCTATATGTAGATTAAAGTCACCCATGATTACTGCAGTACCCTTGTTACATGCGCCTCTAATTTCCTGTTTGATGCCATCCCCTACATTACCACTACTGTTTGGAGGCCTATACACAACTCCCACCAATGTTTTCTGCCCCTTGGTGCTTCTTAGCTCCACCCAGACTTATTCTACATCTTGATTTCCTGAGCCAATATCCTTTCTCACTATTGCTCTGATTTCATTCTTTACTAACCACGCCACCCCACCTCCTTTTCCTTTTTGCCTGCCCTTCCTAAATATCAAATATCCTTGGATATTCAGCCCTCGGCCTTGGTCACCCTGCAGCCATGTCTCCGTAATCACAATTATATCGTATCCGTTTACATCTATTTGCGCTGTTACTTTGTCTACCTTATTACGAATGTTTCGTGCATTCAGATACAGTGCCTTTAGATTTGTCTTTTTAACATTTTTAGACATCTTAACATTTTTTTGTACTATGGCCCTATTTGCCTTATTACCATTTTTTTTTACCCGGACCCTATTTGTTAGTGCACTCTTTGTTTGTACGCTCTGTCCCTTCCTGACACAATCTGGTTATCCTTACCCCAATCACTTTCCTGCACTGCTTCCTTGTCTTTTCTCTTTAGCATTCTAGATTTCTCTCCACCGGGACCCTCCCGCCCCTTATTTAGTTTAAAGCCCTAGCTACCTCCCTAGTTACTCGATTCGCTAGAACTCTGGTCCCAGCATGGTTCAGGTGTAGTCCGTCCCAACGGAACAGCGCTCTCTTTCCCCAGTACTGGTGCCAGTGCCCCACGAATCGAAACCCACTTCTCCCACACCAATCTTTGAGCCACGCATTCATCACCCTGATCCTATTGACCCAATGCCAATTTGCTCGTGGCTCCAGTAATCAGAGATTATGACCTTTGTGGTTCTGCTTTTTAATTTAGCCCCTAGCTGCTCAAACTCTCTCAGCAGAACCTCTTTCTTTGTCCTACCTATGTCGTTGGTACCTACGTGGACCACGACAACTGGATCCTCTCCCTCCCACTCCAAGTTCTTCTCCAGCCCGGAGGAGATGTCCTTTACCCTGGCACCGGGTAGGCAACATAGCCTTCGGGACTTATGCTTCTGGCTGCAGAGAACAGTGTCTATCCCCCCAACTATACTGTCACCTACTACAACCACCTTCCTTTTCACTCCCCCCACTTGAACGGCTTCCTGTACCACGGTGCCATGGTCAGTTTGCTCATCCTCCCCGCAGTCCCCACACTTGTCCAGTAGATTTGAGGTTCTTGCAACCCTCGTGGACAAGTGCAGGGACTGAGGCTCCTGCAATACTACCTCCTGGATCCCTGTACCTGCCTCACTCGCAGTCACACCCTCCTGTCCCTGACCACGTGTCAGTTCTAAAGTATTTAATCTAAGGGGTGTGGCTGCCTCCTGGAGCAAAAGGTCCAGGTAACTTTCTCCTTCCCTGATGTCTCGCAATGTCTGCAGCTCGGACTCCAGCTCCTCAACTCGGAGCCGAAGTTCCTCGAGCCGCAGACACTTAGCGTAGATGTAGTCGCCCTGGACAAAAATGTCCACAAGCTCCCACATATTGCAGCAGCAACACATCTCCTGTTCTCCCATTATTTTATTTACTTAATTAATTAGTTTAATGTTAAACAAATTATTTACCTTGTTTAGTTTATTTAATTAATTAAATTAATTTAGTTATATGTGATATGTTAACTTAAAACTTAGCCCACAGTCACTACCAATCACTTACCTGCCTTACCTGTGACGTTACACTGCCGTTTTCTCCTGTTGATGCAGGTCTGCTGCTGCTTTTATCCCCGCTCTCGGGCCTCGGTCTGCTCCCGCTCTCGGGCTTGTGTCTGCTCCCGCTCTCGGGCTTGTGTCTGCTCCCGCTCTCGGCCTCGGTCTGCTCCCCGCTCTCGGGCCTGGGCCTGCTCCCCGCTCTCGGGCCTGGGCCTGCTCCCCGCTCTCGGGCCTGGGCCTGCTCCCCGCTCTCGGGCCTGGGCCTGCTCCCCGCTCTCGGGCCTGGGCCTGCTCCCCGCTCTCGGGCCTGGGCCTGCTCCCCGCTCTCGGGCCTGGGCCTGCTCCCCGCTCTCGGGCCTGGGCCTGCTCCCCACTCAGATCCGCTGCTGCTCTGTGGGAGAAGTTAGGAAAAGCAAGCACCTCCTTCCCCCACTTCACCGAACTCCCACACTTACCAAACTCCCAGTTGTTCACTCTGTGCTGGCTGCACTCAACAGGCCCCTGTGTTTATACTGTTTGTAACTCAGATGAGTCACCACTGTTCTGCTACTGTTTCAGGAAGCACTCTAATCTAGCTAGCTAATTAACTAACTCCAGCAGCTCTCCAGCGGGAAAGCTTGCTTGTTTGTCTCTGCTTAAGCCTGAAGAACTCCCGTGTGCCTCTAGTGCAGAGTGTGGGCCGTCGCGCGGAGTGTACAACCATCCCAATTAGTGTGAATTCAGTGTGTAAAGTGTACAACCATTCAGTGAAGGGAGGGTTAATGTGCTCGAAGGTGAAGGCCTGACGAGCCGAACGGCCCTGTTCACGCATGTCTTTAGGCTCAGGTTGGGCTTGTGTTGAGTGACGAGTAAAAGTTCTCACATTGGCGTCCCATGTTTGCAGGAGGAGGAGAATCTCCGAGCCCAGGTTAAGGACCTTGATGAGAAACTGGAAACATTAAAAATGAAGAGAAATGAAGACAAAGCCAAGCTGAAGGAGCTGGAGAAGCACCGGATCCAGCTCGAGCAACTGCAGGAATGGAAGCAGAAGATGCAGGAACAGCAGAACGACCTGCAGCGGCAGCTGAAAGAGGCCAAGAAGGTTCACTCTTAGCTAATTTATTAAAGTGCGACTCCTCCAGTCTCACATAAGAACTAGGAGCAGGAGTAGGCCATTTGGCCCCTCGAGCCTGCTCCGCCATTCAATAACATCATGGCTGATCATCCACCTCAACTCCACTTTCCCGCCCGATCTCCATATCCCTTGATTCCCCGAGAGTCCAAAAATCTATCGATCTCAGCCTTGAATATACTCAAAGACTCAGCCTCCACAGCCCTCTGGGGCAGAGAATTCCAAAGATTCACAACCCTCCGAGTGAAGAAATTCCTCCTCATCTCAGTCTTAAATGGCCGACCCCTTATCCTGAGACTCTGCCCCCTAGTTCTAGACTCTCCAGCCAGGGGAAACAACCTCTCCGCATCTACCCTGTCAATCCCCCTCAGAATCTTAGATGTTTCAATGAGATCACCTCTCATTCTTCTAAACTCCAGAGAGTATCGGCCCATTCTACACAATCTCTCCTCATAGGACAGCCCTCTCACCCCAAGAATCAATCTAGTGAACCTTCGTTGCACCGCCTCCAAGGCAAGTATATCCTTCCTTAGACAAGGAGACCAAAACTGTGCCCAGTACTCCAGGTGTGGTCTCACCAAGGCCCTGTACAATTGGAGCGAGACTTCCTCACTCCTATACTCCAACCCCCTTGCAGTAAAGGCCCACATGCTGCACCTGTACGCTCACTCTCTGTGTTTCCTGTTCGAGGACCTCAATCTCTCTGAACACCAACATTTAATAGTTTCTCACCGTTTAAAAGTATTCTGTTTTTCCCTCGCAGTCACCCCACACAGGCTCTGTACTCTCCGCTCAGTGCGCCAGGCCGGTCTGGCCTGGTGACAGAGCAGCTCCGCTCCACCCGCACTCCATACTGTCAGCCATGGGCTCAGTCAGATTGGTGGACCAGCAACATGGGTTTAATCACTGGGATCGGAACTGCGGATTGTGTTTAAGGTCTTTGGGTGAGAGTGTGTCTGAGCTGTGTGTCAGTCATGTTTACTCCCGGGTGTGTAGGAAGCGAAAGATGCTCTGGAGGCCAGGGACCATTACATGGAGGAGATGGCGGACACGGCCGATGCCATTGAGATGGCCACTCTTGACAAAGAGATGGCGGAGGAGCGAGCAGAGTCTCTCCAGCAGGAAGTGGACAGCCTGAAGGAGAAAGTAGATGAGCTGACTATGGACCTGGAGATCCTGAAGCATGAGATCGAGGAGAAAGGTGAGAATTAGCAGAGAGATGAGCAGGGTGAGTGCGGCCCGAGAGACAAATGAAGTTCATTGACTTGGGCAGTCACTGAAATAACCAGAGTCCAGCCCCTTTATTCTGGGTCAACGGTAGTAGAGTCCCCAGGTCATGAGTTCAAGACCCATTGCAGGACTCCTGCCCATAATCCAGGGCAGTACTGAGGGAGTGTCGGAGGGGCGGTACTGAGGGAGCGCCGCACTGTCGGAGGGGCAGTACTGAGGGAGCGCTGCACTGTCGCAGGGGCAGTACTGAGGGAGCACTGCACTGTCGGAGGGGCAGTACTGAGGGGCCGCTGCACTGTCGGAGGGCCCGTACTGAGGGGCCGCTGCACTGTCGGAGGGGCAGTACTGAGGGAGTGCTGCACTGTCGGAGGGGCAGTACTGAGGGAGCGCCGCACTGTCGGAGGGGCCGTACTGAGGGGCCGCTGCACTGTCGGAGGGGCGGTACTGAGGGAGCGCTGCACTGTCGGAGGGGCAGTACTGAGGGAGCGCTGCACTGTCGGAGGGGCAGTACTGAGGGAGCGCCGCACTGTCGGAGGGGCCGTACTGAGGGGCCGCTGCATTGTCGGAGGGGCCGTACTGAGGGGCCACTGCACTGTCGGAAGGGCAGTACTGAGGGAGCGCCGCACTGTCGGAGGGTCAGTACCGAGGGAGTGCCGCACTGTTGGAGGGGCAGTACTGAGGGAGTGCCGCACTGTCGGAGGGGCCGTACTGAGGGGCCGCTGCACTGTCGGAGGGGCAGTACTGAGGGAGCGCTGCACTGTCGGAGGGGCAGCTGCACTGTCGGAAGGGCAGTACCGAGGGAGCGCCGCACTGTCGGAGGGTCAGTACCGAGGGAGTGCCGCACTGTCGGAGGGGCAGTACTGAGGGAGCGCTGCACTGTCGGAGGGGCAGTACTGAGGGAGCGCTGCACTGTCGGAGGGGCAGTACTGAGGGAGTGCTGCACTGTCGGAGGGGCAGTACTGAGGGAGCGCTGCACTGACTGAGGGGTAATACTGATGAGGGAGTATATGTGTTGAGGTATATGGGGAGATGGGGTTGTGGACTTTATGTGGGATGAGGTATAATAGGAATCTGGTGAGTGCAGGCTTGGGGAGGTTTGTGGGCACAGTTACTGACACCTGATTTCCTGTGCGCAGGGACGGATGGAGCAGCTTCCAGTTACCAGGTCAAGCAGCTGGAGGAGCAGAACGCACGACTGAAGGAAGCTCTCGTCAGGTCAGTCATTGAATGTTCAGGGCTCTCCCCCTCCATGGCCTCGTTAGCAGACGGCACCAAATTAGGGGGATTGTCAATACTGAGGAGGACCCCAACAAGTTACAGGAGGACATTAATAAACTTGCAGAATGGGCATATAATTGGCAAATGAATTTCAACACAGATAAATGTGAGGTATTACATTTTGGTAGGAAGAATAGGGAGGTCACTTATCACTTGGAGGGTGCGAGTTGGGTGGGGTAGAGGAACAAAGGGATCTCGGAGTAAAAATACACAAATCACTAAAAGTTGCGACACAGGTTAACAAGGCCATAAAAAAAGCTAACCAGGCACTAGGGTTTATTTCTAGAGGGATAGAATTGAAAAGTAGGGAAGTTATGCTAAACCTGTATCGAACCTTGGTTAGGCCACACTTGGAGCACTGCGTACAGTTCTGGTCGCCAGATTATAAAAAGGATATAGAGGCACTGGAGAGGGTGCAGAGAAGATTTACAAGGATGATACCAGAAATGCGAGGGTATACCTATCAGGAAAGGATGAACAGGCTGGGTCTCTTTTCTCTTGAAAAAAGAAGGCTGAGGGGTGACCTAATAGAGGGCTTTAAAATTATGAAAGGTTTTGATAGAGTGGATACAGAGAGAATGTTTCCACTTGTGGGGAAGAGCATAACTAGAGGCCATCAATATAAGATAGTCACCAAGAAATCCAATAGGGAATTCAGAAGAAACTTCTTTACCCAGAGAGTGGTGAGAATGTGGAACTCGCTACCACAGGGAGTGGTTGAAGCGAATAGTATCGATGTGTTTAAGGGGAGGCTGGACAAGGATATGAGGGAGAAGGGAATAGAGGGTTATACTGATCGAGTTCGATGAGGAAAGACGGGAGGAGGTTCGAGTGGAGCATAAACACCGGCATGGACTGGTTGGGCCGAATGCCCTGTGTAAGCCTACGTTCCGGGTCCCACTCACAGACTCTACAGTGCAGATAGAGGCCATTTCGGCCCATTGAGCCTGCACCGACACATATCCCACACTATCCCTGTAACCCCATGTATTTAATCCCCTAACACCAAGGGTCAATTTATCATAGCCAAATCAACCTAACCTGCACATCTTTGGACTGTGGGAGGAAACCGGAGCACCCGGAGGAAACCCACGCAGACACGGGGAGAATGTGCAAACTCCACACAGACAGTCGCCCGAGGCCAGATTTGAACCCGGGTCCCTGGCGCTGTGAGGCAACAGTGCTAACCACTATGCCACCGTGCCCCCCAACAAGGCCTCGGTGAGGTTTGATATTTATCTTCCAACACATTACATTTTCCACCTTAACGAATCAGGGTCTGGTCAGCGAAGTATTGGGATTTTGCCAAATATCCCAGTGTTGCCTTTGCCAACGAGCAGGAATTGAATCACTGACATTTCTTCACCTATGTGTTTCCTTCATACAATCATAGCATGAGGAACCATTCGGACCATCGTGCCTGTGCCGGCTCTTTGAAAGAGCTATATAAGAACAGAAGAAATAGGAGCAGGATTAGGCCAATAGGCCCCTCGAGCCTGCTAGGAAATTAGGGATAGCATAAGATGCAAGGAGAGGACATATAATTTGGCCAGAAAAAGCCGCAAACCTGAGGATTGGGAGCAGTTTATGATTCAGCAAAGGAGGACAAAGGGATTAATTAAGAGGGGGAAAATAGAATATGAGAGTAAGCTTTCAGGGAACATAAAAACTGACTGTAAAAGCTTTTATAGATACGTGAAGAGAAAAAGATTGGTGAAGTTAAGTGTAAGTCCCTTGCTGTCAGAATCAGGGGAATTTATAATGGGGAACAAAGAAATGGCAGACCAATTAAATACATACTTTGGTTCTGTCTTCACAAAGGAGGACACAAATAACCTCTGAGATGCCGGGGAACATAGGGTCTAATGAGAGGGAGGAACTGAAAGAAATCAGTATCTGTAGGGAAATGGTGTTAGGGAAATTGACGGGATTGAAGGCCGATAAATCGCCAGGGCCTGATAATCTACATCCTAGGTTACTTAAGGAAGTGGCCCTAGAAATAGTAGATGCATTGCAGGTCATCTTCCAAAATTCGATAGACTCTGGAACAGTTCCCATGGATTGGAGGGTAGCTAATGTTACCCCACTATTCAAAAAAGGTGGTAGAGAGAAAGCGGGGAATTATAGACCGGTAAGCCTGACATCGGTAGTGGGGAAAATGCTAGAGTCCATTATAAAAGATGTAATAGCAGAGCACTTGGAAAACAGTGACGGGATCGGACAAAGTCAACATGGATTTACAAAAGATAAATCGTGCTTGACTAATGTACTGGAATTTTTTGAGGATGTAACTGGTAGAATAGATGAGGGAGAACCAGTGAATGTGGTGTATTTGGACTTTCAGAAGGCTTTCGATAAGGTCCCGCATAAGAGATTAGCATGTAAAGTTAAAGCACATGGGATTGGGGGTAAGGTACTGACTTGGATAGAGAACTGGTTGGCAGACGGAATAAACGGATCTTTTTCTGAGTGGCAGGCAGTGACTAGTGGGGTACCGCAGGGATCGGTCCTAGGACCCCAGCTATTCACAATATATATAAATGATCTAGACGAGGGAACTAGATGTAATATCTCCAATTTTGCAGACGACACAAAGCTGGGTTGGCGTGTGTGCTGTGAAGAGGATGCAGAGAAACTCCAATATGATGATTTGGACAGGTTGGGTGATTGGGCAGATGCATGGCAAATACAGTATAATGTGGATAAATGCGAGGTTATCCACTTCGGTGGCAAAAACAGGAAGACAGATTATTATCTGAACGGCAATAGATTGGGAAAAGGGGAAGTGCAACGAGACCTGGGTGTCCTTGTGCACCAGTCGCTGAAGGTAAGCATGCAGGTGCAGCAGGCGGTTAAGAAGGCAAATGAAATGTTGGCCTTCATAGCGAGAGGATTCGAGTACAGGAGCAAGGATGTCTTGCTGCAGTTGTACAGGGCATTGGTGAGACCACACCTTGAGTATTGTGTGCAGTTTTGGTCGCCTTATCTGAGGAAGGATGTTCTTGCCATGGAGAGAGTGCAGCGAAGATTCACCAGACTGATACCTGGGATGGCAGGAATGACGTATGAGGAGAGATTGGGTCGATTAGGCTTATATTCGCTAGAGTTTAGAAGAATGAGAGGGGATCTCATTGAAACTTATAAAATTCTAACAGGACTTAGACAGACTAGATGCAGGAAGGATGTTCCCGATGGTCGGGGAGTCCAGAACCAGGGGTCACAGTCTAAGGATAAGGGGTAAGCCATTTAGGACAGAGATGAGGAGGAATTTCTTCACCCAGAGTGTGGTGAACCTGTGGAATTCTCTACCACAGAAGGCAGTAGAGGCCAATTCATTAAATATATTCAAGAAGGAGTTGGATATATTTCTTAAGGCTAAAGGGATCAAGGGGTATGGGGAGAAGGCAGGGACAGGGTACTGAATTTGGATGATCAGCCATGATCTCATTGAATGGCGGAGCAGGCTCGAGGGGCCGAATGGCCTACTCCTGCTCCTATCTTCTATGTAATTTGCTTTTTTATTTTTCTTACCAAAGTGGATAACCTTACACTTACCCACATTATACTCCATCTGCCAAATGTTTGCCCACTCACTTAGCCTGTCTATATCCCTTTGCAGATTCTTTGAGTCCTCTGCACAACTTGCTTTCCCACCTATCTTTGTATCGTCAGCAAATTTGGCTACATTACACTCGGTCCCTTCATCCAAGTCATTAATGTAGATTGTAAATAGTTGAGGCCCCAGCACTGATCCCTGTGGCACCCCACTAGTTATCGTTTGCCAACCGGAAAATGACCCATTTATTCCGACTTCTGTTTTCTGTTAGTTAGCCAATTCTCTCTCCATACTAATATATTACCCAACCCCATGAGCTCTTATCTTGTGTAGTAACCTTTTATGTGGCACCTTATCGAATGCCTCCTGGAAATCCAAATACATGACATCTACTGGTTCCCCTTTATCGACCCTGCTCATTACATCTTCAAAGAACTCCAGCAAATTTGTCAAACATGATTTCCCTTTCATAAAACCACGCTGACTCTGCTTGACTATATTATGATTTTCTAAATGTCCTACTATCACTTCCTTAATAATGGACTCCAACATTTTCCCAATGACAGATATTAGGCTAACTGATCTATAGTTTCCTGCTTTCTGTCTCCCTCCTTTCTTAAATAAGGGCGTTACATTTGCGGTTTTCCAGTCCGCTGGGACCTCGCCAGAATCCAGGGAATTTTGGTAGATTACAACCAATGCATCCACTATCTCTGCAGCCTCCTCTTTTAAGACTCTAGGATGCAGGCCATCTGGTCCAGGGGCCTTGTCCACCTTTAGTTCCATTGTTTTACTGAGTACTTTTTCTTTAGTGATTGTTTTAAGTTCCCCCCTCCCTATAGTCAGTCACTTGATTATCCATTATTGGGATGGTTTTTGTGTCTTCTACCGTGAAGACTGATACAAAATATTTGCTCAAAGTCTCTGCCATTCAATTGGTGGGACCACATCTGGAGTATTGTGTGCAGTTTTGGTTGCCTTATCTGAGGAAGGATAAATCAGGGCCTGATAACATGCATCCTAGGGTACTGAAGGAGGTGGCCCTAGAGATAGCGGATGCACTAAGGATGATTTTTCAGAATTCATTAGACTCGGGAACAGTGCCGATGGATTGGAGGGTAGCTAACGTTACCCCACTATTCAAAAAGGGGGGTAGGGAAAAAGCAGGTAATTACAGACCTGTAAGCCTTACATCAGTTGTGGGCAAAATGCTGGAGTCCATCATTAAGGATGAAATAGCGGAGCACTTAGCAAATGGGGACAGGATAGGACAGAGTCAACATGGATTTACAAAGGGTAAATCGTGCTTGACTAATCTATTGGAATTTTTTGAGGGAGTAACTGGTAGAATAGATGGGGGAGAGCCAGTAGATGTGGTGTACCTGGACTTCCAAAAGGCCTTCGATAAGGTCCCACATAAAAGGTTAGCATGGAAAATTGAGGCTCATGGGATAAAGGGGAAAGTTTTGGCGTGGATAGGGAACTGGCTGTCAGATAGAAAACAGAGAGTTGGAATAAACGGCTCATTTTCTGAATGGCAGGCAGTAACAAGTGGGGTACCACAGGGATCTGTCCTGGGCCCCCAGCTGTTCACAATTTACATTAATGACCTGGATCAGGGAGTCGGATGCAGCATTTCCAAATTTGCAGACGACACTAAACTAGGAGGGGGGGTGGGCTCAGAGGAAGAGACCAGGAAGCTCCAGAGCGATTTGGACAGACTGGGCGATTGGGCGGATAAATGGCAGATGCACTATAATGTGGACAAGTGCGAAGTTATCCACCTTGGGTGCAGGAACGGGAGGGCAAATTATTATTTAAATGGCAATAGATTGGGAGAGGGGGAAGTACAGAGAGACCTGGGTGTTCTTGTACACCAGTCACTGAAGGCGAGCATGCAGGTGCAACAGGCGGTCAAGAAGGCAAACGGTATGCTGGCCTTCATAGCAAAAGGGTTAGAATACAGGAACAGGGATACCTTGCTGCAGCTGTACAGGGCACTGGTGAGACCACACCTCGAGTACTGTGTACAGTTTTGGTCGCCTCATCTGAGGAAGGATGTTCTTGCCATGGAGGGGGTGCAGCGGCGATTCACCAGGCTGATACCAGGAATGGCGGGAATGACCTATGAGGAGAGACTATGTAGTTTAGGGATGTACACACTGGAGTTTAGAAGATTGAGAGGGGACCTCATAGAAGTGTATAAAATTCTGACAGGTCTAGACAGACTGGATGCAGAAGGAATGTTTCCCTTGGCGGGTGAGAACAGAACTAGAGGACATAATTTAAGGATAAGGGCTAAACCATTTAGGACAGAGATGAGGGGGAATTTCTTCACTCAGAGAGTGGTGAACCTGTGGAACTCATTGCCACAGAGGGCAGTGTACGCCAGCTCATTAAATATATTTAAGAGGGAATTAGATATATTTCTACGGGCAAAAGGGGTTAAGGGTTACGGAGAGAAGGCGGGGACGGGATACTGAATTAAAGGATCAGCCATGATCTCATCGAATGGCGGAGCAGGCACGAAGGGCCGAATGGCCTACTCCTGCTCCTATCTTCTATGTATCTATGTATCTATAAATAAAGGATGGAATCACTGCAATAGTGAGAAATGATATTGGGTCAAAGGATCAGGATAGTGAAACAGTTTGGGTGGAGATAAGGAATAATAAGGAGAAAAAGTCACTGGTGGGCGTAGTCTATAAGCCTCCTAACAGTTGCACCTCTATTGGTCGGAGTATAAATCAGGAAATAGTTGGGGCTTGTAATAAGGGAACAGCTATAATCATGGGAGATTTTAACTTTCATATTGACTGGACAAATCAAATTGGGCAGGGCTGCCTTGAGGAAGAGTTCATAGAGTGCATTAGGGACGGGTTCCTTGAGCAGTATGTTACTGAACCAACCAGGGGGCAGGCAATCTTAGATCTGGTCCTGTGTAATGAGACAGGATAAATAAAAAATGTCCTAGTAAAGGATCCCCTTGGAATGAGTGACCATAACATGGTTGAATTCCAAATTCAGTTGAAGGGTGAGAGAGTTGGATCTCAAACCAGCGTACTAAGCTTAAATAAAGGAGACTATGAAGGTATGAGACCAGAGTTGACTAAAGTAGACTGGGAAAATAGATTAAGGTGTAAGACGGTATAGGAGCAGTGGTGTACATTCAAGGAGATATTTCACAACTTTCAAGAAAAATATATTCCACTGAGGAAAAAGGGGCGTAAAAGAAAAGACAGCCATCTGTGGCTAAGTAAAGTAATAAAGGATAGTATCCGACTGAAAACAAGGGCATATAAAGTAGCCAAATCTAGTGGGAGGATAGAAGATTGGGAAGCATTTAAAAGCCAGCAAAGAATAACTAAAAGATTAATTAAGAAAGGGAAGATAGATTATGAAAGTAAACTAGCAAAAAATATAAAAACAGATAGCAAGAGTTTCTACAGTTATATAAAAAGAAAAAGGGTGGCTAAAGTGAATGTTGGTCCCTTAGAGGACGAGACCGGGAAATTAGTAGTTGGGAACATGGAGATGGCAAATACACTGAACAAATATTTTGTATCAGTCTTTACAGTAGAGGACACTAAAAATATCCCAACACTGGACAAACAAGGGGCTATAGGGGGGGGAGGAGCTAAACACGATTAAAATCACTAAGGAGATGGTACTCGGTAAGATAATGGGACTTAAGGCGGATAAGTCCCCTGGACCTGATGGCTTACATCCTAGGGTCTTGAGAGAAGTAGCGGTAGGGATTGCGGATGCGTTGGTGGTAATTTTCCAAAACTCCCTGGATTCAGGAAAGGTCCCAGCAGATTGAAAAACTGCTAATGTAACGCCCTTATTTAAAAAGGGAGGTAGACAAAAGGCTGGAATAGACCAGTTAGCCTAACATCTGTGGTTGGTAAAATGTTGGAGTCCATTATTAAGGAAGCAGTAACAGGACATTTGGATAAGCATAATTTAATCGGACAGAGTCAGCATGGTTTTATGAAGGGGAAATCATGTTTGACAAATTTGCTTGAATTCTTTGAGGACGTAACAAACAGGGTGGATAAAGGGGAACCAGTGGATGTAGTGTATTTGGACTTCCGAAAGGCATTTGACAAGGTGCCACACAAAAGATTACTGCACAAGATAAAAAATCACGGGATTGGGGGTAATAGAGTCATAGAGTTATACAGCACAGAAAGAGGCCCTTCGGCCCATCGTGTCCACGCCAGCCATCAAGCCCTGTCTAATCTAATCCCATTTTCCAGCATTTGGTCCGTAGCCTTGTATGCTATGGCATTTCAAGTGCTCATCCAAATGCTTCTTGAATGTTGTGAGGGTTCCTGCCTCTACCACCCTTTCAGGCAGTGAGTTCCAGATTCCAACCACCCTCTGGGTGAAAAAGTTTTTCCTCAAATCCCCTCTAAACCTCCTGCCCCTTACCTTGAATCTATGCCCCCTTGTTATTGACCCCTCTACTAAGGGGAAAAGTTCTTTTCTATCCACCCTATCTATGCCCCTCATAATTTTGTACACCTCAATCAGGTCCCCCCTCAGCCTTCCCTGCCCCAAGGAAAACAACCCCAGCCTGTCCAGTCTTTCTTCATAGCTGAAGCGCTCCAGCCCTGGTAACATCCTGGTAAATCTCCTCTGCACCCTCTCCAAAGCAATCACATCCTTCCTATAGTGTGGCGACCAGAACTGCACACAGTACTCCAGCTGTGGCCTTACCAGCGTTTTGTACAGCTCCATCATAACCTCCCTGCTCTTATATTCTATGCCTCGGCTAATGAAGGCAAGATTCCCATATGCCTTTTTAACCACCTTATCCACCTGTTGTGCTGCCTTCAGGGATCTATGTACATGCACACCAAGGTCCCTCTGACCCTCTGTACTTCCTAGGGTCTTACCATTCATTGTGTATTCCCTTGCCTTGTTAGTCCGTCCAAAATGCATCACCTCACACTTTTCAGGGTTAAATTCCATTTGCCACTGTTCCGCCCATCTGACCAACCCATCTATATCGTCCTGTAGCCTGAGGCTTCCCGCCTCACTATTTACCACCCCACCAATTTTCGTGTCATCTGCGAACTTACTGATCATACCTTTTACATTCACATCCAAATCATTAATGTAGACCACAAACAGCAAGGGACCCAGCACCGATCCCTGCGGTACCCCACTGGACACAGGCTTCCAGTCACAAAAACAACCTTCCACCATCACCCTCTGCCTTCTGCCACTAAGCCAGTTTTAGATCCAATGTGCCAAGGCACCCTGGATCCCATGGGCTCTTACCTTCCTGACCAGTCTCCTATGTGGGACTTTATCAAAAGCCTTACTGAAATCCATGTAAACCACATCCACTGCACTACCCTCATCCACACACCTAGTCACCCCCTCGAAGAATTCAATCAAATTGGTCAGACATAATCTTCCCTTGACAAAGCCATGCTGGCTATCCCTAATTAATCCCTGCCTCTCCAAGTGGAGACCAATTCTGTCCCTCAGAATTTTTTCCAATAATTTCCCTACCACTGATGTTAGGCTCACTGGCCTGTAATTCCCTGGTTTATCCCTACTACCCTTCTTGAATAATGGTACTACGTTAGCTGTTCTCCAGTCCGCTGGCACATCCCCTGTGGCCAGAGAGGTTCTGAAAATTTGTGTCAGAGCCCCTGCAATCTCCTCCTTTGCCTCACATAGTAGCCTGGGATACATCTCGTCCGGGCCTGGGGATTTATCCACTTTTAAGCCTGCTAAAACCGCTAGTACCTCTTCCCTCTCGATGCTAATATGTTCAAGTATATCACAGTCCCCCTGCCCGATTTCTATGTAGTACTGGCATGGGTGGAAGATTGGCTATCTAACAGAAAACAGAGAGTTGGGATAAATGGTTCATTCTCGGGTTGGCAATCAGTAACTAGTGGTGTTCCGCAGGGGTCAGTGCTGGGACCCCAACTCTTTACAATCTATATTAACGATTTGGAGGAGGGGACCAAGTGCAACGTATCCAAGTTTGCGGACGATACAAAGATGGGAGGGAAAGCAGTGAGTGAGGAGGACATAAAAAAACCTGCAAAAGGACATAGACAGGCTAAGTGAGTGGGCAGAAATTTAGCAGATGGAATATAATGTTGGAAAGTGTGAGGTTATGCACTTTGGCAGAAAAAATCAAAGAGCAAGTTATTATCTAAATGGAAAGAAACTGCAAAGTGCTACAGTACAAAGGGATCTGGGGGTCCTGGTGCATGAAACACAGAAGGTTAGTATGCAGGTACAGCAGGTGATCAGAAAAGCCAATGGAATCTTGGCTTTTATTGCAAGGGGGATGGAGTATAAAAACAGGGAAGTCTTGCTTCAGTTATACAGGGTATTGGTGAGGCCACACCTGGAATACTGCGTACAGTTTTGGTTTCCATATTTAAGAAAAGATATACTTGCTCTCGAGGCAGTTCAGAGAAGGTTCACTCGGTTGATTCCAGAGATGAGGGGGTTGACGTATGAGGAAAGGTTGAGTAGGTTGGGCCTCTACTCATTGGAATTCAGAAGAATGAGAGGCAATCTTATCGAAACATATAAGATTGTGAGGGGGCTTGATCGGGTGGATGCGGTGAGGATGTTTCCACTGATGGGTGAGACTAGAACTAGGGGGCATAATCTTAGAATAAGGGGCTGCCGTTTCAAAACTGAGATGAGGAGAAACTTCTTCACTCAGAGGGTAGTAAATCTATGGAATTTGCTACCCCAGAGAGCTGTGGAAGCTGCGACATTAAATACATTTAAAACGGAGATAGACAGTTTCCTAGCAGATAAGGGAATTAAGGGTTATGGGGTTCGGGCAGGGAAGTGGACGTGAGTCTAGGTTCGGATCAGCCATGATCCTATTGAATGGCGGAGCAGGCCCGAGGGGCCGTATGGCCTACTCCTGCTCCTACTTCTTATGTTCTTATGTAGGATGTTCTTGTCATGGAAGGAGTGCAGCGAAGATTCACCAGGCTGATACCTGGGATGGCAGGAATGACGTATGAGGAGAGGTTGGGTCGATTGGGCTTGTACTCACTGGAGTTTAGAAGAATGAGAGGGGATCTCATCGAAACTTATAAAATTCTAACAGGACTAGACAGACTAGATGCAGGAAGGATGTTCCCGATGGCCGGGAGTCCAGAACCAGGGGTCACAGTCTAAGGATAAGGGGTAGGCCATTTAGGACTGAGATGAGGAGGAATTTCTTCACCCAGAGAGTGGGGAACCTGTGGAATTCTCTACCACAGAAGGCGGTGGAGGCCAATTCATTAAATATATTCAAGAAGGAGTTGGATATATTTCTTAAGGCTAAAGGGATCAAGGGATATGGGGAGAAGGCAGGGACAGGGTACTGAGTTTGTATGATCAGCCATGATCTCATTGAATGGCGGAGCAGGCTCGAGGGGCCGAATGGCCGACTCCTGCTCCTATCTCCTATGTTTCTATTCCACTCTTGCAACCCTCTGTGTCAGTACGTATCTCCTGGTCTTTGATCTGGTAGGTATCAGGGTCTAGAATGAAGGGACAATCACAGGAAAATGTTTGTTTCCAACAACCCTGTCCCATCCCTTCATAACTTTAAACAGCTCTCGGCAATCCTCTCTGATATAATGAAAAGAGCCGGATGTGAATGGCCCGAGACACAGAGGCTCAGTGTCAACCCCGCGCTGATGGTCAATGCCATCAGGAGAGAAACACTGGGAGCTCGGTTCACTCGGTGGGATGTGGTGTGCTCGGGTACCAGTTATTGTGTGAAGGTAGTGCCCAACCTCATCAACGCCACCATGACCAGCACCCCGAGCATCACCGTCACTAACCTGAGCATTATAAAACAACAGATTTATCAACTGTCAGGTGAAAAACTCTGCAATGTGATTGGATAGAATTGTGTATGAGCTGCCATTGGGTTACCTTGCGGAGGAGAGGGGTCGGGGTCGCGACCTGTCCCTGGTGCCGCTGTTAATAGTCTCTGATCGTCCACCAGGATGCGAGATCTCTCTGCCTCCGAGAAGCAAGAGCACAGCAAGCTGCAGAAAGCGATGGAGAAGAAGAGTGGTGAGCTGGAGAACCTGAGGCAGCAGAGGGAGAAACTACTGGAGGAAATGAAACAGGCCGAAAAGACCATCGACGAGCTGAAAGAGCAGGTCAGAGTGGGGTCAGGGCATTGACGGGACGGTTCAAGCAGGCTGTCCTCCCCGCCCCTGGTGATAGATCACACACTGTCCTCTCACTGTGCTGGGACTGTTGGCAGTCTAACCCGGGTCCCGGTCGGCAGTCTAACCCGGGTCCCGGTCGGCAGTCTAACCCGGGTCCCGGTCGGCAGTCTAACCCGGGTCCCGGTCGGCAGTCTAACCCGGGTCCCGGTCCCGGTCGGGGAGCTCGGTCCCGGTCGGGGAGCTCGGTCCCGGTCTCGGTCGGGGAGCTCGGTCTCGGTCGGGGAGCTCAGTCCCGGTCGGGGAGCTCGGTGATTGTCGGCGGTCTAACCCCGGTCCTTTTGCTGCAGGTCGATGCGGCGCTGGGAGCGGAGGAGATGGTGGAGACTCTGACGGAGAGGAATCTCGATCTGGAGGAGAAGGTGCGGGAGCTGCGAGAGACGGTCAGCGACCTGGTGAGTAAATCCCCGTCGGGTCGGGGTCACGGTGTTTATGGGGTCTGATGTATAATCGGGGTTCACTCTGACCCCCCCTCGCTGTGATCTATAATCGGGGTTCACTCTGACCCTCCCTCGCTGTGATCTACAATTGGGGTTCACTCTGACCTTCCCTCGCTGTGATCTATAATCGGGGTTCAGCTCTCTGGCCCGCCTCGTGTGATCTATAATCCTTGTTTATCAGGAAGCCATTAATGAAATGAATGACGAGCTTCAGGAGAACTCTCGGGAGACGGAGCTGGAGTTACGGGAACAGCTGGACCTGGGCACTGCCCGCGTTCGGGAGGCCGAGAAACGGGTGGAAGCTGCTCAGGAAACCGTCGCTGACTATCAGCAAACCATTAAAAAATATCGAGAACTGACCTCGCATCTCCAGGTAACCGCGCGCTGGACTCAGCCTGACCCCGCACTGACCTCGGTCTGACCCCTGACCCCGCGCTGGACTCAGTCTGACCCCTGATCCCAGTCTGACCCCTGGGCTCGGTCTGACCCCTGACCCGCCGTTGGGTTTGGCCTGACCCCTGACCCGGCGCTGGGCTCGGCCTGACCTGGCGCTGGGCTCTGCCTGACCTCTGACCCCACGCTGGGCTCGGCCTGACCCGCTGTTGGGTTCGGCCTGACCCCTCATCCCGCGCTGGGCTCGACCTGACCCCTGACCCGGCGCTGGGCTCGGTCTGACCCCTGACCCGCCGTTGGGTTTGGCCTGACCCCTGACCCCGCGCTGGGCTCGGCCTGACCCCTGACCCGCCGTTGGGTTCGGCCTGACCCCTCATCCCGCGCTGGGCTCGGCCTGACCCCTGACCCCACGCTGGGCTCGGCCTGACCCCTCACCCCGTACTGAGCTTGACCTGACCCCTGACCTCGCGCTGGGCTCGGCCTGACCCCTGACCCGGCGCTGGCCTCGGTCTGACCCCTGACCCCACACTGGCCTCGGTCTGACCACTGACCCTGCGCTGGACTAGGTCTGACCCCTGACCCCCGCGCTGGACTCAGTCTGACCCCTGACCCCGCGCTGGCCTCAGTCTGACCCCTGACCACGCATTGGCCTCGGTCTGACCCCTGACCCTGCATTGGCCTCGGTCTGACCCCTGACCCGGCGCTGGGCTCGGTCTGACCCCTGACCTGGCGCTGGGCTCGGTCTGGCCCCTGACCCGGCACTGGGTTCGGTCTGACTCCTGACCCCACGTTGGCCTCGGTCCGACCCCTGAACCGTGCTGTCTTTACAGGATGTGAACCGTGAGCTGATGAGCCAACAGGAAGCGTCAGCGGAGAGAGAGCAGCAACCGCCCCCTGAGATCATCGACTTTAAGATCAAATTCGCAGAGACCAAGGCTCACGCTAAGGTACAGCTGGATGCTCCACGTACTTGTTAAAGGGGGTGGACGAACAGAGAGACCTGGGGGTATGTGTGCACAAATCTTTGAAGGTGGCAGGACAGGTTGAGGAAGCGGTTAAAAAAAGCTCATGGGATCCTGGGCTTCATGAATAGAGGTATAGAGTACAAAAGCAAGGAAGTTATGATGCACCTTAATAAAACACTGGTTCGGCCTCAACTGGAGTATTGTGTCCAATTCTGGGCACCGCACTTTAGGAATGATGTGAAGGCCTTAGAGAGGATTCAGAAAAAATTAACGAGAATGATTCCAGGGATGAGGGACTGCAGTTGTGTGGATAGACTGGAGAAGCTGGGGTTGTTCTCCTTGGAGCAGAGAAGGTTGAGAGGAGATTTGATTGAGGTGTTCAAAATCATGAGGGGTCTGGACAGAGTAGAGAGAGAAACTGTTCCCATTGGAGGAAGGGTCGAGAACCAGAGGACACAGATTTAAGGTGATTGGCAGAAGAACCAAAGGCAACGTGAGGAAACATTTTTACGCAGCGAGTTGTTGTGATCTGGAATGTGCTGCCTGAGGGCGGTGGAAGCAGATTCAATAATAACTTTCAAAAGGGAATTGGAGAAATAGTTGAAGAGGAAAAATTTACAGGGCTAGGGGAAAGAGCGGGGGAGTGGGACTAAATGGATAGCTCTTCGAAAGAGCCGGCGCAGACTCGATGGGCCGAATGGTCTCCTGTGCTGGTTCATTCTATGGTTCTAATTGTATTTGTGTTACATTATGGCTGAAGTTTTTTATATTGCTTTCTCATCTGTCTCTCTCCCTGTCTCCCCCTCTCTCTGTCTCTCCCCCTCTCTCTGTCTGTCTCCCCCTCTCTCTGTCTGTCTCCCCCTCTCTCTGTCTGTCTCCCCCTCTCTCTGTCTGTCTCCCCCTCTCTCTGTCTGTCTCCCCCTCTCTCTGTCTGTCTCCCCCTCTCTCTGTCTGTCTCCCCTCTCTCTGTCTGTCTCCCCCTCTCTCTGTCTGTCTCCCCCTCTCTCTGTCTGTCTCCCCCTCTCTCTGTCTGTCTCCCCCTCTCTCTGTCTGTCTCCCCTCTCTCTGTCTGTCTCCCCCTCTCTCTGTCTGTCTCCCCCTCTCTCTGTCTCCCCCTCTCTCTGTCTGTCTATCCCTCTCTCTGTCTGTCTATCCCTCTCTCTGTCTGTCTCCCCCTCTGTCTGTCTCCCCCTCTGTCTGTCTCCCCCTCTGTCTGTCTCCCCTCTGTCTGTCTCCCCCTCTGTCTGTCTCCCCCTCTGTCTGTCTCCCCCTCTGTCTGTCTCCCCCTCTGTCTGTCTCCCCCTCTGTCTGTCTCCCCCTCTGTCTGTCTCCCCCTCTGTCTGTCTCCCCCTCTGTCTGTCTCCCCCTCTGTCTGTCTCCCCCTCTGCCTGTCTCCCCCTCTGCCTGTCTCCCCCTCTGCCTGTCTCCCCCTCTGCCTGTCTCCCCCTCTGCCTGTCTCCCCCTCTGCCTGTCTCCCCCTCTGCCTGTCTCCCCTCTGCCTGTCTCCCCCTCTGCCTGTCTCCCCCTCTGCCTGTCTCCCCCTCTGCCTGTCTCCCCTCTGCCTGTCTCCCCCTCTGCCTGTCTCCCCCTCTGCCTGTCTCCCCCTCTGCCTGTCTCCCCCTCTGCCTGTCTCCCCCTCTGCCTGTCTCCCCCTCTGCCTGTCTCCCCCTCTGCCTGTCTCCCCCTCTGCCTGTCTCCCCCTCTGCCTGTCTCCCCCTCTGCCTGTCTCCCCCTCTGCCTGTCTCCCCCTCTCTCTGTCTCCCCCTCTCTCTGTCTCCCCTCTCTCTGTCTCCCCCTCTCTCTGTCTCCCCCTCTCTCTGTCTCCCCCTCTCTCTGTCTCGCTCTCTCTCT
>NC_140988.1:389856288-389879348 GCF_052327205.1 Somniosus microcephalus | reverse complement strand
TCTCTCTCTCTCTCCCTCTGTCTCTCTCTCTCTCTCTCTCTGTCTCCCTCTCTCTCTCTCTCTCTCTCTGTCTCCCTCTCTCTCTCTCTGTCTCCCTCTCTCCCTCTGTCTCTCTCCCTCTCTCTCTCTCTCTGTGTCCCTCTCTCTGTCTCCCTCTCTCTCTCTGTCTCCCTCGCTCTCCCTCTCTCTCCCTCTCTCTCCCTCTCACTGTGTCTCTCCACCCGTGCCCCCACCCCCCCGCCCGGACTCTGTTGTGTGAGTAACCCGAGCTCTGTCTCTCCAGGCCATCGAGATGGAGCTGCGTAAGATGGAGGTACAACAGGCGAACCGACACGTCTCACTGCTCACGTCCTTCATGCCCGATTCCTTCTTGCGGCACGGCGGAGACCACGACTCCATCCTGGTCCTCCTGCTCATTCCACGTCTGGTCTGTAAGGTAGGGCCGGGGAGGGGGGGTGAAGACGAGGGGGTGGGTGGTGGTGGGAAGGGAGGGGGGTGAGTGTGGCCAGACCGGAGCTGTAATGAATGTCTGAGTGCACTGAGTGAGGGAGTGGAGACAGGGCCTGAGGACTGTCGGTCGGGGTAATGCTGACCATTTTCTCCTTCCTTTGCAGGCTGAGCTGATCAGTAAACAGGCTCAGGAGAAGTTTGAGCTGAATGAGGACTACACTCAGCGGCCAGGTCTGAGGGGAGCTGTGGGGGAGCAGATGAGCTTTGGAGCTGGCTGGTTTACTCGCTCACCCTGCTGCAGGCCACACTCCACAATACGAACAGTGAGTACAGCAACCGAGCGCCGGGGTGTGGGGTCGCAGTGAGTGGGGTCAGGGGTCGCAGTGAGTGGGGTCAGGGGTCGAAGGCGAGCGGGGGTCGGGGTTGAAGCGAGCAGGGTCGGGGACACAGTGAGCAGGGTCGCGGCGAGCGGGATCGGGGACGCAATGAGGGGTCGGGGTTTGCGGGGTCGCGGTGAGGGGGGTCGCGGTGAGCAGGGTCGAGGGACTCAGCGAGGGGGGTCGGGGTCGCGGTGAGTGGGGTCGGGGGTCGCGGTGAGCAGGGTCGAAGACTCAGCGAGGGGGGTCGGGGGTTTGCGGGGTCGGGGACTCAGCGAGGGGGGGTCGCAGTGAGCGGGGTCGGGGGGTCGCAGTGAGCGGGGTCGGGGGTTGCAGTGAGTGGGAGTGGACACAGTGAGGTCATGGGGGGGGGTCTATATCTGAGCCAGGTGTTGGGCACTGTGTGGGCCTTGCTGACGTGCTTGCTCCCCAGGGCTCTGGGCCAGTGCAATGTGGACGTGTATAAGAAGATCGGAGGCCTTTACCCTGAGATGAGTGTCCATGAACGATCACTGGATTTCCTCATCGAACTCCTACACAAGGACCAGCTGGACGAGACTGTCAATGTGGAGCCTCTCACCAAGCCATCAAATACTACCAGGTACACAACCCACCCCGGAGCACACTGTGGCCGGTCCCCGGAGCACACTGTGGCCGGTCCCCGGAGCACACTGGCCGGTCCCCGGAGCACACTGTGGCCGGTCCCCGGAGCACACTGTGGCCGGTTGTGGTAAATGGCTGTTTTCAGACTGGAGGATGGTAGACAGTGGTGTTCCCAGGTCAGTGCTGGGGCCACTGCTTTTTTTGATACATATATAAATGACCTGGATATTGGAATACAGAGAAGAATTTCTAAATTTGCCGATGACACCAAACTTGGGGGTGTGGCAAACAGTGATGATGATACCAATCGACTGCAACAGGACATAGAAAGGCTAGCAGAATGGGCAGACAAGTGGCAGATGGAATTTAATACAGAGAAATGTGAGGTGATGCATTTTGGCAGAAGGAACAGGGAGAGGTAATATACACTTAATGGCACAGTTTTAAATAGTGTGCAGGGACAGAGGGACCTGGGAGTTAATGTGCATAGGTCCCTGAAGGTGGCAGGACATATTGAGAGAGTGGTTAGCAAAGCATATGGGATCTTGGGCTTCATAAATAGAGGTATTGAGTACAAAAGTAGAGAAGTTATGCTGAACCTTTCTAAATGTAAGAAGTCACACAACACCAGGTTATAGTCCAACAGTTTTATTTGAAATCACAAGCTTTCGGAGTGCACCTGATGAAGGAGCAGCGCTCCGAAAGCTTGTGATTTCAAATAAAGCTGTTGGACTATAACCTGGTGTTGTGTGACTTCTTACATTTGTCCACCCCAGTCCAACAGCGGCACCTCCACACCATGGAACCTTTATAAAGCGCTGGTTAGGCCACAGCTGGAGTATTGCATCCAGTTCTGGTCACCACACTTTAGGAAGGATGTGAAGGCCCTCGAGAGGGTGCAGAGGAGATTTACCAGAATGGTTCCGGGGATGGGGGATCTTAGCTACAAGGACAGGTTGGAGAAGCTGGATTTGTTTTCATTAGAGCAAAGGAGGTTGAGGGGTGATTTGATCGAGGTGTACAGATTATGAGGGGTTTGGATAGGCTAGACGGGGAAAGGCTGTTCCCACTAGTTGATGGTACAAGGACTAGGGGACACAGATTTAAGGTGTTGGGCAAGAGATACAGGGGGGATGTGAGGAAGAACTTTTTACGCAGCGAGTGGTGAGGACCTGGCACTCGCTGCCGACGGAAGTGGTGGAAGCGGAGACATTCAATGTTTTCAAGGGGAGGCTGGATAGGCACTTGAGGGAAATAAACTTGCAGGGCTACGGGGATGGAGCGGGGGAATGGGACTGACTGGATTGCTCTACAGAGAGCCGGCACCGACTCGATGGGCCGAATGGCCGCCTCCTGTGCCGTTATGACTATGCTCGCTCCCACTGACTCCATCTCCTTTCATGTGGCTTGGATCAGACTTGTTCTGGGGTCGTGCTGTGTGTAAAACGATTCTCTGGTCTCTTCTCAGCATCTCTACAGCATTCACCTGCTGGAGCAGAGTGCCGATTCCACCATGCAGCTTGCCGACCACATCAAGGTAAGTGACTCACTCACTGTCTCAACGGCAGCATCTCGCTGGACAGAGGCAGCTGCACATTACAGGACCGGACTAGGTCAGGCCAGGCGGGATCAGACCAGGCTGCATCTCGCTGGACAGAGGCAGCTGCACAGTACAGGACCGGACTAGGTCAGGCCAGGCGGGATCAGACCAGGCTGCATCTCGCTGGACAGAGGCAGCTGCACAGTACAGGACCGGACTAGGTCAGGCCAGGCGGGATCAGACCAGGCTGCATCTCGCTGGACAGAGGCAGCTGCACAGTACAGGACCGGACTAGGTCAGGCCAGGCGGGATCAGACCAGGCAGCATCTCGCTGGACAGAGGCAGCTGCACATTACAGGACCGGACTAGGTCAGGCCAGGCGGGATCAGACCAGGCTGCATCTCGCTGGACAGAGGCAGCTGCACATTACAGGACCGGACTAGGTCAGGCCAGGCGGGATCAGACCAGGCTGCATCTCGCTGGACAGAGGCAGCTGCACATTACAGGACCGGACTAGGTCAGGCCAGGCGGGATCAGACCAGGCAGCATCTCGCTGGACAGAGGCAGCTGCACAGTACAGGACCGGACTAGGTCAGGCCAGGCGGGATCGGACCAGGCAGCATCTCGCTGGACAGAGGCAGCTGCACATTACAGGACCGGACTAGGCCAGGCCAGGCGGGATCGGACCAGGCTGCATCTCGCTGGACAGAGGCAGCTGCACAGTACAGGACCGGACTAGGTCAGGCCAGGCGGGATCAGACCAGGCTGCATCTCGCTGGACAGAGGCAGCTGCACAGTACAGGACCGGACTAGGCTATCTCGACTGGACCAGGCTGCATCTTGCTGGGCAGCAGCAGTTGCATAGTACTGGACCGGACCAGGCCGGGCTGGGAGAGACCAGATCGAAGCAGGTCAGACCAGACCAGGGGCAGCTCCATACTGGGAATGGACTGGACTCAGTACTGGCATTACATAGGAATATGGCCACATCGAGTCTGCTGCATCATTCAATAAGATCGTGGCTGATCTTCGACCTCAACTCCACTTTCCTGCCGGATTCACATATCCCTTGATTCCAAAAATCTATCGATCTCAGCCTTGAATATACTCAAAGACTGAGCATCAACAGCCCTCTGGGGCAGAGAATTCCAAAGATTCACAACCCTCTGAGTGAAGAAATTCCTCCTCATCTCAGTCTTAAATGGCCGACCCCTTATCCTGAGACTATGCCCCCTAGTTCTAGACTCTCCAGCCAGGGGAAACAACCTCTCAGCATCTACCCTGTCAATCCCCCTCACAATCTCGTATGTTTCAATGAGATCACTTCATTCTTCTAAATTCCAGAGAGTATCGGCCCATTCTACACAATCTCTCCTCATAGAGGTTGAGATTGGAAATGGACCAGTGTCTGGAATGGTATTTGACCGGGATCGGGAATGTGACTGGACCGCGCTCTGGAATAGGATTTGACCGGGAATGGGATTAGACTGAGTTGGGAATGTGATTGGACAGAGTTGGGAATGGGAATGGACTGGGGTCAGGGATTGGATTGGACCGGGGTCGGGAATGGGATTAGACATAGTTGGGAATGGGATTGGACTGGAATCGGGGAAAGCGATTGGACTGGGATTGAGAAAGTAATTGGACTGGGAACGGGAATGAGATTGGACGGAGTTGGGAATGGGATGCAGTCTCTGATGGTCTGATGAAGTGTCTCCATGTTTCAGTTTACCCAGAGTGCCCTGGACTGTATGGCGGTGGAGGTGGGTCGACTGCGATCCCTGCTACAGGTGAGAGTGCCGCAATCCCTGCCCTCTGACCCCCCCCGGCCCTGCCCTCTGACCCCCCCGGCCCTGCCCTCTGACCCCCCCGGCCCTGCCCTCTGACCCCCCCGGCCCCGCCCTCTGACCCCCGGCCCCGCCCTCTGACCCCCGGCCCCGCCCTCTGACCCCCGGCCCCACCCTCTGACCCCCGGCCCTCTGACCCCTGGCCCCGCCCCCTGACCCCCGGCCCTGCCCTCTGAGGCCCCGCCCCTGACCTCCCCGGCCACGCCCTCTGACCCCCCCCCCCCCGCTCTCTGACCCCTACCCGCTCTCTGGGCCCTGCCCTCTGACACCGGCCCCGCCCTCTGATCCCCAGCCCCGCCCCCCACGGCAGCGCTCTCTGACCCCCTGCCCCACTCCCTGGGCCCTGCCCTCTGACCGCCGCCCCCCCCCCCCCCCCCGGCCCTGCCCTCTGACCCCCCCCCCGGCCCTGCCCTCTGACCCCCCCTGCCCTCTGACCCCCCCCCCCCCCGGCCCTGCCCTCTGACCCGGTTCTGTCCTTTCTCTCCCCCAGGCTGGGCAAGAGGCCACTGACCTGGCCATTCTACTCAAGGATCTCAGCACCTCATGCAGCGACATCCGGCAGTTCTGCAAGAAGGTTCGGAGACGCATGCCTGGGACCGACGCTCCCGGAATCCCAGCGGCGCTGTCCTTCAGCTTACAGGTAACCGGGATCCGGAGATGGCAGGGGGCGGTGTGAGCCAAGTATCACGGCATGGGAGGGTGTCCCCATGAACAATAGGATGTCCCCATTAACAGGCGGTTTGTGCTGCAGGTATCGGACACCCTGTTGGATTGCCGGAAGCACTTGACCCGTGTGGTGGCCGTGCTCCAGGAGATGGCAGCTGCAGGCGTCCAGCTCATTGCCCCGCTACCGGAGAACGAGGGGCTCCTGCCGCGGAAACTGGAAGACATGGCGTTTAAAGCCACAGAGCAGGTGAGTGTGTGTTCAGGCATACAGGTAACTGGAAGACTGCCCACCCCTCAACTCTCGTATCCTCAGCCCCTCACTCAATTCAATTCAAATCGCTTTATTGGCATGACAAGGTACATCTTATGTTGCCAAAGCATCGAAAAACATTAATGGTTGTACACAAAAATACAGATCTATCCATACAATGTATAAACAGATATATCCCTGAGTGTATAAATATACATTCATATAATTTATATATACTCTTTTATATTTAGTGGTTGTCCCTCTGTTTATGGCAAGCTGTCACATAGTGTGCCGCTAAGGTTACACAATTTCTCTCTTCCCCTAGTAGGTATGGGAGTTTTTGGTCGTCATTCAAATTTCTGAATTCCGGGCATATTTTTGTGAATTTTGGGTAGAAATTCTCCCTTATGCCCTGATATTTTCTACAAGCTCTGAGGAAGTGCATCTCTGTCTCCACCACTCCCTGACTGCAGTGAGAGCATATCCTGTCCTCTCTTGGTAGCCGGGTCTGCCTGTGTCTACCTTTTTCGATCGCCAGGCTATGTTCACTAAGTCTGTACATTGTCAAGGTTTTTCTCAGTTTGCTATCCTTTACCCTGGTCAGGTAATCAGCCATGTTGTATTGTCTGTTTAGGGCCAAGTAGCAATTGAGTTTGCTTTGGGTTTTTGTTGTTTCTGCCCAATATGACAGATATTTTTCCTTTTGCTTAGCGACGATTGTGTTGGGTCGAATTCTTTGTGTTACGCTGTCACTGTCCTGGGGCTGGTTATTGTTAGTAGTGTTAATAGTTACTTCACTGAGTCCCAGGACTAGTTGACTGAGGGTATTCTCCTTTATGGTCCTCTCTTGGCATTTCAGGGCTTCGTAATGATAGCATTGGGGGTTGCTCATTTCTAGGTGTTTCCAAAATTTGGTGGCTCTTTTTTGGATAGTGATTATTAATGGATATTGGCCTAGTTCTGCCCTGCATGCATTGTTTACGGTTTTCCTTTGAGTCTGGAGGATACTTTTACAGAATTTCACCTCCCCCCTCACCCACCCTCCCCCCCCCCTTCACCCTCGGTACCTGGAGCCCTTTCAATTATCCAAAATGGCATTACTCTCTATTTTAATATTTACAACGTTGTTTAATACAATCCATCCCATGTTTGATGGGACAGTATAGAGGGAGCTTTACTCTGTATCTAACCCGTGTTGTACCTGCCCTGGGAGTGTTTGATGGGACAGTGTAGAGGGAGCTTTACTCTGTATCTAACCCGTGCTGTACCTGTCATAATCATAGAGTTTTACAGCACAGAAAGAGGCCCTTCGGCCCATCGTGTCTGCGCCGCCCATCCATCCCTGTCCAGTCTAATCCCATTTTCCAGCATTTGGTCCATAGCCTTGTATGCAATGGCATTTCAAGTGCTCATCCAAATGCTTCTTGAATGTTGTGAGGGTTCCTGCCTCTACCACCCTTTCAGGCATTGAGTTCCACATTCCAACCACCCTCTGGGTGAAAAAGTTCCTCCTCAAATCCCCTCTAAATCTCCTGCCCCTTACCCTGAATCTATGCCCCCTTGTTATTGACCCCCCTACTAAGGGGAAAAGTTCCTCTTTGTCTACCCTATCTATGCCCCTCATCATTTTGTACACCTCAATCAGGTCCCCCCTCAGCCTTCTTTGCTCCAAGGAAAACAACCCCAGCCTGTCCAGCCTCTCTTCATAGCTGAGGCGCTCCATCCCAGGTAACATCCTGGTGAATCTTCTCTGCACCCTCTCCAAAGCAATCACATCCTTCCTATAGTGAGGCGACCAGAACTGCACACAGTACTCCAGCTGTGGCCTCACCAGCGTTTTGTACAGCTCCATCATAACCTCCCTGCTCTTATATTCTATGCCTCGGCTAATGAAGGCAAGTATCCCATATGCCTTTTTAACCACCTTATCTACCTGTTCCGCTGCCTTCAGGGATCTATGTACATGTACACCAAGGTCCCTCTGACCCTCTGTACTTCCTAGGGTCCTACCACTCATTGTGTATTCCCTTAACTTATTTGTCCGTCCAAAATGCATCACCTCGCACTTTTCAGGATTAAATTCCATTTGCCACTTTTCCGCCCATCTGACCAACCCGTTTATATCGTCCTGTAGCCTGAGGCTTTCCTCCTCACAATTTACCACCCCACCAATTTTCGTGTCATCTGCGAACTTACTGATCATACCTTTTACATTCTCATCCAAATCATTTATGTAGATCACAAACAACAAGGGACCCAGCACCGATCCCTGAGGTACCCCACTGGACACAGGCTTCCAGTCACAAAAGCAACCTTCGACCATCACCCTCTGCCTCCTGCCACTCAGCCAGTTTAGGATCCAACGCGCCAAGGCACCCTGGATCCTGTTGTGTATGTAATATGTGTGCTACTTTGAACCTATGGACAGGACTGCACTACTTGTTGGGCGTAGTGATACGCAGTACCACTCCTGGCCATAGGGGTATAAATAGTACTGTGGGTACTGATCCCCCTCAGTTCCCGCCTGTGGGCATGAAGTAAAGACCTATGTATAGTCCCTACCTCCAACCAGTAAAGACCTGTTTGAGTTATACGTTTAAGTCTTTGTGTTAATTGTTCAATACAATACACATACTTAACACTGGCGACGAGTCGGTTCGAACCCTGCGGCAGTTATTCCACAGCGGCTTCGTCCAAAGACAGGACGTTGAAGAGAGGTTCCAATCCTCAACACCCCACTGAAAACTGAAGGGCAGCAGAAATCCTGACAGCTTCCAGCGACTGGAAGCGACAGGCATTAGGACCCTGAAGCCTCCATAACCTCGTGGGTAAGCCAGAGCCCGGGAGGGCGCGAGCGGGTAAGCCAGAGCCCGGGAGGGAGCGAGCAAGAGCCGCCGAGCGGGTGAGCCAGAGGCCGGGAGCCGCTTCAAGCGGGAGGCGCTTAGCGGGCCAGCGATCGCACCGGTGATAAGGGCTGAGAACCGTTTCGGGCGGGCGACGCACCAGCGATCGCACAGGAGATAAGAGCCGCAGTCGGGCTGAAAGTCAGCGACGAGAAGCGCGGGAAAACCGCCATTGAAGTGGGCGGGGAGAGCGAGAAGCGCGGGAAAGCTGCCATTTTTCGCGGGAAAACCGCCATTTTGTGGGCGGAGGACGACGGCAAGAGCGGGAAGCCGCCATCTTGGATAACAGTAAAAAAAAAAAAATCTGAGAAATTGCAAATCTGATAAAGTACTACAATGCCTAAACACGGGAATATTAGCAACTTTGATAGTGACATCGAAGATTGGGCCATATATGTTGAACGAGTTAAAAATTATTGTAAGGCCAATAAAATTCGTGAGGCTGATAAAGCACTAACATTATTAAATTTAATGGGTGCGAAGACATACGGGCAATTGAAACACTTGTTATCACCAGATGAACCGGCGGATAAGACGTTCGATGAGATTGTTACTGTCCTGAAAGATCATCTAAACCCCACGCCGCTGATGCTAGCGGAACGATTTAAATTTTACAACAGAAGGCAGCTACAGCATGAAAGCAATGCTGATTATTTGCTGGAATTGCGTAAATTAGCGAAATATTGCCAGTTTGGAACGGGACTGACAGAGGCACTTCGAGACAAATTTGTGTGTGGTTTATTTAAACAGGATACACAAAAGCGACTGCTCGAGGAGAATGAGCTGACGCTTGAGAAGACGGTCACTATGGCAGCAGCACACGAAGCCGCAGCGAGAGGCACGGCAGTAATGCAGCTACGGTCACCGGAGCTCAGTGCACACAAATTGGGTGTGAGTTCTGGCAAATGTTATCGTTGTGGAAAGACAACGCATGATCAGAACCAGTGTTGGTTTAAAAACCAAGAATGTAGAACTTGTGGTAGGCTTGGACATATAGCTAGAGTATGCAGGTCAGGGAAGAAGACCAGCAACAAGAAGTCACCGCAAGGAAAATACGCAAAGGTACACAAGGTGACCGAACAGGAGTCCGATTCAGACGCTAGCAGTAATGAACTGGCTAGCTTAAGCTGTAATGAACTGGCTAGCTTAAGAGTACTCAACGCTGGTAAGGGTGCAGACCGCCAGACAATTTGGGTCACTCTTTAGATAGAAGGAGTCCAAGTAAAACTGGAATTGGACACTGGATCGGCATTGACGGTCATAAATAAGAAAGATTACGGAAAGTTATTCCAACATATTCCCCTACAGGATACGGGGATTATATTGAAAACATACACGGGGCAAAGAGTGTACCCCATCGGGAAAATAGAGGTTGCAGTGGTCCACAAGGGCGAAGACAGTCAAATAATGGACTTATATGTGATATCTGAAGGAGGTCCTCCACTACTAGGACGGGAGTGGATTAGGAAAATGAATATGGACTGGCATTTCCTACAAACAATAACGAGTGAGAACTCGGTGAAGATAGTCGGCCCAGACTCTGGAACGGATGATGGTAAGCCCAACTCAGGTGCAAAAGACAAAGTTTCAGCACAGAATTCCACTGAGCAACAACAACATAGTTTAACTGTGGATTCTGAGTCTGGCAAGTCTACTGATGTGCCCATTTCTGAGGGACACCGGGCTCGAACTCAACTCTATTTCAAACTACAACAGCAATTAGAACAAATGCTTCGCCGTTTTGAGCAAGAGTTGAATGCAACGAAAGAGTTCTTTGATATAGAGTTGGAGAATCTGGAAAGACAACAGAAGCAGCTGATGGAGAAAATGGAGCAGGAGCACACAAAACGTCTGATGTCAGAGGAGTTAACGGTCAGCCAACTCCTGCATATGCTGAAGGACAGGACTCTGAAATGGGAAAAACTTGAACATGAACTTCAATATTCAAACGAAAGGGGTTCGGAGCTCTCAAAGGTTATTGGAAGAGCTGAGGTGGCAACACAGACTGAGATGACTGCAACAGAGCAGCCCTTGGATGCCAAAAGTACGCTGACTCACGTCAACGTAGAACAACAGACCGCTGAAACAGCTGCTCCGGTAGAGGGATTGCATAGTCCGATCAATCAATCTCCAAAGGAAGTTGAAGTATTAAAATCACAAATGAGGTCACTAGTAAACGACTTGCTGAAAGCCCAGAAAAAGCTGGATGCAGAGGTACACATGAAGAAGTCTCTTCAGGAAAGATGTCTGGATTTGGAACAAGAGCTGGCTAACGTCCAGCTGGGTATGGAGGAAATAGACGACCCTCTCACTGGTCTAGCTCAGGACGACACCGAATATTACGATGTCCTGTCCTGCCCAGCTTGTAACTTCGACTCCCAAAGTGCAGAAATCATGGAGGAGCACCAAAAGTCTACGGAACATCGGGAGAAGCTGGCTCTACGACGGAAACAGGAGGAAGAGAAGGAGGAACTGCGCATGCAGCTGGCAGCTGTGGCAGCTGACAATGGAGCCCAGAGAGTCTCCAAGAAGCAGAAAAGGAAAAGTAAAAACAGAAGATGACCCATCTGAACCATTATCACCTCTACCAGATCACACACGTGGTCCCTCCGAACGGAGCCAATTCAGTTCGGAAGTTCAAACTGTTAAATCCATGGAAGGACTATTGAATGAGTCACTCCAGCAACGTGAACCGACTACACCACAGAGATTGAATCTGTGAACTGTTTTCCGCAGAGACTGAATCTGTGATCTGTTTTGACATGAAGTTATCTATGTATCTATGTTATTCTGTTATGTAAACCTGAAGTTATATATGTTATTACGTTATGTTAAATGGGGAGATGACTGTAAAGCTAGGAAGGGAGGAATGTTGTGTATGTAATATGTGTGCTACTTTGAACCTATGGACAGGACTGCACTACTTGTTGGGCGTAGTGATACGCAGTACCACTCCTGGCCATAGGGGTATAAATAGTACTGTGGGTACTGATCCCCCTCAGTTCCCGCCTGTGGGCATGAAGTAAAGACCTATGTATAGTCCCTACCTCCAACCAGTAAAGACCTGTTTGAGTTATACGTTTAAGTCTTTGTGTTAATTGTTCAATACAATACACATACTTAACAGATCCCATGGGCTCTTACCTTCTTGACCAGTCTCCTATGCGGGACTTTGTCAAAAGCTTTACTGAAGTCCATGTAAACCACATCCACAGCATTTCCCTCATCCACCCCCCTAGTCACCCCCTCGAAAAATTCAATCAGATTTGTCAGACATGATTTACCCTTGACAAAGCCATGCTGACTATCCCCGATTAATCCTTGCCTCTCCAAGTGGAGACTAATTTTGTCCCTCAGAATTTTTTCCAATAATTTCCCTACCACAGATGTTAGGCTCACTGGCCTGTAATTCCCTGGTTTATCCCTGCTACCCTTCTTGAATAATGGTACTACGTTAGCTGTTCTCCAGTCCTCTGGTACATCCCCTGTGGCCAGAGAGGTTCTGAAAATTTGTGTCAGAGCCCCTGCAATCTCCTCCTTTGCCTCCCACAGCAGCCTGGGATACATCTCGTCCGGGCCTGGGGATTTATCCACTTTTTGGCCTGCTAAAACCGCTAGCACCTCCTCCCTCTCGATGCTAATATGTTCAAGTATGTCACAGCCCCCTTGCCCGATTTCTATGTCTGCATCGTCTTTCTCCATAGTGAACACAGATGCAAAAAATTCATTTAAAACCCCGCCTACATCATCTGGCTCTACACACAGATTGCCACTTTGGTCCCTAATGGGCCCTACCCTTTCCCTCATTATCCTCTTGCCCTTAATATACTTATAAAACATCTTAGGATTTTCCTTTATTTTGCTCGCCAGTGTTATTTCATGGCCCCTCCTCGCCCTCCTAATTTCTTTTTTAAGTATGCCCCTGCATTTTTTATACTCCTCTAGGGCTTCTTCCGTCTTTAGTCTTTTGTAACTGCCAAAAGCCCCCCTTTTATTTCTAATGCATTTTTGTATATCCCTTGTCATCCAAGGTTCCCTTTGCTTGTTGGTCCCACCCTTGACCTTTACAGGAACATGTTGGCGTTGTACTCTCTCTATTTCCCTTCTGAAAGTCTCCCACTGTTTTGATGCGGATTTTCCTATAAGTAGCTGCTCCCAGTCCAATTTGGCCAGATCCTGCCTTATCATATTAAAATCGGCCTTCCCCCAATTTAGAACCCTTATTTCCGGGCCGTCTTTGTCTTTTTCCATGACCACCTTAAATCTCACCGAATTGTGGTCACTGTCGCCAAAATGCTCTCCTACTGCCACTTCCACCACTTGCCCGGCTACATTCCCCAGAATTAGGTCCAGTACCGCCCCCTCTCTTGTAGGACTTTCTACATGTTGGCTCAAAAAGCTCTCCTGGATGCA
This sequence comes from Somniosus microcephalus, assembly GCF_052327205.1. Taxonomy (NCBI): domain Eukaryota; kingdom Metazoa; phylum Chordata; class Chondrichthyes; order Squaliformes; family Somniosidae; genus Somniosus; species Somniosus microcephalus. The sequence goes on along the minus strand of NC_140988.1, from coordinate 389,866,299 downwards.
CTTTAAGAATTCTGCACCCTCTAAGCCTTTCACACTCTGACTATCCCAATTTATATTGGGGAAGTTGAAATCCCCCACTATTATTACCCTATTATTTTCGCACTTTTCTGAGATTTGCCGACATATCTGTTCCTCTATCTCCCCCTGACTGTTTGGGGGCCTATAGTACACTCCCAGCAAAGTGCTTGCCCCCTTTTTGTTTTTAAGTTCTACCCATATGGCCTCATTAGAGGAACCCGCTAATATATCATCCCTCCTTACAGCAGTAATTGACTCCTTAATTAATATTGCAACACCCCCTCCCCTTTTACACCCCCCTCTGTCTCGCCTGAAGATTCTATACCCCGGAATATTGAGCTGCCAGTCCTGACCCTCCCTCAACCATGTCTCCGTGATAGCAACAATATCGTACTCCCATGTGTTCAACAACAACTTCAGTTCATCCACCTTATTTGCAAGACTCCTTGCATTAAAATAAATGCCTTCCAGCCCTGCCATATTCTCTTTTGCCTTCACATATTTGCTTTGCCTTCCCAGCTGACTTGTTTTTCCCTCTGTATTTGGCTGTAAATCACCCCCTACTATAGCTCCACTCTGTACCCCATCCCCCTGCCAAGTTAGTTTAAACCCCCCCCAGCAGTGCTAGCAAACCTCCCCGCAAGGATATTGGTTCCCCTCTGGTTCAGGTGTAAACCGTCCGACTTGTACAAGTCCCACCTTTCCCAGAAGCAGACCCAGTGATCCAGGAAACTAAAGCCCCCCCCCCTGCACCATCCCTTTAGCCACGCATTCATCTGTTCTATCTTCCTATTCCTATACTTACTAGCACGTGGCACCGGGAGTAATCCAGAGATTACAACCCTTGAGGTCCTGCTCTTTAATCCTTCACCTAGCTCCATAAATTCTTGCTGCAGGACCTCATCCCTCTTTTTACCTATGTCGTTGGTACCAATGTGGACCACGACCACTGGCTGTTCACCCTCCCCCTCCAGAATGCCCTGCAGCCGCTCAGTGACATCCTTGACCCTGGCACCAGGGAGGCAACAAACCATCCTGGATTCACGTCTACGGCCACAGAAACGCCTATCTGTTCCCCTTACTATAGAATCCCCTACCACTATTGCTCTCCCACTCTTTTTCCCCCCTTCCTGGGCAGCAGGAGCACCGCCAGTGCCAGGAAGTTGGCTGCTGCTGCCTTCCCCTGGTGAGTCATCCCCCTCAACAGTATCCAAAGCGGTATACTTGTTTGAAAGGGGGATGTCCGCAGGGGTTCCCTGCACTACCTGCCTGCCTTTGTTGCTCCGCCTGATGGTCACCCCCTGTGCTGCCCTACCCTGAGGCGTGAACAACTCGCTAAACTTGCTGGGAGTGTTTGATGGGACAGTGTAGAGGGAGCTTTACTCTGTATCTAACCCGTGCTGTACCTGCCCTGGGAGTGTTTGATGGGACAGTGCAGAGGGAGCTTTACTCTGTATCTAACCCGTGCTGTACCTGCCCTGGGAGTGTTTGATGGGACAGTGTAGAGGGAGCTTTACTCTGTATCTAACCTGTGCTGTACCTGCCCTGGGAGTGTTTGATAGGACAGTGTAAAGAGTGTTGTATTTTCCATCTTTTCTCAATACCCTGCAGTTTTTCCAGTATTTAGTAAATACTGATTGTTTTTGATGGGATTCTGGTTCCCAGGTCTATGGAGCTCAGGCCACAAATCCATACGAGTGCCTTCGCCAGTCCTGTACTGTTGTCATAGTAACTATGAACAAGATGGCCACAGCGATGCAGGAGGGCGAGTATGACTCTGAGAAGCCATTGGTCAAGGTAAGACGTACCGGATCTGGGCGGCAGCTTCTGTGTGGGACGATGGGGAGACTTTACTGGCTATGGGGGGTGTGAGGCCTTGTTTCTGGGTGTGAGGTCGTGTCAGGGATGAGAGGGTTGTCCTATGAGGGGAGATTGAGTAGATTAGGCCTCTGGAGTTTAGAAGAATGAGAGGTGAATGGTAGCGTAGTGGTGATGTCACTGGGCTAATGATCCCGAGACATGAGTTCAGATCCCACTTTGGCAGCTGGGAATTAAATTCAGTTAATTAAATAAATCTGGAATAAAAAGCTTGTATCAGTAATGGTGACCATGAAACTATCGGATTGTCGTAAAAACCCATCTGGTTCACTAATGTCCTTTAGGGAAGGAAATCTGCCGTCCTTACCCGGTCTGGCCGATATGTGACTTTTAACTGCCCTCTGAAATGGCCGAGCAAGTCACTCAGTTGTAACAAACCGCTACGAAACACAATAATAAGAATGAAACCGGACAGACCACCCAGCATCGGCACCGGCTACGGACACGGCAACGGCACACCCAGCCCCGTCAACCCTACAAAGTCCTCCTCACCAACATCTGGGGAGTTGTGCCAAACTTGGGAGAGCTGTCCCACAGACTAGGCAAGCAACAGCCTGACACAGTCATACTCACAGAATCATACCTTTCAGGCAATGTCCCAAACTCCTCCATCACCATCCCTGGGTATGTCCTGTCCCACCGGCAGGACAGACTTCAATGTCCATCACCAAGAGTAACTCGGTAGCACCACTACTGACCGAGCTGGCCGAGTCCTGAAGGACATCGCTGCCAGTCTGGGCCTGCGGCAGGTGGTGAGAGAACCAACACGAGGGAAAAACCTACTTGACCTCATCCTCACCAATCTACCTGTCGCAGATTTGGTAGCAGTGACCACCGCACAGTCATTGTGGAGATGAAGTCCTATCCGTGTTGTGTGGCACTACCACCGTGCTAAATGGGATAGATTCAGAACAGATTTACCAGCTCAAAACTGGGCATCCATGAGGCACTGTGGGCCATCAGCAGCAGCAGAATTGTATTCCACCACAATCTGTAACCTCATGGCCCGGCATATCCCTCACTCTACCATTACCACCAAGCCAGGGGACCAACCCTGGTTCAATAAGGAGTGTAGAAGAGCATGCTGGGAGCAGCACCAGGCGTACCTAAAAATGAGGTGCCAACCTGGGGAAGCTGCAACACAGGACTACATGCATGCTAAACAATGGTAGCAGCATGCTATAGACAGGGCTAAGCGATCCCACAATCAACGGATCAGATCAAAGCTCTGCAGTCCTGCCACATCCAGTCGTGAATGGTGGTGGACCATTAAACAACTAACGGGAGGAGGAGGCTCCATGAATATCCCCATCCTCAATGATGGTGGAGCCCAGCACGTGAGTGCAAAAGACAAAGCTGAAGCGTTTGCAACCATCTTCAGCCAGAAGTGCCAAGTGGATGATCCATATCGGCCTACTCCTGAGGTCCCCACCATCACAGAAACCAGTCTTCAGCCAATTCGATTCACTCCACGTGATATCAAGACACGGCTGAGCGCACTGGATACAGCAAAGGCTATGGGCCCCGACAACATCCCGGCTATCGTGCTGAAGACTTGTGCTCCAGAACTAGCCGCGCCTCTAGCCAAGCTGTTCCAATACAGCTACAACACTGGCATCTATCCGACAATGTGGAAAACTGCCCAGGTATGTCCTGTCCACAAAAAGCAAGACAAATCCAATCCAGCCAATTACCGCCCCATCAGCCTACTCTCAATCATCAGCAAAGTGATGGAAGGTGTCATCGACAGTGCTATCAAGCGGCACTTACTCACCAATGACCTGCTCAATGATGCCCAGTTTGGTTTCCACCAAGACCACTCAGCTCCCGACCTCATTACAGCCTTGGTCCAAACATGGACAAAGGAGCTGAATTCCAGAGGTGAGGTGAGAGTGACTGCCCTTGACATCAAGGCAGCATTTGACCGAGTGTGGCATCAAGGAGCCCTAGTAAAACTGAAGTCAATGGGAATCGGGGGGAAAACTCTCCACTGGCTGGAGTCATACCTTGCACAAAGGAAGATGGTTGTGGTGATTGAAGGTCAATCATCACAGCCCCAGGACATCACTGCAGGAGTTCCTCAGGGCAGTGTCCTAGGCCCAACCATCTTCAACTGCTTCATCAATGACCTTCCCTCCAACATAAGGTCAGAAATGGGGATGTTCACTGATGACTGCACAATGTTCAGTGCCATTCACAACTCCTCAGATAATGAAGCAGTCCATGCCCACATGCAACAAGGCCTGGACGACGTTCAGGCTTGGGCTGATAAGTGGCAGGTAACACTCGCACCACAGAAGTGCCAGGCAATGACTATCTCCAACAAGCGAGAGTCTAACCACCTCCCCTTGACCTTCAGTGGCATTACCATCGCCGAATCCCTCAACATCCTGGGGGGTCACCATTGACCAGAAACTTAACTAGACCAGCCATATAAATACTGTGGCAACAAGAGCAGGTCAGAGGCTGGGTATTCTGCGGCGATTGTCTCACATCCTGACTCCCCAAAGCCTTTCCACCATCTACAAGGCACAAGTCAGGAGTGTGATGGAATACTCTCCACTTGCCTGGATGAGTGCAGCTCCAACAACACTCAAGGCGCTCGCCACCATCCAGGACAAAGCAGCCCGTTTGATTGGCACCCCATCCACCACCTTCAACATTCACTCCCTCCACCACCGGCGTACTGTGGCTGCAGTGTGTACCATCTACAAGATGCACTGCAGCAACTCGCCAAGGCTTCTTCGGCAGCACCTCCCAAACCAGTGACCTCTTCCACCTAGAAGGACAAGGGCAGCAGGTGCATGGGAACACCACCACCTCCAAGTTCCCCTCCAAGTCACACACCATCATGACTTGGAAATATATCGCCGATCCTTCATCGTCGCTGGGTCAAAATCCTGGAACTGCCTCCCGAACAGCACTGTGGGAGCACATTCACCACACGGACTGCAGCGGTTCAAGAAGGCGGCTCACCACCACCTTCTCGAGGGCAACTAGGGATGGGCAATAAATGCTGGCCTTGCCAGCGACGCCCACATCCCATAAATGAATTAAAAAAAAATCTCTGTTGTTTCCTCTGGCTGGAGTGTCTAGAACTCGGGGGCATTGAGGATAAGGGGTCGGCCATTTAAGACCGAGATGAGGAGAAATTTCTTCACTGAGGGTTGTGAATTTTGGAATTCTCTGCCCCAAAGGGCTGTGAATGCTGAGTCGTTGAGTATATTCAAGGCTGAGATCGATAGATTTTTGGACTCGAGGGGAATCAAGAGATGGGGATCGGGCGGGAAAGTGGAGTTGAGGTCGATGATCAGCCATGATATTATTGAATGGTGGAGCAGGCTCGAGGGGCCGAATGGCCGACTCCTGCTCCTATTTCTTATGTTCTTATGTCACTGGGTGTTTCAGTGGGCGTGAGGGTGCGTCACCTCTACCCTTCACCCCAACCCCACCTCTTGAACGTGACCTGCCCACCTCACCGTATCAGTTAACGGCGCAGTGTGAGATAGTGAACCTTCCCTCCCATCCCACGTGTGCAGATTGAATGGCGTTTCCCTGTGTGCCCTTTTTTGAGGGAGTAACTGGTAGAATAGATGGGGGAGAGCCAGTAGATGTGGTGTACCTGGACTTCCAAAAGGCCTTCGATAAGGTCCCACATAAAAGATTAGCATGGAAAATTGAGGCTCATGGGATAAAGGGGAAAGTTTTGGCGTGGATAGGGAACTGGCTGTCAGATAGAAAACAGAGAGTTGGAATAAACGGCTCATTTTCTGAATGGCAGGCAGTAACAAGTGGGGTACCACAGGGATCTGTCCTGGGCCCCCAGCTGTTCACAATTTACATTAATGACCTGGATCAGGGAGTCGGATGCAGCATTTCCAAATTTGCAGACGACACTAAACTAGGAGGTGGGGTGGGCTCAGAGGAAGAGACCAGGAAGCTCCAGAGCGATTTGGACAGACTGGGCGATTGGGCGGATAAATGGCAGATGCACTATAATGTGGACAAGTGCGAAGTTATCCACCTTGGGTGCAGGAACGGGAGGGCAAATTATTATTTAAATGGCAATAGATTGGGAGAGGGGGAAGTACAGAGAGACCTGGGTGTTCTTGTACACCAGTCACTGAAGGCGAGCATGCAGGTGCAACAGGCGGTCAAGAAGGCAAACGGTATGCTGGCCTTCATAGCAAAAGGGTTAGAATACAGGAACAGGGATACCTTGCTGCAGCTGTACAGGGCACTGGTGAGACCACACCTCGAGTACTGTGTACAGTTTTGGTCGCCTCATCTGAGGAAGGATGTTCTTGCCATGGAGGGGGTGCAGCGGCGATTCACCAGGCTGATACCAGGAATGGCGGGAATGACCTATGAGGAGAGACTATGTAGTTTAGGGATGTACACACTGGAGTTTAGAAGATTGAGAGGGGACCTCATAGAAGTGTATAAAATTCTGACAGGTCTAGACAGACTGGATGCAGAAGGAATGTTTCCCTTGGCGGGTGAGAACAGAACTAGAGGACATAATTTAAGGATAAGGGCTAAACCATTTAGGACAGAGATGAGGGGGAATTTCTTCACTCAGAGAGTGGTGAACCTGTGGAACTCATTGCCACAGAGGGCAGTGTACGCCAACTCATTAAATATATTTAAGAGGGAATTAGATATATTTCTACGGGCAAAAGGGGTTAAGGGTTACGGAGAGAAGGCGGGGACGGGATACTGAATTAAAGGATCAGCCATGATCTCATTAAATGGCGGAGCAGGCACGAAGGGCCGAATGGCCTACTCCTGCTCCTATCTTCTATGTATCTATGTATCTATGTAACCCTTGACCTTGTTGCAGCCGCCACCCCCGGTTGAGCTGAGGGCCGCAGCCCTTCGAGCAGAGATCACAGACGCTGAGGGACTCGGACTCAAACTGGAGGATCGAGAAACTGTCATCAAAGAGCTGAAGAAATCCCTGAAGATCAAGGTGAGGAGGGGGCGGCAGGAGAGGGTGAGGGGCTTGTAGAGAGAGCGCGCGGGGAGAGAGAGCGCGCGGGGAGAGAGAGCGCGCGGGGAGAGAGCGCGCGGGGAGAGAGCAAGCGGAGAGAGCGCGGGGAGAGAGCAAGCGGAGAGAGCGCGGGGAGAGAGCAAGCGGAGAGAGAGAGCAAGCAGAGGGGACAGGAGGGGAAAGGAGCGTGGGAAGGGGGGTGGTAAGCCAAGGAGATGGGGAGGAATTGGTATGGGGGGCTGGGATGAGGTGAGGATTGGGGGGAAAGGGAGGGAGCGCAGGTGGTAATTGGAGTTGAGGGGAATGGACAGGGTGAGGGGTGGGGCGAGGGAGGGGGTGGGGCGAGTGGGGGGAGGAGGGGAGAGGTGGTGGGGGGAGGGGCGGATGGGGGGGGAGGAGGGAGTGGTGAGGGGAGTGGGGGGGGAAGGGGTGGTGAGGGGAGGGGGAGGGGCGGGTGGGGGGGGAGGAGGGAGTGGTGAGGGGAGTGGGGGGGTGAGGGGAGGAGGGAGTGGTGAGGGGAGTGGGGGGGTGAGGGGAGGAGGGAGTGGTGAGGGGAGTGGGGGGTGTGGGGGGGGAAGGGGTGGTGAGGTGAGGGGAGGGGGAGGGGCGGGTGGGGGGGGGAGTGGGGGGGCGAGGGGAGAAGGGAGTGGTGAGGGGAGTGGGGGGGCGAGGGGAGAAGGGAGTGGTGAGGGGAGTGGGGGGGCGAGGGGAGGAGGGAGTGGTGAGGGGAGTGGGGGGGCGAGGGGAGTGGGGGGGCGAGGGGAGGAGGGAGTGGTGAGGAGTGGGGGGGCGAGGGGAGGAGGGGGGAGTGGGGGGGCGAGGGGAGGAGGGAGTGGTGAGGGGAGGAGGGAGTGGTGAGGGGAGTGGGGGGGCGAGGGGAGTGGGGGGGCGAGGGGAGGAGGGGGGAGTGGGGGGGCGAGGGAGGAGGGGGAGTGGGGGGTGGGGGGCGAGGGGGGGAGTGGGGGGGCGAGGGGGGCGAGGGGAGGAGGGGGGAGGAGGGAGTGGTGAGGGGAGTGGGGGGGCGAGGGGAGGAGGGGAGTGGGGGGGCGAGGGGAGTGGGGGGGCGAGGGGAGGAGGGGGGAGTGGGGGGGCGAGGGGAGGAGGGAGTGGTGAGGGGAGTGGGGGGGCGAGGGGAGGAGGGGGGAGTGGGGGGGCGAGGGGAGGAGGGAGTGGTGAGGGGAGTGGGGTGGCGAGGGGAGGAGGGAGTGGTGAGGGGAGTGGGGGGGCGAGGGGAGGAGGGAGTGGTGAGGAGAGTGGAAGTTATTTTGAAGGTTTTGTGTCTCAGGGCGAGGAGCTGAGCGAGGCCAATGTGCGTCTGAGTCTGTTGGAGAAGAAGTTGGATTGTGCGTCAAAAGAGGCCGATGATCGTGTGGAGAAAATCCAGGTCAAACTGGAGGAGACTCGGGCCCTGCTCAGGAAGAAGGAGAAGTGAGTCGGGTGTTGGGGGTCAGGGGTTGGGATTGGGATCGAGGTTGGGGGTCGGGGGTTGGGATTGGGATCGAGGTTGGGGGTCAGGGGTTGGGATCGAGGTTGGGGGTCAGGGGTTGGGATTGGGATCGAGGTTGGGGGTCAGGGGTTGGGATTGGGATCGAGGTTGGGGGTCAGGGGTTGGGATTGGGATCGAGGTTGGGGGTCGGGTTGGGATTGAGGTTGGGGGTCAGGGGTTGGGATCGAGGTTGGGGGTCAGGGGTTGGGATCGAGGTTGGGGGTCGGGGTAGGCTTTAGAGAGGGGACAGCACAGAGTCACTCGGGTGCTTTTGCGTTTGAGGAAATACAAACAAATAGCTTTTCCTCCTGTTGGAATAACTGAGATTATGTGACCGATGTTACCAGGGATGAGGGACCAGTTATGAGGAGAGGTTGGAAGAGTCCGGACTGTTCTCCTGGACGGAGAAGGTTAAGAGGTGACCTAATGGAGGTTTTCAAAATGATGAGGTTTTGATAGAGTCGAGAGAGAAAAACTATTCCCTCTAGTGGGTCAATAACCAGAGGTCACAGGTTCAACATCATTGGCCAAAGATCTAGAGGAGAGATGAAGAGAAATGTTTTCTGTCGGAGAATTGTCGGGATCAGGAACGCTCTACCTGAACAGGTGGTGGAAGCTGATTCCAGCCAGAATTTTAAAGGGAGTTGGGTGGTACTGGAGGATGAGGCGCTCCCAGGGTTACAGACACAAAGCAGGGAGTGGGACTGAGCACGACTGCTCTTTCACCGAGCCGGCACAGGCGCAACGGGCCGAATGGCCTCCTGTGCTGTAAGTTGTTATGATTCTGTGAAGTGTTTAAAATGATGAAAGGACAGGACGGGGATAGAAGCAGCCTGTTTCCAGCAATTGAGTGTCTAGAACGAGAGGCCAGAGATTAAATGTAAGAGATTTAGAACTGAGCCGGAGAACCCGCTTCACACAGAGTTGTGAGGCTGTGGATTCACTCCCAGAGTTAGTGGCTGAGACAGAAACTGTCAACATTCCAGATTAGATTGTCCGGGGGAGGAAGTGATGTGGGAACAGGGCGGGTAAATGTGATTCGGACTATTCGCTCATTTGGAGGGTAAATCCCGGCACGGACTGGATGAGCCGAATGGTCTGATTGCGTGTTGTCATTTCTATGTGTGCATGGGAGTCTTTGCTTGTGTGTGAGAAGCAAACTATGTGTGAGAGAGACACTGATGGTGTGTGTGTTGCACTGAACGTCTGAGTGAGTCTGTGTGTGAGAGAGAGACACAGAGAGAGAGAGAGAGAGGCACGGTGGCATAGTGGTTAGCACTGTTGCCTCACAGCACCAGGGACCCAGGTTCGAATCCGGCCTCGGGTGACTGTCTGTGTGGAGTTTGCACATTCTCCCCGTGTTTGCGTGGGTTTCCTCCGGGTGCTCCGGTTTCCTCCCACAGTCCAAAGATGTGCGGGTTAGGATGATTGGCTATGATAAATTGACCCTTAGTGTTAGGGGGATTAAATACGTGGGGTTACGGGGATAGGGTGGGATATGTGTTGGTGTAGGGGTTACGGGGATCGGGTGGGATATGTGTCGGTGCAGGCTCGATGGGCCGAAATGGCCTCTATCTGCATTGTGGGGTTTCTGTGATTCTGTGATGGTGTGCGTGGCACTGAATGTCTGTGTGTA
>NC_140988.1:389807811-389855788 GCF_052327205.1 Somniosus microcephalus | reverse complement strand
GGCAGTACTGAGGGAGCGCCGCACTGTCGGAGGGGCAGTACTGAGGGAGCGCGGCACTGTCAGAGGGGCAGTACTGAGGGAGAGCCGCACTGTCGGAGGGGCAGTACTGAGGGAGCGCCGCACTGTCGGAGGGGCAGTACTGAGGGAGCGCCGCACTGTCGGAGGGGCAGTACTGAGGGAGCGCCGCACTGTGGGAGGGGCAGTACTGAGGGAGCGCCGCACTGTCGGAGGGGCAGTACTGAGGGAGCGCCGCACTGTCGGAGGGGCAGTACTGAGGGAGCGCCGCACTGTCGGAGGGGCAGTACTGAGGGAGCGCCGCACTGTCGGAGGGGCAGTACTGAGGGAGCGCCGCACTGTCGGAGGGGCAGTACTGAGGAGCGCCGCACTGTCGGAGGGGCAGTACTGAGGGAGCGCCGCACTGTCGGAGGGGCAGTACTGAGGGAGCGCCGCACTGTCAGAGGGGCAGTACTGAGGGAGCGCCTGCACTGTCGGAGGGGCAGTACTGAGGGAGCGCCTGCACTGTCAGAGGGGCAGTACTGAGGGAGCGCCGCACTGTCGGAGGGGCAGTACTGAGGGAGCGCCGCACTGTCAGAGGGGCAGTACTGAGGGAGCGCCGCACTGTCGGAGGGGCAGTACTGAGGGAGCGCCGCACTGTCGGAGGGGCAGTACTGAGGGAGCGCCGCACTGTCGGAGGGGCAGTACTGAGGGAGTGCCGCACTGTCGGAGGGGCAGTACTGAGGGAGCGCCGCACTGTCGGAGGGGCAGTACTGAGGGAGCGCCGCACTGTCGGAGGGGCAGTACTGAGGGAGCGTCGCACTGTCAGAGGGGCAGTACTGAGGGAGCGCCGCACTGTCGGAGGGGCAGTACTGAGGGAGTGCCGCACTGTCGGAGGGGCAGTACTGAGGGAGCGCCGCACTGTCGGAGGGGCAGTACTGAGGGAGCGTCGCACTGTCAGAGGGGCAGTACTGAGGGAGCGTCGCACTGTCGGAGGGGCAGTACTGAGGGAGCGCCGCACTGTGGGAGGGTCAGTACTGAGGGAGCGTCGCACTGTCGGAGGGGCAGTACTGAGGGAGCGCCGCACTGTCGGAGGGGCAGTACTGAGGGAGCGTCGCACTGTCAGAGGGGCAGTACTGAGGGAGCGTCGCACTGTCGGAGGGGCAGTACTGAGGGAGCGCCGCACTGTGGGAGGGTCAGTACTGAGGGAGCGTCGCACTGTCGGAGGGGCAGTACTGAGGGAGCGCCGCACTGTCAGAGGGGCAGTACTGAGGGAGTGCTGCACTGTCAGAGGGGCAGTACTGAGGGAGCGCCGCACTGTCAGAGGGGCAGTACTGAGGGAGCGCCGCACTGTCAGAGGGGCAGTACTGAGGGAGCGCCGCACTGTCAGAGGGGCAGTACTGAGGGAGTGCCGCACTGTCGGAGGGGCAGTACTGAGGGAGTGCTGCACTGTCAGAGGGGCAGTACTGAGGGAGCGCCGCACTGTCAGAGGGGCAGTACTGAGGGAGCGCCGCACTGTCGGAGGGGCAGTACTGAGGGAGCGCCGCACTGTCAGAGGGGCAGTACTGAGGGAGCGCCGCACTGTCGGAGGGGCAGTACTGAGGGAGCGTCGCACTGTCAGAGGGGCAGTACTGAGGGGAGCGCCGCACTGTCGGAGGGGCAGTACTGAGGGAGCGCCGCACTGTCGGAGGGGCAGTACTGAGGGAGCGTCGCACTGTCAGAGGGGCAGTACTGAGGGAGCGCCGCACTGTCGGAGGGGCAGTACTGAGGGAGCGCCGCACTGTCGGAGGGGCAGTACTGAGGGAGCGCCGCACTGTCAGAGGGGCAGTACTGAGGGAGCGCCGCACTGTCGGAGGGGCAGTACTGAGGGAGCGTCGCACTGTCAGAGGGGCAGTACTGAGGGAGCGCCGCACTGTCGGAGGGGCAGTACTGAGGGAGCGCCGCACTGTCGGAGGGGCAGTACTGAGGGAGCGTCGCACTGTCGGAGGGGCAGTACTGAGGGAGCGCCGCACTGTCGGAGGGGCAGTACTGAGGGAGCGCCGCACTGTCGGAGGGGCAGTACTGAGGGAGCGTCGCACTGTCGGAGGGGCAGTACTGAGGGAGCGTCGCACTGTCGGAGGGGCAGTACTGAGGGAGCGTCGCACTGTCGGAGGGGCAGTACTGAGGGAGCGTCGCACTGTCGGAGGGGCAGTACTGAGGGAGCGCCGCACTGTGGGAGGGTCAGTACTGAGGGAGCGCCGCACTGTCGGAGGGGCAGTACTGAGGGAGCGCCGCACTGTCGGAGGGGCAGTACTGAGGGAGCGTCGCACTGTCGGAGGAGCAGTACTGAGGGAGCACCGCACTGTCGGAGGGGCAGTACTGAGGGAGCGTCGCACTGTCGGAGGGTCAGTACTGAGGGAGCGCCGCACTGTGGGAGGGTCAGTACTGAGGGAGCGCCGCACTGTCGGAGGGGCAGTACTGAGGGAGCGTCGCACTGTCGGAGGGGCAGTACTGAGGGAGCGCCGCACTGTGGGAGGGGGGGATGGGGGGACTGAGGGGAGCGCCGCACTGTGTCGGAGGGGCAGTACTGAGGGAGCGCTGCACTGTCGGAGGGGCAGTACTGAGGGAGCGCCGCACTGTCGGAGGGGCAGTACTGAGGGAGTGCGGCACTGTGGGAGGGGCAGTACTGAGGGAGCGCCGCACTGTCGGAGGGGCAGTACTGAGGGAGCGCCGCACTGTCGGAGGGGCAGTACTGAGGGAGCGCTTGCACTGTCGGAGGGGCAGTACTGAGGGAGCGCTGCACTGTCGGAGGGTCAGTACTGAGGGAGCGCCGCACTGTCAGAGGGGCAGTACTGAGGGAGCGCCGCACTGTCAGAGGGGCAGTACTGAGGGGAGCGCTGCACTGTCGGAGGGGCAGTACTGAGGGAGCGCTGCACTGTCGGAGGGTCAGTACTGAGGAGCGCCGCACTGTCAGAGGGGCAGTACTGAGGGAGCGCCGCACTGTCGGAGGGGCAGTACTGAGGGAGCGCTGCACTGTCGGAGGGGCAGTACTGAGGGAGCGCCGCACTGTCAGAGGGGCAGTACTGAGGGAGCGCCGCACTGTCGGAGGGGCAGTACTGAGGGAGCGCCGCACTGTCGGAGGGGCAGTACTGAGGGAGCGCCGCACTGTCGGAGGGGCAGTACTGAGGGAGCGTCGCACTGTCGGAGGGGCAGTACTGAGGGAGCGCCGCACTGTGGAGGGTCAGTACTGAGGGAGCGTCGCACTGTCGGAGGGGCAGTACTGAGGGAGCGCCGCACTGTCGGAGGGGGCAGTACTGAGGGAGCGTCGCACTGTCAGAGGGGCAGTACTGAGGGAGCGTCGCACTGTCGGAGGGGCAGTACTGAGGGAGCGCCGCACTGTGGGAGGGTCAGTACTGAGGGAGCGTCGCACTGTCGGAGGGGCAGTACTGAGGGAGCGCCGCACTGTCAGAGGGGCAGTACTGAGGGAGTGCTGCACTGTCAGAGGGGCGGTACTGAGGGAGCGCCGCACTGTCAGAGGGGCAGTACTGAGGGAGCGCCGCACTGTCAGAGGGGCAGTACTGAGGGAGCGCCGCACTGTCAGAGGGGCAGTACTGAGGGAGTGCTGCACTGTCGGAGGGGCAGTACTGAGGGAGTGCTGCACTGTCAGAGGGGCAGTACTGAGGGAGCGCCGCACTGTCAGAGGGGCAGTACTGAGGGAGCGCCGCACTGTCGGAGGGGCAGTACTGAGGGAGCGCCGCACTGTCAGAGGGGCAGTACTGAGGGAGCGCCGCACTGTCGGAGGGGCAGTACTGAGGGAGCGCCGCACTGTCGGAGGGGCAGTACTGAGGGAGCGTCGCACTGTCAGAGGGGCAGTACTGAGGGAGCGCCGCACTGTCGGAGGGGCAGTACTGAGGGAGCGCCGCACTGTCGGAGGGGCAGTACTGAGGGAGCGTCGCACTGTCGGAGGGGCAGTACTGAGGGAGCGCCGCACTGTCAGAGGGGCAGTACTGAGGGAGCGCCGCACTGTCGGAGGGGCAGTACTGAGGGAGCGTCGCACTGTCGGAGGGGCAGTACTGAGGGAGCGCCGCACTGTCGGAAGGGGCAGTACTGAGGGAGCGTCGCACTGTCAGAGGGGCAGTACTGAGGGAGCGCCGCACTGTCGGAGGGGCAGTACTGAGGGAGCGCCGCACTGTCGGAGGGGCAGTACTGAGGGAGCGTCGCACTGTCAGAGGGGCAGTACTGAGGGAGCGCCGCACTGTCGGAGGGGCAGTACTGAGGGAGCGCCGCACTGTCGGAGGGGCAGTACTGAGGGAGCGTCGCACTGTCGGAGGGGCAGTACTGAGGGAGCGTCGCACTGTCGGAGGGGCAGTACTGAGGAGCGTCGCACTGTCGGAGGGGCAGTACTGAGGGAGCGTCGCACTGTCGGAGGGGCAGTACTGAGGGAGCGCCGCACTGTGGGAGGGTCAGTACTGAGGGAGCGCCGCACTGTCGGAGGGGCAGTACTGAGGGAGCGCCGCACTGTCGGAGGGGCAGTACTGAGGGAGCGTCGCACTGTCGGAGGAGCAGTACTGAGGGAGCACCGCACTGTCGGAGGGGCAGTACTGAGGGAGCGTCGCACTGTCGGAGGGTCAGTACTGAGGGAGCGCCGCACTGTGGGAGGGTCAGTACTGAGGGAGCGCCGCACTGTGGGAGGGTCAGTACTGAGGGAGCGCCGCACTGTCGGAGGGGCAGTACTGAGGGAGCGTCGCACTGTCGGAGGGGCGGTACTGAGGGAGCGCCGCACTGTGGGAGGGGCGGTACTGAGGGAGCGCCGCACTGTGTCGGAGGGGCAGTACTGAGGGAGCGCTGCACTGTCGGAGGGGCAGTACTGAGGGAGCGCCGCACTGTCGGAGGGGCAGTACTGAGGGAGCGCTGCACTGTCGGAGGGGCAGTACTGAGGGAGCGCTGCACTGTCGGAGGGGCAGTACTGAGGGAGCGCCGCACTGTCGGAGTGGCAGTACTGAGGGAGCGCTGCACTGTCGGAGGGGCAGTACTGAGGGAGCGCTGCACTGTCGGAGGGGCAGTACTGAGGGAGCGCTGCACTGTCGGAGGGGCAGTACTGAGGGAGCGCCGCACTGTCGGAGGGGCGGTAATGAGGGAGCGCCGCACTGTCGGAGGGGCGGTACTGAGGGAGCGCCGCACTGTCGGAGGGGCAGTACTGAGGGAGCGCCGCACTGTCGGAGGGGCAGTACTGAGGGAGCGCCGCACTGTCGGAGGGGCAGTACTGAGGGAGCGCCGCACTGTCGGAGGGGCAGTACTGAGGGAGCGCCGCACTGTCGGAGGGGCAGTACTGAGGGAGCACCGCACTGTCGGAGGGGCAGTACTGAGGGAGCACCGCACTGTCGGAGGGGCAGTACTGAGGGAGCACCGCACTGTCGGAGGGGCAGTACTGAGGGAGCACCGCACTGTCGGAGGGGCAGTACTGAGGGAGCACCGCACTGTCGGAGGGGCAGTACTGAGGGAGCGCTGCATTGTCGGAGGGGCAGTACTGAGGGAGCGCCGCACTGTCGGAGGGGCAGTACTGAGGGAGCACCGCACTGTCGGCGGGGTAGTACTGAGGGAGCACCGCACTGTCGGAGGGGCAGTACTGAGGGAGCACCGCACTGTCGGAGGGGCAGTACTGAGGGAGCACCGCACTGTCGGAGGGGCAGTACTGAGGGAGCACCGCACTGTCGGCGGGGTAGTACTGAGGGAGCGCCGCACTGTCAGAGGGGCAGTATTGAGGGAGCGCCGCACTGTCGGAGGGGCAGTACTGAGGGAGCGCCACACTGTCAGAGGGGCAG
The DNA here is from genome assembly GCF_052327205.1 of Somniosus microcephalus. Taxonomy (NCBI): domain Eukaryota; kingdom Metazoa; phylum Chordata; class Chondrichthyes; order Squaliformes; family Somniosidae; genus Somniosus; species Somniosus microcephalus. Next base: position 389,849,993 of record NC_140988.1, on the reverse strand, counting down.
TACTGAGGGAGCGCCGCACTGTCGGAGGGGCAGTACTGAGGGAGCGCCACACTGTCAGAGGGGCAGTACTGAGGGAGCGCCACACTGTCAGAGGGGCAGTACTGAGGGAGCGCCGCACTGTCAGAGGGGCAGTACTGAGGGAGCGCCACACTGTCAGAGGGGCAGTACTGAGGGAGCGCCGCACTGTCAGAGGGGCAGTACTGAGGGAGCGCCACATTGTCGGAGGGGCAGTACTGAGGGAGCGCCGCACTGTCGGAGGGGCAGTACTGAGGGAGCGCCGCACTGTCGGAGGGGCAGTACTGAGGGAGCGCCGCACTGTCGGAGGGGCAGTACTGAGGGAGCGCCGCACTGTCGGAGGGGCAGTACTGAGGGAGCGCCGCACTGTCGGCGGGGTAGTACTGAGGGAGCGCCGCACTGTCGGAGGGGCAGTACTGAGGGAGCGCCGCACTGTCGGAGGGGCAGTACTGAGGGAGCGCCGCACTGTCGGAGGGGCAGTACTGAGGGAGCGCTGCACTGTCGGAGGGGCAGTACTGAGGGAGCGCCGCACTGTCGGCGGGGTAGTACTGAGGGAGCGCCGCACTGTCAGAGGGGCAGTACTGAGGGAGCGCCGCACTGTCGGAGGGGCAGTACTGAGGGAGCGCTGCACTGTCGGAGGGGCAGTACTGAGGGAGCGCCGCACTGTCGGAGGGGCAGTACTGAGGGAGCGCCGCACTGTCGGAGGGGCAGTACTGAGGGAGCGCCGCACTGTCGGAGGGGCAGTACTGAGGGAGCACCGCACTGTCGGAGGGGCAGTACTGAGGGAGCGCCGCACTGTCGGAGGGGCAGTACTGAGGGAGCGCCGCACTGTCGGAGGGGCAGTACTGAGGGAGCGCTGCACTGTCGGAGGGGCAGTACTGAGGGAGCGCCGCACTGTCGGAGGGGCAGTACTGAGGGAGGGCCGCACTGTCGGAGGGGCAGTACTGAGGGAGGGCCGCACTGTCGGAGGGGCAGTACTGAGGGAGGGCCGCACTGTCAGAGGGGCGGTACTGAGGGAGCGCCGCACTGTCGGAGGGGCGGTACTGAGGGAGCGCCGCACTGTCGGAGGGGCAGTACTGAGGGAGCACCGCACTGTCGGAGGGGCAGTACTGAGGGAGCGCCGCACTGTCGGAGGGGCAGTACTGAGGGAGCGCCGCACTGTCGGAGGGGCGGTACTGAGGGAGCGCCGCACTGTCGGAGGGGCAGTACTGAGGGAGCACCGCACTGTCGGAGGGGCAGTACTGAGGGAGCGCTGCACTGTCGGAGGGGCAGTATTGAGGGAGCGCCGCACTGTCGGAGGGGCAGTACTGAGGGAGCGCCGCACTGTCGGAGGGGCAGTACTGAGGGAGCGCCGCACTGTCGGAGGGGCAGTACTGAGGGAGTGCCGCACTGTCGGACGGGCAGTACTGAGGGAGAGCCGCACTGTCGGAGGGGCAGTACTGAGGGAGCGCCGCACTGTCGGAGGGGCAGTACTGAGGGAGCACCGCACTGTCGGAGGGGCAGTACTGAGGGAGCACCGCACTGTCGGAGGGGCAGTACTGAGGGAGCACCGCACTGTCGGAGGGGCAGTACTGAGGGAGCGCCGCACTGTCAGAGGGGCAGTACTGAGGGAGCGCCGCACTGTCAGAGGGGCAGTACTGAGGGAGCGCCGCACTGTGTCGGAGGGTCAGTACTGAGGGAGCGCCGCACTGTGTCGGAGGGGCAGTACTGAGGGAGCGCCGCACTGTCGGAGGGGCAGTACTGAGGGAGCGCCGCACTGTGTCGGAGGGGCAGTACTGAGGGAGCGCCGCACTGTCGGAGGGGCAGTACTGAGGGAGCGCCGCACTGTCGGAGGGTCAGTACTGAGGGAGCGCCGCACTGTCGGAGGGGCAGTACTGAGGGAGCGCTGCACTGTCGGAGGGGCAGTACTGAGGGAGCGCCGCACTGTGTCGGAGGGGCAGTACTGAGGGAGCGCCGCACTGTCGGAGGGGCAGTACTGAGGGAGCGCTGCACTGTCGGAGGGTCAGTACTGAGGGAACGCCTCACTGTCGGAGGGGCAGTACTGAGGGAGCGCCGCACTGTCGGAGGGGCAGTACTGAGGGAGCGCCGCACTGTGTCGGAGGGGCAGTACTGAGGGAGCGCCGCACTGTCGGAGGGGCAGTACTGAGGGAGCGCCGCACTGTCGGAGGGGCAGTACTGAGGGAGCGCCGCACTGTCGGAGGGGCAGTACTGAGGGAGCGCCGCACTGTGTCGGAGGGGCAGTACTGAGGGAGCGCCGCACTGTCGGAGGGGCGGTACTGAGGGAGCGCTGCACTGTCGGAGGGGCAGTAAACATAGAAGATAGGAGCAGGAGTAGGCCATTCGGCCCTTCGAGCCTGCTCCGCCATTCAATGAGATCATGGCTGATCATCCAAATCCAGCACCCTGTTCCTACGTTCTCCCCGTATCCCTTGATCCCTTTAGCCTTAAGAAATATATCTAACTCCTTCTTTAATGAACTGGCCTCCACCGCCCTCTGTGGCAGAGAATTCCACAGGTTCACCACTCTCTGGGTGAAGAAATTCCTCCTCATTTCAGTCCTAAATGGCTTACCCCTTATCCTTAGACTATGACCCCTGGTTCTGGACTCCCTGGCCATCAGAAACATCCTTCCTGCATCTAGTCTGTCCAGGCCTGACAGAATTTTATAGGTTTCGATGAGATCCCCTCTCAATCTTCTAAACTCCAGTGAGTATAAGCCCAATCGACACAATCTCTCCTCATACGCCGCACTGTCGGAGGGGCAGTACAGAGGGAGCGCCGCACTGTCGGAGGGGCAGTACAGAGGGAGCGCCGCACTGTCGGAGGGGCAGTACTGAGGGAGCGCCGCACTGTCGGAGGGGCAGTACAGAGGGAGCGCCGCACTGTCGGAGGGTCAGTACTGAGGGAGTGTCGCACTGTCGGAGGGGCAGTACTGAGTGCAGTACAAGTTTGCAGACGACACAAAGCTGGGTGGGCGTGTGTGCTGGGAGGAGGATGCCGAGAAACTCCAGTATGATTTGGACAGGTTGGGTGATTGGGCAGAAGCATAGCAGATGCAGTATAATGTGGATAAATGCGAGGTTATCCACTTTGGTGGCAAAAACAGGAAGGCAGATTATTATCTGAACGGCAGTAGATTGGGAGAAGGGGAAGTGCAAAGAGACCTGGGTGTCCTTGTGCACCAGTCGCTGAAGGTAAGCATGCAGGTGCAGCAGGCGGTTAAGAAGGCAAATGGTATGTTGGCCTTCATAGCGAGAGGGTTTGAGTACAGGAACAAGGATGTCTTGCTGCAGTTGTACAAGGCCTTGGTGAGACCACACCTTGAGTATTGTGTGCAGTTTTGGTCGCCTTATCTGAGGAAGGATGATCTTGCCATGGAGGGAGTGCAGCGAAGATTCACCAGACTGATACCTGGGATGGCAGGAATGACGTATGAGGAGAGATTGGGCTTATATTCGCTGGAGTTTAGAAGAATGAGAGGGGATCTCATTGAAACTTATAAAATTCTAACAGGACTAGACAGACTAGATGCAGGAAGGATGTTCCCGATGGCGGGGGAGTCCAGAACCAGGGGTCACAGTCTAAGGATAAGGGGTAGGCCTTTTAGGACAGAGATGAGGAGGAATTTCTTCACCCAGAGAGTGGTGAACCTGTGGAATTCTCTACCACAGAAGGCAGTGGAGGCCAATTCATTAAATATATTCAAGAAGGAGTTGGATATATTTCTTAAGGCTAAAGGGATCAAGGGATATGGGGAGAAGGCAGGGACATGGTACTGAATTTGGATGATCAGCCATGATCTCATTGAATGGCGGAGCAGGCTCGAGGGGCCGAATGGCCAACTCCTCCTATCTTCTATGTTTCTGTGACTGTCGGAGGGGCAGTACTGAGTGTGTGCCGCACTGTCAGAGGGGCTGTACTGAGGGAGCGCTGCACTGTCGGAGGGGCAGTACTGAGGGAGCGCCGCGCTATCGGAGGAGCAGTCCTGAGGGAGTGCTGTACTGTCGGAGTGTCGTCTTTCGGATGAGACGTTAAACCCAGCCCCGTCTGCTCAGGTGGACGTAGAAGATCCCTGGAACTATTTTTAAGACGAGCAGGGGAGTTATCCCCGGTGTCCTGGGGCCAATATTTATCCCTCAATCAACATCACTTAAAAAAAAGATTATCTGGTGATTATCACATTGCTGTTTGTGGGAGCTTGCTGTGCAGAAATTGGCTGCTGCATTTACAACAGCGACTACATGTCAAAAATACTTACTTGGCTGTAATGCACTTTGGGACGTCCTGAGGATGTGAAAGGCGCTATAGAAATATAAGTCTTTTTTTCAGGTTCTGCGCCCCCGGAAGGCCGAGGAAGTCCAGCGGCACAACTCCTGGACCAGACGGCCAGACTGCGGCAGCTCAGCGAGAGCGTCGAGCGCATCAAGGTATGGGGGGGGAGGGGGTTAATCTCACTGGGGGGGGCGGTGTGGGGAGGGGACGGTCGGTCGGGGGGAGGGGTGGGGGTAGGGGACGGTCGGTCGGCGGGAGGGGGTGTGGGGAGGGGGCGGTCGGTCAGGGGGACGGTCGGTCAGGGGAGGGGGTGTGGGGAGGGGCGATCGGTCGGGGGAGGGGGTGTGGGGAGGGGCGATCGGTCGGGGGAGGGGGTGTTGGGAGGGGTGATCGGTCTGGGGAGGGGCGATCGGTCAGGGGAGGGGTGATCGGTCGGGGGAGGGGTTATGGGGAGGGGCAGTCGGTCAGCGAGTGGGGGTGTGGGGAGGGGCGATCGGTCAGGCGGTGGGGGTATGGGGAGGGGGCGGTCGGTCAGGCGGTGGGGGTATGGGGCGGGGGCGGTCGGTCAGGCAGTGGGGGAATGACACTGTTGATTCTGACCTGCTCTCCTCTCCTAGGATGAAGTGGACCGAGTGTCTGTGCATCGACCTGGGGCCCGGGTTCCCTCTGATTTTGCCACATTCCCGTCTCCAGCCTTTACGAAGGTGAGTTTGCTCCCTGACTCCCCCACTCAGATCACCTTGTGTTTTTAAAACCAGTTACTTGTTGCCCCCAGTGACTCTGCCTCACCGGCACTCACTCCAGCTACTGTAAAAACTCCCCCAATATATTCAGTCAAAAATAGTTTCTCCTCTGCATTATTACACAGGATCTATGGCACAGAAACAGGCCATTCGGCCCAACCAGTCCATGCCGGTGTTTATGCTCCACTCGAGCCTCCTCCCGTCTTTCCTCATTGATGGGCCTTCAATAACCACAAAACTAGAAGTTATAGACTTAAACAAGTTGGCTTTTAATCACTAAGATCAGAGCTAACATCTCAACACGCCGACTGGTTCACAGGAATGAGTCATACAGATCCTGGGATCTTTATGTAAGAGAAGTCAGGGGCGGAGCCAAGAGCCAAGACCTGGAACCTCCCAGGTTAGTCGGGAAAGAGGAAGTGAAACTATACACAGTGGGGGAGGGTAATATACATGAGTGCAAAACGAATACAGGATCAAGACAAACAGATTTCATTACACTCATCTAACTCTATCAGCGTAACCCTCTATTCCCTTCTCCCTCATATCCTTGTCTAGCCTCCCCTTAAACACATCGATACTATTCGCCTCAACCACTCCCTGTGGCAGCGAGTTCCACATTCTCACCACTCTCTGGGTAAAGAAGTTTCTTCTGAATTCTCTATTGGATTTCTTGGTGACTATCTTATATTGATGGCCTCTAGTTATGCTCTTCCCCACAAGTGGAAACATTGTTTCTGAATCCACTCTATCAAAACCTTTCATCATTTTAAAGACCTCTATTAGGCCACCCCTTTTTTCAAGAGAAAAGAGACCCAGCCTGTTCATCCTTTCCTGATAGGTATACCCTCGCATTTCTGGTATCATCGTTGTAAATCTTCTCTGCACCCTCTCCAGTGCCTCTATATCCTTTTTATAATCTGGCGACCAGAACTGTACGCAGTACTCCAAGTGTGGTCTAACCAAGGTTCGATACAGGTTTAGCATAACTTCCCTACTTTTCAATTCTATCCCTCTAGAAATAAACCCTATTGCCTGGTTAGCTTTTTTTTATGGCCTTGTTAACCTGTGTCGCAACTTTTAGTGATTTGTGTATTTTTACTCCGAGATCCCTTTGTTCCTCTACCCCACCTAGACTCGCACCCTCCAAGTGATAAGTGACCTCCCTATTCTTCCTACCAAAATGTAATACCTCACATTTATCTGTGTTGAATTTCATTTGTCAATTATTTGCCCATTCTGCAAGTTTATTAATGTCCTCCTGTAATTTGGTGCAGTCCTCCTCAGTATTGACTATTCCCCCAATTTAGTGTCATCCGCAAATTTAGAAATTGTTTTTTATTTCAAAGTCTAAATCGTTAATATAAATTATGAACAGCAGTGGTCCCAGCACTGATCCTTGTGGAACAACACTACCCACCTTCTACCCCTGTGAACAGCTGCCCTGACATCAATCATCAGGAAAATGCTGGAATTCATTGTTAAGTCACTGAGAAAATCATAACATGGTTAGGCAGAGTCAACATGGTTTTATGAAAGGGAAATCGTGTTTGACAAATTTATTAGAGTTTTTTGAGGATGTAACTAGCAGGGTAGATAAAGGGGAACCAGTGGATGTAGTATATTTGGATTTCCAAAAGGCATTCGATAAGATGCCACATAAAAGGTTATTACACAAGATTAGGGCTCATGAGGTTTGGGGTAATATAGTAGCATGGATAGAGGATTGGTTAATCGACAGAACACAGAGTCGGGATAAACGGATCCTTTTCAGGTTGTCAGGCTGTAACTAGTGGGGTGCCGCAAGGATCAGTGTTGGGGCCTCAGCTATTTACAATCTATATTAATGATCGAGATGAAGGGACCGAGTGTAATGTATCCAAGTTTGCTGATGATACAAAGCTAGGTGGGACAATAAACGTATCTTCCCCTCCCCCTCCCCTTTCAGCATTCCGCAGGGACCGCTCTCTCCGAGACACCCGAGTCCACTCCTCTATCACCCCAAACAGCCCTTCCCCTTCGCCTGGCACCTTCCCGTGCAAGCGGAGGAGATGTAACACCTGCCCCTATACCTCCCCCCTTCCCACTGTCCAAGGCCCCAAACACCCCTTCCAGGTGAAACAGCGATTTACTTGTACTTCTCGCAATCTAGTATACTGTATTCGCTGCTCACGATGTGGTCTCCTCTACATTGGGGAGACCAAACGCAGATTGGGCGACCGCTTTGCGGAACACCTCCGTTCAGTCCGTAAGGGTGACCCCGAGCTTCCGGTCGCCTGTCATTATAATTCACCGCTCCATTCCCACTCCGACCTCACCGTCCTTGGCCTCTTGTATTGTTCCACGGAAGCTCAACGTAAACTCGAGGAACAGCACCTCATCTTCCGAGGTAATATATATTAATGATCTGGACGAGGGAATTGGATGTAATATCCCCAAATTTGCAGACGACACAAAGCTGGGCGGGAGGGTAAGCTGCGAGGAGGATGTCGGGGAAACTCCAGTACGATTTGGACAGGTTGGGTGATTGGGCAGAAACATGGCAAATGCACTATAATGTGGATAAATGTGAGGTTATCCACTTTGGTGGCAAAAACAGGAAGGCAGATTATTATTTGAATGGCAATAGATTGGGAGAAGGGGAAGTGCAAAGAGACCTGGGGGTCCTTGTGCACCAGTCGCTGAAGGTAAGCATGCAGGTGCAGCAGGCGGTTAAGAAGGCAAATGGTATGTTGGCCTTTGTAGCAAGAGGGTTCGCGTACAGGAACAAGGATGTCTTGCTGCAGTTGTACAAGGCCTTGGTGAGACCACACCTTGAGTATTGTGTGCAGTTTTGGTCGCCTTATCTGAGGAAGGATGTTCTTGCCATGGAGGGAGTGCAGCGAAGATTCACCAGGCTGATACCTGGGATGGCAGGAATGACGTATGAGGAGAGATTGTGTCGATTGGGCTGATACTCACTGGAGTTTAGAAGATTGAGAGGGGATCTCATCGAAACCTATAAAATTCTGTCAGGTCTGGACAGACTAGGTGCAGGAAGGATGTTTCTGATGGCCGGGGAGTCCAGAACCAGGGGTCATAGTCTAAGGATAAGGGGTAAGCCATTTAGGACTGAAATGAGGAGGAATTTCTTCACCCAGAGAGTGGTGAACCTGTGGAATTCTCTGCCGCAGAGGGCGGTGGAGGCTAGTTCATTAAATATATTCAAGAAGGAGTTGGATATATTTCTTGAGGCTAAAGGGATCAAGGGATATGGGGAAAAGGCAGGGACAGGGTACTGAATTTGGATGATCAGCCATGATCACATTGAATGGCGGAGCAGGCTCGAAGGGCCGAATGGCCTACTCCTGCTCCTATCTTCTATGTTTCTATGTTAGGCACTCTGCAGCCTTCCGGACTCGACATCGAGTTCAACAATTTCAGATCATAACCTTGGCCCCTATTTCATTTTTTCTTGTAATTTTTCCACTCCCTTCCCCCCCCCCCTCCCTTTTGTTTCGCTCTCACACCTGGCAGCTATCCCTTGCCCTGCCAGTACACTTTACACCCAATCTCAGCCTATTACCATCTCATCTAGCTTCGAACACCTTTTATTGTCTCTTTTTTACTTTTGTTTCTTTTATTCTTTTGTCCGATCGCAGCCCTGCCTCCGATCTATCTTTTCTTTCCAGTTTTGAAGAAGGGTTCGACCCGAAACGTCAACTCAAATTTCTGTCCACGGATGTTGCCTGACCTGCTGAGTTTTTCCAGCATTTTCTGTTGTTATTTCGGATTTCCAACATCCGCAGTATTTTGCTATCGTACCCAATAGACTAAGTGAGTGGGCAGTAAGGTGACAGATGGAGTATAATGTAGGGAAATGTGAGGTTATTCACTTTGGTAGGAAGAATAGAAAAACAGAATATTTTTTAAATGGTGGGAAACTTTCAAATGTTGGTGTTCAGAGAGATTTGGGTCCTCGTGCAGGAAACACAGAAAGCTAGCATGCAGGTACAGCAAGCAATAAGGGCGGCAAATGGCATGTTGGCCTTTATTGCAAGGGGATTGGAGTATAAGAGTAAGGAAGTCTTGCTACAATTGTACAGGGCCTTGGTGAGACCACACCTGGAGTACTGTGCACAGTTTTGGTCTCCTTATCAATGTCCCATGATGAGAGATTGTGTAGAATGGGCTGATACTCTCTGGAGTTTAGAAGAATGAGAGGTGATCTCATTGAAACATACAAGATTCTGAGGGGGATTGACAGGGTAGATGCTGAGAGGTTGTTTCCCCTGGCTGGAGTGTCTAGAACTAGGGGGCGTAGTCTCAGGATAAGGGGTCGGCCATTTAAGACTGAGATGAGGAGGAATTTCTTTACTCAGAGGGTTGTGAATCTTTGGAATTCTCTGCCCCAGAGGGCTGTGGAGGCTCAGTCTTTGAGTATATTCACGGCTGAGATCGATAGATTTTTGGACTCTAGGGGAATTGAGGGATATGGAGATCGGGCGGGAAAGTGGAGTTGAGGTCGAAGATCAGCCATGATCTTATTGAATGGCGGAGCAGGCTCGAGGGGCTGAATGGCCTATTCCTGCTCTTATTCCTTATGTTCTTTACTCCCACTCTCTGCTTTCTGTCCTGAAGCCAGCCAGCTATCCAATCTGCTACTTGTCCCTGACTCCGCATTCTCTGACCTTGCCCATCAGTCTATTACGGGGTACCTTATCGAAGGCCTTTTGAAAATCTAGATAAATTACATCTACTGCATTACCCTTGTCTACTCTCTCTGTTAACTCTTCAAAAAATTCAGTGAGTTTGGTCAAGCAAGACTTTCCCTTTTGAAATCCATGCTGACTATTCAGTATTATCTTTTTGGTTTCTAGATGTTCTTCTATTTTCTCCTTTCGTAGGGATTCCATTATTTTTCCTATCACTGGTCTATAATTCCCTGGACATGTTCAATCCCCCTTCTTAAATATAGGTATTATTATGTTAGCTATCCGCCAGTCCTCTGGCACTATACCTTTTTCTAACATTATTAAATATGAGCATTTCTCTCTGCTTCTGTTTTGTGCTTTCCCTCTGGGTGGGGTGGGGTTGCGGGGGTGTGATGGGAGAAGGAGCACCAATGCTGCAGACTCCCCTCCCATCACCTCCCCAATCATTCGTGTTTCCCCCTCCCCCACTTACTCCCCTTGCTCTGCTCCGCCCCCTTCATCCGAAACCCCTCATTCCCTCCCTTCCCCCCCACCCCCACCATCTGTTTCTCCAGAGCATTTGTTTGCTCTCAAAATTCAACTTTTAAAAAATTCTAATTAGAATGAGGAAAGAAACTGCCTGCCTCTCCCCCTTTTGTCTCTGGTTAAGCAATGAGCATCAACCTTTTTGAAATCCCCACAATATAAGGGAGTTGGCTTCAAAATTCAACACGTTTTTCCCTTGAAAACGGAATATTTCTGAGAAAATCGTTCTCTCAACCCCGCCTCTCGCTCTTCTCTCACTCCACCCCGGAGCTTTACTTTGTCAGCTCTGTACTTGACGCACTGCTGTTTCTTCACTCTTGCACTCCGTATCTTTATTTGATTTGGGGGTGTGGGCGACACTTTAAGCACAGTATTTATTGCCCGTCCCGAGTTACCTTGAGAGCATCAATCACAGAGTGTGGGCCTGGAGTCGCGTGTCGGCCAGACTGGGTAAGGGCAGCCGGGTCCCTTCCCTGGAGGACAGCAGTGACCCGCTGGCAGTTTTTATGGTCATGTTCTGTTGCCAGCCTATAAACTACCAGCTTTACTAAATTCAATTCACAACTTCCTGAATTTCTGATCTGTGGACTAGGCCCAGTACCAAGAGCACTGGGCTCACGTAAGGGTAACATGAATTCTAAAAGCTTCCTTCAGGTAAAGTCGCAGGCTTGCAGTGCGTGTAATTTAATATTTTTGTGCATTAAATCGCATGTTTGTGATTACGGCGATGAGAGAGAGAAGTGTTTAAAATGATGAAAGGACAGGACGGGGATAGAAGCAGCCTGTTTCCAGCAGTTGAGGGTCTAGAACGAGAGGCCAGAGATTAAATGTAAGAGATTTAGAACTGAGCCGGAGAACCCGCTTCACACAGAGTTGTGAGGCTGTGGATTCACTCCCAGAGTTAGTGGCTGAGACAGAAACTGTCAACATTCCAGATTAGATTGTCCGGGGGGAGGCAGTGATGTGGGAACAGGGCGGATAAATGTGATTCGGACTATTCGCTCATTTGGAGGGTAAATCCCGGCACGGACTAGATGGTCCGAATGGCCTGTTTGCATGTTGAGGTCGAAGATCAGCCATGATCTTACTGAATGGCGGAGCAGGCTCGAGGGGCTGAATGGCCGACTCCTGCTCCTATTTCTGATGTTCTTATGTAATGTGTTCTGGTTCCTGACCTTTAACCGCTGTTTTGTTTTCTGCTACAGGCTAAGGAGGAGCAGAGGACAGACGCGGTGTGTGTGGGCAAAGTGATCGTACCGTGCCCACCCGGTGAGGGGCAGGTTCACCGTATTGTCCTGCTCCAAGATCAGCTCTACGATCTACACAGTCGCCTCATCTCCTAGGCCCCTAACCAGGGCCCGTGTCTGCGCGTCGCGTCATACTCTAATCCAATCTGTCGCTCGCTTCATCAGCCCACGGGCACCCATCGCACTAATCTCACTAAATCCTAACCACTGCTGGGTCACTTTAATTGTTGCCTCCTTTATTGCTGTGTGTGACCCAGAGCCCAGCTTCGATAAGAGCCGTGTATACACTCACACCTGTCGGGAATTAACCCCTCGCAGCCCAGGGTCCCACGGACTGTTGCCTGGGTCACTCCCAACCTAACAAGTCCTGGTCATTATAGTGACATTATATCCTGAGCTGCTAGATGCCAGAGATCAGACCTGGTCAGTCCAGCAACTACTGAACGCTCGGCCCTCACTTTACACTTCCCAGTGAGTCAGTTCATCCGAGTTGTTCTGGAAATGCGGGGTCAGGGAATGGCTCCTTTTCTATCAATCCACCATCCCATAAATCATCCACCTTGTAAACTAAAGAAATGTGGCTCATTCCTTCACGGATGCCCTTTGCTCAGAGCCTGCCCCTCTCTCTCTCCCCACGCCTGTCTGCCACAGGGAGCTGGTGCCGATAGGATGGTGCGTGGGCTACTGCTGGCTGAGCAGAGCCTGGCTATTCTGTGCACTGTGACCACCTTCCCCCAGTGGCCTCAGTTAGAATGGGAATGCACAGGACCTGTACTGGGCCTGGGCGTCTCGCACACTGCACCCAGAGCGGGTGGCTCGCAGTGACACTGGAGTCTTCACTTCACCTCCCAGTAAATGGCCATTGACCTCCCACAAGGAACATTCCCACCTGCTCACTGAGGGGAAGAGGAGGGTCCGGAGTAAAACTGGGTGTGGACGACACCACATTCTCCTCACTGCTCTCTCCCGTGCCCCTCCAGCACCGCCACTCTCACCCGTCTCTACCCCGGCCTTGCTCCCCGTGCCCACCCACCCGTTCATCTCTCCCCCCTGCACCCTCTCTCACTCCCTGTGCCCCCACCCCCCGCTCTCATTCCCCCGCACGACTGGGACTGTGTTACTGTCACAGGTAATCTCCCTGATCCTGTGACACGGTGCGATGTTTGAGCCTGGGTGCAGGTGCCGTTAGTGCAGGCTGGTTCTGGTACCTGGGTTTGATCGAGAGTTGCTGTGCCCAGTCTGCTGCATGTCCATTGAACACGACCATCTCGAATCGCTCTGCACTAAGCTATGATCAGATTTGCTAATTAATAAACGCTGGGTCTTATTCAAATGAATTGTCTCTGGTTTTTGTTTGTTGAACCATTTACACTTGGAAAAGTCCCGACACTGCCCACCGCTCGTAAACATCCCAACACTGCCCACCGCTCGTAAACATGCCCACCACTCGTAAACATCCCGACACTGCCCACCACTCACATCCCAACACTGCCCACCGCTCGTAGACATCCCGACACTGCCCACCGCTCGTAAACATCCCGACACTGCCCACCGCTCGTAAACATCCCGACACTGCCCACCGCTCGTAAACATCCCCACACTGCCCACCGCTCGTAAACATCCCGACACTGCCCACCGCTCGTAAACATCCCGACACTGCCCACCTCTCTCATCCCCACACTGCCCACCGCTCGTAAACATCCCGACACTGCCCACCGCTCGTAAACATCCCCACACTGCCCACCGCTCGTAAACATCCCCACACTGCCCACCGCTCGTAAACATCCCGACACTGCCCACCGCTCGTAAACATCCCGACACTGCCCACCTCTCTCATCCCCACACTGCCCACCGCTCGTAAACATCCCGACACTGCCCACCTCTCTCATCCCCACACTGCCCACCGCTCGTAAACATCCCCACACTGCCCACCTCTCGTAAACATCCCGACACTGCCCACCTCTCGTAAACATCCCGACACTGCCCACCGCTCGTAAACATCCCGACACTGCCCACCGCTCGTAAACATCCCGACACTGCCCACCGCTCGTAAACATCCCGACACTGCCCACCGCTCGTAAACATCCCGACACTGCCCACCGCTCGTAAACATCCCGACACTGCCCACCGCTCGTAAACATCCCGACACTGCCCACCGCTCGTAAACATCCCGACACTGCCCACCGCTCGTAAACATCCCGACACTGCCCACCGCTCGTAAACATCCCGACACTGCCCACCGCTCGTAAACATCCCCACACTGCCCACCGCTCGTAAACATCCCCACACTGCCCACCGCTCGTAAACATCCCCACACTGCCCACCGCTCGTAAACATCCCCACACTGCCCACCGCTCGTAAACATCCCGACACTGCCCACCGCTCGTAAACATCCCGACACTGCCCACCTCTCTCATCCCCACACTGCCCACCGCTCGTAAACATCCCCACACTGCCCACCGCTCGTAAACATCCCGACACTGCCCACCTCTCTCATCCCCACACTGCCCACCGCTCGTAAACATCCCGACACTGCCCACCGCTCGTAAACATCCCCACACTGCCCACCGCTCGTAAACATCCCCACACTGCCCACCGCTCGTAAACATCCCGACACTGCCCACCTCTCTCATCCCCACTGCCCACCGCTCGTAAACATCCCGACACTGCCCACCTCTCTCATCCCCACTGCCCACCGCTCGTAAACATCCCCACACTGCCCACCTCTCGTAAACATCCCCACACTGCCCACCTCTCGTAAACATCCCGACACTGCCCACCGCTCGTAAACATCCCGACACTGCCCACCGCTCGTAAACATCCCGACACTGCCCACCGCTCGTAAACATCCCAACACTGCCCACCTCTCTCATCCCCACACTGCCCACCGCTCGTAAACATCCCGACACTGCCCACCTCTCTCATCCCAACACTGCCCACCGCTCGTAAACATCCCAACACTGCCCACCGCTCGTAAACATCCCGACACTGCCCACCGCTCGTAAACATCCCAACACTGCCCACCTCTCAATGACAATCACAGCCATTTTGTGCGCAGCAAGATCCCACAAAAAGCGCTAAGATGAGAGGAATGTTAACCCGAACACAGGAGAATCTCTGCTCAAAACTGACCGGAACAGATCCGAGTTTAACATCTCGTGTGAAAGACAACCAGGGCATAGAAATAAATATACTCCCAACCCTTTGTGAAAAGAACCTTTCTCCTGACCTCCCACCTCACTGTCTGAAAATGTTCATTTAATGATCTCACATCACTGAATTCCCCAACTAGAGCAAATAGCCTTCCCTATTCACCCGATCAAAACTCTATTATAAAGATCACGTTAATCCCCTCGGCTGCAGTGGAAACAGTCCTGCTGAATCGAGGCTGGAGCAGAAATTCCTGCGATGTGTCCTCGCAATATTGGAAAATCAGCAGAAGCTAAAACCACAGAGATTTGTATAAATCAACAAAACATTGCTGAGCAGAGACCACATTGAGGACAGCGGCTGAGGGACACCTTTATTGGAGAGAGATTGTGGCGCTAGGGTCGAACAGCTGCCATGTCTCTGTTCCTGATGCTTCATTTATGAGAGATTCTCAAGGCACTGACCAGGCTGAGGTTATCGACAACAAAACAGATGAACTGTGCTAACATGTAAGTGTCACTCGGATTGGTCACATGAATAGAAAGGAGCTTTTCTTTAAAATGCAAGGTACAAAAAGCAAAATACTGCAGATGCTGGAAATCTGAACTAAAGTCAGATAAATGCTGGAAACACTCAACAGGTCAGGCAGCCTCTGGAGAGAGAAGGTCAACGTTTCAGGCCGATGACCTGGTGATTCTCCACTGCCCGGAGTGTTTCCAGCACGTTCTGTGCAGGCAATTAGCAGATTCTTTGTTCCCTTGTCTTTAACAGGGTCAAAGTGTATCCAGGACAAAGGAAGACTCTAGAAGTCAGGTTGTACGGTTTATAGCGACGAGTTACACAGGTCACGCGAAGTATCACTTAAATGTCCAAGTCTGGCGGAGAGACCAGTGCAGCAGGTGGAGTTACCCTGGGCCAGAGCACCGCCTACAGGAGGCTTGTAGCGTATGTAACGTTCCACCTTTAAGAGAACTATTTTAAGGGTTGCACTACTTTATCTTGGCTACTGTATACTGTAATACTGGTGGTGACCACACCGGTATATAAGTGCTGTGTAAGGATTTATTGGGCAGATTCGCCCTGACCTTCGAATAGTAAAGTCCTGTTAAAGTTACTCTTGTAGTTTGTGTATTAATTCGCCATATAACACACAGACTTTACAGTGGCGACGAGTTCGATCTTACCCTGCGGCAGCGATACATCCGAAGCAGTTAACGAGCGTCGAGAAGAGGCATCCGCCCTCGTCGTTCTGCTGAGAGAAGACTCGAGTCTGCAGGAAGAAGGAAGAATTCAGACACGAAGCCTTCCATCAGCAACAGGCAGTGATCGTCCCTTCTGTCACGGTGGTGAGTGAGCCGATCAGCCACGAGAAGCAAGTCGGCCACGTTGACTGAGTAGGGGGGAAATAAAAAGAAACGGAGGATAAGGGCGGTGAACTCGACCACGGTCGGGGGAAAGGAGCCGGACAGAAATCGGGGCCAGAGACGCTGAGACTGGGGCAGCGTAGGGCACAGAAGCCGCGGTACAAGCGGGAACGCAGCCGGTGTGAGACCGGGCTACAAGCGGGAACGCAGCCGGTGTGAGAGACCGGGCTACAAGCGGGAACGCAGCCGGTGTGAGAGACCGGGCTACAAGCGGGCTGGGAGACGCAACAGCGTCGGGAGACAGCTCGACCGCGACCGGCGAAAAAGGCCGGGCAGCTACCGAGGCCGCGAGGCGCTGCGACCGGGATCGTAAGGCGCGGGAAGAAATAAATAAATAAATAAAACCGCGGAGAACTCAGCCGCAGCCGGGGGAGAAAAGGACCGGACTGCGAGAGGGCTGGGGAGGCGCGATTGAAAGCCGCTGAGGGAGAGACAGAGCCCGAGCGAGCGGGAGAGCTTCAGAATAAACTGAAGCCGGCGCGCAGGCTGCGAAACCCGAAAGCCAGCGGTCGTCGCCCGAGAGCAAAGCTTACCCCCGCCAGAGGAAGACAAGCGCGGGAAACCGCCATCCTCGGAGGCGGGGAAGATAAGCGCGGGAAACTGCCATTTTTGGAATAAAAAAGTAAAGAAAAATTTCGTTGTTGTTCTCAGAAAGATTGTGAAGATGCCTAAGCGTGGTAACATCAACGATTTCGATTCCGATGTGGAAGATTGGGCCACGTATGTAGAACGCATCGAGATATATTGTAAGGTCAATAAGATAGCAAATTATGATAAAGCTCTAACCTTACTAAACTCAATGGGTGCGAAGACATACGGGCTATTGAAGCATCTTCTATCACCAGCTAAACCGGCGGATCAGTCTTTCGCTAATATTGTTGCTGTCCTGAAGGATCATTTGAACCCCACACCGCTGATGTTAGCGGAACGATCTAAATTTTACGTGAGAACGCAACTAAAAGAGGAAAGCAACGCGGAGTACTTGGTTGAACTGCGTAGGCTAGCAAAATACTGTCAGTTTGGGGAAAATCTGACAGAGGCACTGAGAGACAAGTTCGTGTGTGGGATGTCGAAGGAAGAAACACAAAAGCGACTGCTCGAAGAGAACGATCTTACACTTGATAAGGCTGTCCTTATTGCAGCATCGCACGAAGCCGCAGCGAGAGGCACGGCGGAAATGCAGCTGAAGACAGCGGTACTCAGCGTGGATCAAATGACTTCGGGTACAACAAAATGTTATCGTTGTGGGAAGACAACACACGACCAGAACCAATGCTGGTTTAAAAACCAGGAATGTAGAAAATGTGGCAAGCTTGGTCACATAGCTAAAGTATGCCGGTCAGGAAAGAAGACCAGCAACAGTAAGTCACCGCAGAAGAAGTACAGAAAGGTACATAAGGTGACTGTGAAGAGTTCAGATGAACAGAATTCGGATTCAGACTCCAACAGCAAGGAACTGGGTAGTCTGAGGATTCACAATGTGAGTAAGGAAACTGACCGACAAACTATCTGGGTCACACTACAGATTGCAAAAGTCCAAGTGAAGATGGAAGTGGACACCGTCGGCGTTGACGGTCATGAATAAGCAAGATTACAAAAAGTTATTCAAACATATACCCCTACGGGATACGGAGATAGTATTGCAGACATACACGGGGCATAAAGTATACCCCATCGGAAAGATAAAAGTCAAGGTGAGACACAAGGGCAAAGAACACCAAGGAATGGACATATATGTACTACCCGAGGGAGGTCCACCACTTCTGGGGCGGGAGTGGATCAGGAAAATAAAGATAGACTGGCACTCCCTAAACACAATGACGGTAGATTCCGGAAAGAAAGATGTCAAACCTGAACGATTGTCCAGAATATTGGACGAGGCTAAAGAGGTATTCCAGCAGGGACTGGGAATACTAAGAGGAATTAAGGCAAAAATCAAGATTGCAGAACACGCAAGCCCAAAATTTTTCAAAGCCAGATCGGTACCTTACGCGATACGACCTGCTGTGGAGGCAGAACTGGAAGAGCTTGAACGTTCAGGGGTACTGTCTAAGGTGGACTGGAGTGAGTGGGCCACGCCCATTGTTCCCGTCATGAAGCCTTCGTCGAGTAACAAGCCAGGGGGACCGGGAAAGGTCCGCATCTGCGGAGACTTCAAGATCACAGTTAATCCGGTGCTTCACACGGTACAATACCCGCTTCCGCGGATTGAGGATATCTTTGCTTCATTGTCTGGCGGGAAACACTTCACCAAGATAGACCTGGCGCAAGCATACTTACAGATGGAAGTCGAGGAAGAGTCGCGCCAGTATCTCACAATCAACACGCACAGAGGCTTGTATCGATATAATAGACTGGTTTTTGGAGTGGCTTCGGCTCCAGCAATTTGGCAGAGGGCCATGGAGCAGGTCTTACAGGGTATTCCAAGCACTCAGTGTTACTCACCTCTTGGCTGCAGCACAGTAGACTATATGATTACAGACTTGGACCCATCCTCTTTCAGAGCATTCACAGTCAAACCACAAACAACACTGTCAGATCACAGTCAAATTACTATGTTTCTCAAAAAGACAGAAACAAACAACATAGAAACACAACCCAGTAAACTGTACAACACCAAAAAATCGTACAGATGGGCCAAAAACGACACGGAAAAATACCAGAAAACAATTAGCAATGCATCAACTCAAGCTCTCTTAGACACCTTTCTGGATAACATATACACTCACAATAAAGAAGGTGTAAACCGGGCAGTTAGTAAACTAAACAATATTTTTGATAATTTGGCAACAAATGCAAACTTGAAAGCTCGCAAGAACAAACCCAAAACAAAAAACTATGAAAAATGGTTTGACCATGATTGCCATAACATGAGGAAAAAACTTAGAAAACTATCAAACCAAAAACACAGACATCCAGAAAACGAGGAATTACGCCTTACTTATTGTCAGACGCTAACACAATACAGAAACACACTCAGGACCAAAAAAGAGCAATTTATTAAGAATACACTCAGCTCCATGGAGGAATCCATTGAGTCGAATTGTTTCTGGGACAACTTGAAAACACTACACAAAAAACAACACGACGATTTGTCCATTCAAAATGGGGACACATGGGTAAACCACTTTGAAAAATTATACCAGAAAACACACTAGGACCAGAGCAACACCAAATACGCAAAAAACTTGAAAAGCTTGAAATGGCCATAAAAGATAACCAAAACCCGCTAGACGCCATAATAACAGAAAAAGAACTTCTTGAAAAACTCAAGGACCTGCGACCAGGAAAAGCTTGCGGGACAGACGGCATACTAAACGAGATGATTAAACACGCAGACGACAAACTGAAACTGGCTATCCTAAAACTCTTCAACTTGGTTCTGAGTGTCGGTTATTTCCCTGACATCTGGAACAAAGGACTCATAACACCCATATACAAAAGTGGGGACAAAATCGACCCAAACAACTATCGAGGCATCTGTGTAAACAGTAACCTGGGGAAGGTATTCTGTAGCATCATAAACAAAAGACTTATAAACTTCCTTGAAGAGCACAATGTCTTGAGTAAAAGCCAAATTGGATTCCTGCCAAACTATAGAACATCCGATCATATCTTCACCCTACAGACCCTAATTGACAAACACGTTCACCATAACAAAAGCAAAATCTACGCATGCTTTGTAGATTTCCAGAAGGCTTTCGACTCCATCTGGCATGACGGTTTATTCCTGAAACTTATCGAAAGCGGGGTAGGAGGGAAAACATATGATGTAATTAAATCAATGTATACAAACAATAAATGTGCAGTTAAAATTGGAGACAAACAAACAAAATACTTCCCACAGGGGCGGGGGGTGACGCAGGGCTCGCCAATCTCACCGACACTCTTTAATATTTACATTAATGGATTGGCAAAACTACTTGAACAATCTACAGCACCCGGCCTCACCCTATATGAATCCAAGGTTAAATTCCTCCTCTATGCCGACGACCTGGTTCTGCTGTCACCAACTAAGGAGGGTCTACAGCAGAACCTGGACCTGCTGGAGTCGTACTGCCAGACTTGGGCCCTGACAATAAATCCCCAAAAAACCAAAGTCCTTGTGTTCCAGCAAAGATCCAAACAACATGGACCCACAATAAATTTCACAGTAGGAACAACCAAAATTGAACAAACCACTCACTACACATACTTGGGCTTAAAAATCAGTTCTACGGGAAACTTCAAACTGGCTGTGAATGAACTGAAAGAGAAAGCAAGAAGGGCTTTCTATGCCATCAAAAAATCAATCCAAATAGAAATCCCAATTAGCATTTGGCTCAAAATTTTCAAATCAGTAATTGAACCAATTGCACTCTATGGCAGTGAGGTCTGGGGACCACTAACACAACAAGATTTTGCAAAATGGGACAAACACCCAATTGAGATCCTACATGCGGAATTCTGTAAAAGTATCCTCCGGACTCAAAGGAAAACAGTAAACAACGCATGCAGGGCGGAACTAGGCCAATACCCATTAATAATCACTATCCAAAAAAGAGCCACCAAATTTTGGAATCACCTACAAATGAGCAACCCCCAATGCTATCACTACGACGCCCTGAAATGCCAAGAGCTGACCATAAAGAAGAATACCCTCAGTCAACTAGTCCTGGGACTCAATAAAGTAACTAATAACAATACTAACAATAACCAGCCCCAGGACAGTGACAGGGTAACACAAAGAATTCGACCCAACACAATCGTCGCTAAGCAAAAGGAAAAATATCTGTCATATTGGGCAGAAACAACAAAAACCCAAAGCAAACTCAATTGCTACTTGGCCCTAAACAGACAATACAACATAGCTGATTACCTGACCATGGTAAAGGATAACAAACTGAGAAGAACCTTGACAAGGTACAGACTTAGCGAACATAGCCTAGCGATCGAAAAAGGCAGACACAGGCAGACCAGGCTGCCAAGAGAAGACAGGATATGCTCTCACTGCAGTCAGGGAGTAGTTGAGACAGAGATGCACTTCCTCACAGCCTGTGGAAAATATCAGGGCATCAGAGAGAATTTCTATCAAAAATTCTCACAAATATGCCCTGAATTCAGAAATCTGACTGACAACCAAAAACTCCCATTCCTACTGGGGGAGGAGAGAAGCTGTGTAACACTGGCGGCACACTATGTTACAGCTTGCCATGAACAGAGGGACAACCAGTAAACTAAGACAAGAGTATATATAAACAAGGCGAAAATATATTTATAAACTCAGGGATATACCTGTTTATACACTGTATGAATGGAACCGCGTTTATGTGTTCAACCATAAATGTATTTTGATGCTTTGGCAACATAAGATGTACCTTATCATGCCAATAAAGCGATTTGTATTGTATTGTATTGTATTGTACTTGGACGATATCCTGATTACGGGAGAGGACGAGGAGGAACACCTCACAAATTTGAAACTGGTGCTCACCAGGTTGAAGGAATATGGCCTTCGAGCTAACCGCCAGAAATGTGAGTTCTTCCAGAAAAGGATCTCGTACTGTGGTCATGTCATTGACCAAGAGGGCCTGCACAAGTCACCTGAAAAGATCGAAGCTGTCATGAAGGCCCCCGCTCCGGAAAATGTATCACAGTTGAGGTCGTTTCTGGGGTTGATTAACTATTACCATAAGTTTCTGCCAAATCTATCCACGGTGCTGCACCCGCTGAATGCTCTGTTGCGGAAAGAAGTACCATGGAAGTGGAGCGAGGACTGTAAGAAGGCCTTTCGCAAAAGCAAGGCATTGATCACCTCTGAGGAAGTGTTGGCTCACTTCAATCCAACGCTACCTCTTCGTCTAGCTTGTGATGCTTCCCCTTATGGTATTGGAGCAGTACTCTCACACAAGTTGCCAAATGGCTCGGAAAGGCCAGTCGCATTTGCATCCCGATCATTGATCTCTGCTGAGCGCAATTATGCTCAGATAGATAGGGAGGCTCTCAGCCTTGTGTGGGGAGTAAAGAAATTCAATCATTACCTGCAGGGCAAGAAGTTTACATTGCTGACAGACCACCAGCTATTGGTATCCATATTCAACCCTAACAAGGCCGTTTCCACTATGATAGCGCAAAGGCTACAGAGGTGGTCCGTTTTACTAGGGGCACACCAATATGACATCGAATACAAAAGGTCCGAACAGCATGGAAATGCTGATGGGTTATCGCGCCTACCGTTGCCAGTGGTAGAAGAGGCGACTACAGTGGACCCAGTGGAGATGTTCCACTCAACCATAGTGGAATGTCTACCAGTAACAAATTCTATGATCGAAAAGGAAACAAGAAATGACCCGACTCTCTCACGAGTCTACGATTTAACGGTGGAGGGATGGCCAGCACATGGCGAACCAATGTTGCCAGCATTTTCACAAAGAAGAGAACAGCTGTCAGTGTGCCGAGGAACCTTGATGTGTGGATCCAGAGTGGTGATTCCACCCAAACTCCAGCATAAAGTGCTAAAGGAGCTTCATGAGGGGCATCTGGGTGGAGTGAAAATGAAGAACCTAGCCAGAGCGTTTGTGTGGTGGCCAGGTATTGATGGAGACATCGAAGAAATAACCAAGAGCTGTCTAGGATGCCAGAAGGTCCAAAACGCCCCACCACAAGCTCCTCTGCATCCATGGGAGTGGCCCTCATCTCCATGGCAAAGGGTACATATCGACTTTGCTGGTCCATTTATGGACTCAATGTTTTTAATCGCGGTGGATGCACACTCCAAGTGGCTGGAGGTAATAAAGATGTCCTCCACCACCACGGAAAAAACCATCACAGTATTAAGGACCATATTTGCCAGGAATGGGCTGCCGGAACAGATCTGTTCTGATAATGGACCGCAATTTGTGTCCGAAGAATTCAGGACGTTCTTAAAAAGCAATGGGGTTAAGCACTACACGTCCGCCCCATACCATCCCGCCACCAATGGATTAGCTGAAAGGTTTGTCCAGACCTTCAAGAAGGCCATCAAGGCCATGGGTAATGAAGACATAAATCTACAACATAAGGTAGATAACTTCTTGTTGGCGTACAGGAATGCAACACATGCGGTCACAAACCAAACTCCCGCCATGATGTTTTTCAATAGAAGACTAAGATGCCGGCTGGATTTGATTAAGCCAAACGTCAGAAGGGACGTAGAGAACCGGCAATTTCAAGGCATGAATGAAAGGCCAACTAGAACCTTCCAGATAGGTCAAGTTTTGGCCCGGGACTACCGTACCGAGAAATGGCAGCCTGGAACTATTGGAAAAAGGCTAGGACCGCTGATGTATACCGTGGACATTGGTGAAAGCATAATAAGGCGCCATGTTGACCAGATCATAGAGTCATCCACAAAGGGCCAACCTACTCCACAACTCTATACGCCTAATGTTGAAGCAGAGATACCCAGAGCATCTACCTCCGATCCGGTAATACTGGAATCAGATGAACCTGACACTGTCCTTCAAGCAGAATCGACCTTGCCAGAAGAACCTACTACACCACCGAAAACTACTACACCACCAAGGCGTTATCCGGACAGAGTCAGGAAGCCTCCAGAGAGACTGAATCTGTGAACTGTTTTACATAAAGTTGTATATATGTTATGATGTTATATTAATGGGAATATATATATACTGTTAACCTAAAAAGGGAGGATTGTAGTGTATGTAACGTTCCACCTTTAAGAGAACTATTTTAAGGGTTGCACTATATCTTGGCTACTGTATACTGTAATACCGGTGGTGACCACACCGGTATATAAGTGCTGTGTAAGGATTTATTGGGCAGATTCGCCCTGACCTTCGAATAGTAAAGTCTCTGTGTATTAATTCGCCATATAACACACAGACTTTACAAGGCTCATCAAACCAATGTCCCAGGAAAGGCAAACAACCAGCTCCTGACTCAGGTCAGACCGTGTGGAGTCAAGGCACTGGCTCCAAAACAGAGAGTAGGGGTTAAAGGTAGTGACTCAGACTGGTAAAAGGTGGGAAGTGGTGTTCCACGGGGATCAGTGCTGGGACCACTGTTAACGATTTGGACTCAGGAATTTGCAGACAACACCAAATTGGTGGCGGGGGCGGTATAGTTAGTACAAAGGAAGATTGTGACAAAATACAGGAAGATATTAATAGGCTTGCAGAATGGCCATGTAATTGGCAAATGAATTTCAATATTTGTGGTACATTTTGATAGGAAGAATAAGGAGGTCACATACTCCTTGAAATGTAAGTGTCGACCGGGGGGTACAAATACACATCACTCAAAAGTATTGACGCAGGTTAACAAGGCCATAAACAAAGCACTGGGGTCTGTTTCGAGAGGGATAGAATTGAGAAGCAGAGAAGTTATGTTAAGCTTGTATTGAACATTGGTTAGACCACACTCGGAGTACTGCGTACAATTCTGGTCTCCATATTATAAAAAGGATATCGAGGCACTGGAGAGGGTGCAGAGAAGATTTACAAGGATGCTACCAGAAATGCGAGAGTATAGATATCAGGAAAGATTGAACAGGCTGGGTCTCTTTAGAAAAAAGACTGAGGGATGACCTAATAGAGGACTTTAAGAAAGGGTTTGATAGGAGAGACGGGGAGAGAATGTTTCCACTTGTGGGGAGACCAGAACTAGGGGCCATCAATATAAGAGAGTCACCAAGAAATCCAACAGGGAATTCGGGAGAAACTTCTTCACCCAGAGAGTGGAGAGAATGTGGAACTCGCTACCACAGGGAGTGGTTGAGGTGATTAGCACAGATGCATTTAAGGGGAAGCTGGATAAACACGAGGGAGAAAGGATTAGAAGGATATGTTGATGGGGTGGGAGGAGGCTCAAGTGCAGCATGGCCTGTTGGGCCGAATGGCCTGTTTCTGTGCAACCACTTTGTTCGTAAGGAGGTCAGGCAAGTTCTGGAAACTGCTAACCACCAACACAGCCAGTCTATTGAACAGATTAGAGTGTATCTAGTGATAATGCGATAGACTGGCTATCCAGTGCTGTTAATCCCTAGCTAAGGAGTTAATCGTTCACCCAACCGCGTGTGGGGGGTTAGTGAGGTAAACATGAATTCAATCAATTCTGAGGGAGGTTACACAACTCGATGAGTTAAACATGAGGACCATTGAGCTGGGGTAAATAGTATGAGGGTCCTTTCGTGAGGAGTTAAGAACATAATAGGAGCAGGAGGCCGCCATTTGGCTCTGCTCCGCCATTCAATAAGATCATGGCTGATTTTCTATCTCATCTCTACTTTCCTGCTCAGTCCCCATTTTTTTAAAATTTGTTCATAGGATGTCGGAGTCGCTGGTAAGGCCAGCATTTATTGCCGATCCCTAGTTGCCTTCGAGAAGGTGGTGGTGAGCCGCCGCCTTGAACCGCTGCAGTCCGTGTGGTGAAGGTACTGCCACAGTGCTGTTAGGGAGGGAGTTCCAGGATTTTGACCCAGCGATGATATACTTCTAAGTCAGGATGGTGTGCAACTTGGAGGGGAACTTGTAAGTGATGATGTTCCCGTGCGCCTGCTGCCCTTGTCCTTCTAGGTGGAAGAGGTCACAGGTTTGGGAGGTGCTGCCGAAGAAGCCTTGGCGAGTTGCTGCAGTGCATCTTGTAGATGGTACACACTGCAGCCACAGTGAAGGGAGTGAATGTTTAAGGTGCTGGATGGGGTGCCAATCAAGCGGGCTGCTTTCTCCTGGATGGTGTCGAGCTTCTTGAGTTGTTGGAGCTGCACTCATCCAGGCAAGTGGAGAGTATTCCATCACACTCCTTACTTGTGCCTTGTAGATGGTAGAAAGGCTTTGGGGAGTCAGGAGGCGAGACACTCGCTGCAGAATACCCAGCCTCTGACCTGCTCTTGTTACCACAATATTTATGTGGCTGGTTCAGTTAAGTTTCTGGTCAATGGTGACCCCCAGGCTGTTCATGGTGGGGGATTCGGCGATGGTAATGCCGTTGAATGTCACGGGGCGGTGGTTAGACTCTCTCTTGTTGGAGATAGTCATTGCCTGGCACTTCTGTGGCACGAATGTTACCTGCCACTTATCAGCCCAAGCCTGAATGTCGTCCAGGTCTTGTTGCATGTGGGCATGGACTGCTTCATTATCTGAGGAGTTGTGAATGGCACTGAACATTGTGCAATCATCAGCGAACATCCCCACTTCTGACCTTATGATGGAGGGAAGGTCATTGATGAAGCAGCTGAAGATGGTTGGGCCTAGGACACTGCCCTGAGGAACTCCAGCAGCAATGTCCTGGGGCTGAAATGATTGACCTCCAACAACCACAACCATCTTCCTTTGTGGATATTCAAGAAAGATAGGCAAAAAGGAAAGGGAGGTGGGGTAGCATTACTGGTTAAAGAAAGGATTAACACAATTGGAAGGAAGGATATTAGCTCTGATGATGTGGAATCTGTGTGGGTAGAACTGAGAAATACCAAGGGGCAGAAAACATTAGTGGGAGTGGTATATAGACCTCCAAACAGTAATGCGGAGGTTGGGGATGGCATTAAAAGGGAAATTAGAGAAGCGTGCAAAAAGGGCACAGCAGTCATCATGGGTGACTTTAATCTACATATAGATTGGGCTAACCAAATCAGTAACAATACTGTGGAGGAGGAATTCCTGGAGTGTTTACGGGATGGTTTCCTGGACCAATATGTCGAGGAACCAACCAGAGATCAGGCCATCTTAGGCTGGGTATTATGTAACGAGAAAAGATTAATGAGCAATCTTGTTGTATGAGGCCCCTTGGGTCGGAGCGATCATAATATGATCGAATTCTTCATTAAGATGGAGAATGAAGTAGTTGACTCAGAGACTCGGGTCCTGAATTTAAATAAAGGAAACTACTATGGGCCGAGGCGCGAGTTGGGTAGGATTGATTGGGGAATGTCACTCAAAGGGTTGACGGTGGATAGGCAATGGCAAACATTCAAAGACCGCATGGATGAACTACAGAATATGTTCATCCCAGTTTGGCATAAAAATAAAACAAAAAAGGTGACTCAACCGTGGCTAACAAGGGAAATTAGGGATAGCATAAGATCCAAGGAGAGGACATATAAATTGGCCAGAAAAAGTAGTAAACCTGAGGATTGGGAGCAGTTTAGGATTCAACAAAGGAGGACAAAGGGATGAATTAAGAAGGGGAAAATAGAATACTGACTAAAAGCTTTTATAGATATGTGAAGAGAAAAAGATTGGTGAAGTCAAGCGTAGATCCCTTGCAGTCAGAATCAGGGGAATTTATAATGGGTAACAAAGAAATGGGAGACCAATTAAATATATATTTTGGTTCTGTCTTCATAAAGGAGGACACAAATAACCTCCCAGAGATGTCGGGGAACATAGGGTCTAATGAAGGGGAGGAACTGAAAGAAATCAGTATTTGTAAGGAAATGCTGTTAGGGAAATTGATGGGATTGAAGGCCAATAAATCCCCAGGGCCTGATAATCTACATCCTAGGGTACTTAAGGAAGTGGCCCTAGAAATAGTAGATGGAATCTGGAACAGTACCCATGGATTGGAGGGTAGCTAATGTTACCCCACTATTCAAAAAAGGTGGTAGGGAGAAAACGGGGAATTACAGACCGGTAAGCCTGACATCGGTAGTGGGGAAAATGCTAGAGTCCATTATAAAGGATGTAATAGCTGAGCACTTGGAAAACAGTGACAGGATCGGACAAAGTCAACATGGATTTACAAAAGATAAATCGTGCTTGACTAATCTACTGGAGGTTTTGAGGATGTAACTGGTAAAATAGATAAGGGAGAACCAGTAGATGTGGTATATTTGGACTTTCAGAAGGCTTTCGATAAGGTCCCG
Source organism: Somniosus microcephalus (assembly GCF_052327205.1). Classification (NCBI taxonomy): domain Eukaryota; kingdom Metazoa; phylum Chordata; class Chondrichthyes; order Squaliformes; family Somniosidae; genus Somniosus; species Somniosus microcephalus. The sequence goes on along the minus strand of NC_140988.1, from coordinate 389,822,078 downwards.
CATAAGAGGTTAGCGTGTAAAGTTAAGGCACTTGGGATTGGGGGCAAGGCATTGACTTGGATAGAAAACTGGTTGGCAGACAGAAAGCAAAGAGTTGGAATAAACGGGTCTTTTTCCGAGTGGCAGGCAGTGACTAGTGGGGTACCGCAGGGATCGGTCCTTGGACCCCAGCTATTCACAAGGTATATATTAATGATCTGGACGAGGGAACTAGATGTAATATCTCCAAATTTGCAGACGACACAAAGCTAGGTGGACGTGTGTGCTGTGAGGAGGATGTCGAGAAACTCCAGGATGATTTGGACAGGTTGGGTGATTGGGCAGATGCATGGCAGATGCAATATAACGTGGATAAATGTGAGGTTATCCACTTTGGTGGCAAAAACAGGAAGGCAGATTATTATCTGAATGGCAATAGATTGGGCGAAGGGGAAGTGCAACGAGACCTGGGTGTCCTTGTGCACCAGTCGCTGAAGGTAAGCATACAGGTGCAGCAGGCAGTTAAGAAGGCAAATGGTATGTTGGCCTTCGTAGCGAGAGGCTTTGAGTACAGGAACAAGGGTGTCTTGCTCCAGTTGTACAGGGCCTTGGTGAGACCACATCTTGAGTATTGTGTGCCGTTTCGGTCGCCTTATCTGAGGAAGGATGTTCTTGCCATGGAAGGAGTTCAGCGAAAATTCACCAGACTGATACCTGGGATGGCAGGAATGACGTACGAGTAGAGATTGGGTCGATTGGGCTTCTACTCGCTGGAGTTTAGAAGAATGAGAGGGGATCTCATTGAAACTTATAAAATTCTGACAGGACTGGACAGACTAGATGCAGGAAGGATGTTCCCGATGGTCGGGGAGTCCAGAACCAGGGGTCACAGTCTAAGGATAAGGGGTAAGCCATTTAGGACAGAAATGAGGAGGAATTTCTTCACCCAGAGAGTGGTGAACCTGTGGAATTCTCTACCACAGAAGTCAGTAGAGGCCAATTCATTAAATATATTCAAGAGGGAGTTGGATATATTTCTTAAGGCTGGGATGGCAGGAATGACGTACGAGGAGAGATTGTGTCGATTGGGCTTATATTCACTGGAGTTTAGAAGAATGAGAGGGGATCTCATCGAAACCTATAAAATTCTGTCAGGTCTGGACAGACTAGATGCAGAAAGGATGTTTTTGATGGTAGGGGAGTCCAGAACCAGGAGTCACAGTCTAAGGATAAGGGGTAAGCCATTTAGGACAGAAATGAGGAGGAATTTCTTCAGCCAGAGAGTGGTGAACCTGTGGAATTCTCTGCCACAGAGGGCGGTGGAGGCCAGTTCATTAAATATATTCAAGAAGGAGTTGGATATATTTCTTGAGGCTAAAGGGATCAAGGCATATGGGGAGAAGGCAGGGACAGGGTACTGAATTTGGATGATCAGCCATGATCTCATTGAATGGCGGAGCAGGCTCGAGGGGCCGAATGGCCGACTCCTGCTCCTATCTTCTATGTTTCTATGGTTGGACCACTTTTCCTGTGGGGTTTTTGTGCCTTAACGGAAGGCATATTTGTTGTAAATTATATATTAATTCTTTAAATACTAGACATTGCTTGTCTACCGTCATACCTTTTAATGTAGTTTCCCAATCTACCTTTGCCAACTCGCCTCTCATTCCTATGTAGTTTGTTTTGTTTAGATTTAAGACCCTAGTTTCAGATTTAACTAAATCACTTTCAAACTCAATCGAATAGTGTAGTGTATGTACCCGTCTACCTTTAAGAGAACTATTTTAGGTGTGGCACTACTTTGTTTGGCTTCTGTATACGGTAATACCGACGGTGACCACACCAGTATATAAGTGTTGTGCCGGGAGTTATTGGGCAGATTCGCCCTGACCTTCGAATAGTAAAGTCCTGTTTTAAGTTACTCTTGGAGTCTGTGTATTAATTAACTAAACAACCCACAGACTTTACAGTGGCGACGAGTCCGATCGTACCCTGCGGCAACAATAATTCCGAAGCAGTTAACGAGCGTCGAGAAGAGGCAACCGCCCTCGTCATTCTGCTGGGAGAAAACTCGAGTCTGCAGAGCTGGAAAGGAGGAAGAATTCAGAGACAAAGATTTCCATCAGCAACAGGCACTGACTGTCCCTTCTGCCACGGTGAGGAGTGAGCCGATCAGCACGAGAAGCAAGGCGGCCACGGTGACTGTGAGTAAGGGAAAAGTAAAAAGAATAACCGGAGGATAAGGGCGGTGCACTCGACCACGGTCGAGGGGGAAAGGAGCCGGACAGAAGTCGGGCCCAGAGGCACTGAGACTGGGGCAGCGTGCAGCAAGGAAGCCGCGGTACAGACAGGCTGGGGACGCAATGGCGTCGTGAGACAGCTAGACCGCGACCGGCGAAAATGGCCGGGCAGCGACCGAAGCCACGAAGCGCTGCGACCGGGAGCGTAGGCGCGGGAAGATATAAAAACTCAGCCGCAGCCGGGGAGGGAAGCACCGGACTGCGAGATGGCTGGGAGGCGCCATTGGGAGCCGAGCGAGCGGGAGAGGCAGAGCCGACCAAGGGAGACTGAGCGAGAGCCAGTCCAGCGGCTGAAACTATTCGCCGTCAACGGGGTGTACCCAGCGCCGGTAGAGCCGAGCGAGCGGGAGAGAGACAGAGCCCGAGCAAGGGGAACTGAGCGAGAGCCAGCCCAGCGGCTGAAACTGTTCGCTGTCAACGGGGTGTACCCAGCGCCGGTTGCCCTGCCGAGAAAAGGGAAAGCACTGAAGCCGACGCGCAGGCTGTGAACCTGAAAGCCAGCGGCCGTCGCCCGTGGGGAAAGTGTACCCCTCCCGCCAGGGGAAGAAACGCGGGAAGCCGCCATTAGGCGGAGAAGAAGACAGAAGCGGGGAACCGCCATTGAAGTGGGCGGGGAGAGAAGATAAGCGCGGGAAACCGCCATTTTCGCGGGAACCGCCATCTTGGGAAAAAAAAAAAAAAAATTTTAAAGAAATAATTCGTGGTGTTATCAGGAAGAGAGGAAGATGCCTAAGCGTGGTAACATCAATGATTTTAATTCCGAGGTAGAAGACTGGGCCACGTATGTGGAACGCATTGAGATCTATTGTGAGGCCAATAAAATAGAAGAAGATGACAAAGCTATAACCTTGCTAAACTCGATGGGCGCGAAGACATACGAGCTCTTGAAGCATCTACTAGCACCAGCTAAACCGGCGGATCAGACTTTCGATGATATTGTGACTGTTCTGAAGGATCACTTGAACCCCACACCGTTGATGTTGGCGGAACGATTCAAATTCTATGCGAGAACGCAAAGGAAAGACGAAAGCAACGCAGAATACTTGGTCGAACTGCGTAGACTAGCGAAACACTGCCAGTTTGGAGGGAATCTGACGGAGGCGTTGCGAGACAAATTCGTGTGCGGAATGTCGAAGGAAGAAACACAAAAACGACTGCTCGAAGAGAACGATCTTACACTTGAGAAGGCTGTCCTTATTGCTGCATCGAACGAAGCCGCAGCGAAAGGAACGGCGGAAATGCAGCTAAAGGCAGCGGCACTCAGGGTGCAGCAAATTACTTCGGGTACAACGAAATGCTATCGTTGTGGGAAGACAACACACGACCAGAACCAATGCTGGTTTAAAAACCAGGAATGTAGGAAATGTGGCAAACTGGGTCACATAGCTAAGGTATGCCGGTCAGGGAAGAAGACCAACAACCAAAGGAAGCCATCACAGGAAATGTACAACAAGGTACACAAGGTGGCTGAGAAGAGTTCAGACGAACAGAATTCAGACTCAGACCCAAACGGCCAGGAGCTGGGTAGTCTGTGAATTCACAATGTGAGTAAGGAAGCTGACCTACAAACTATCTGGGTCATGCTAAAAATAGCTGGAATCCAAGTGAAAATGGAGTTGGACACTGGATCAGCTCTATCAATCATAAATCGAAGGGATTACCACCGGCTATTCTCACATATACCCTTAAGAGATACCAAGTTCGTATTGCAGACATACACGGGGCATAAAGTATACCTCATGGGAAAGATAAGTCAAAGTGAGAGATAGGGGTAAAGAACACCCAAGAATGAACTTATACGTACTACATGAGGGAGGACCACCACTTCTAGGACGGGAGTGGATCAAGAAAATAGACATGGAATGGCACTATCTAAAAGCCATAACGAGTGAGGACTCGGTGCAGACAATCAGCTCAGATTCTGAAACGGATGACGATAAGACCAACCCAAATATGAAAGACAAGGCTGAAATGGACTTGCCGACGAAGGTTGGAAAAACGAAGGCATGCATAAAGGCTTATGCTCCAGAGAAGAACAAAGTTTCAGAGCAGAACTCCACCGAACAACGACAACCTAGTTTGACAGAAAATTCTGAGCCTGTTCGAGTTACGGACATATCCATGACGGAAGAACACCGAGCTCGGACTCAAACTTATTTCAAATTATGACAACAATTAGAACAATTGAGTTACCGTCTCGTACAAGAGATGAAAACAATGAAAAAGTTCTATGACACCGAATGGGAGAATCTGGAAAGACAACAGAAGCAGCTAGGTCAAGCAGAGAGCGACCATAGAGCCATCGTGACCAATTACCGATCACATCTCCCTTATGCTGTTCAGGAGTTAGAATATTTGCAGGAAGAAGCAAATGAAGAGGAATCTTCAGGAAGCCAGGATTTTATTCCAGTTCTTCTCTACGACTCCTTACAAGCAGAGTGTGAGAAGTTGAAAGAACAGTATGAACAGGCCCAGGCTACAATTCTGGAAGGGGTTAACTCGGCAACCTCCGAAAAGCTAGTTTCAGTGGAAGCATATGAGCAACTGAAGGTTGAACATGAGCAAGAAGTCCAAAGGCTGCAGGAAATTCTTGATGAGCTCAAGGCCAAGACAGACTCATCGGTAGAAGTTCCATCCATAGATGAGAAATTAGAGGTGAAAGACATGGCAGAACATGAAAGACAAGATGTACAAGAACTCATAAAAATATTAAAGGAAACCCAAGACAAATATGGGGCGGCAATGACCGAGATTCAACAACTTGAAGAACAGATTCAACTGGGAATCCGTTCAGTGGGAGAAAAGGGAACTGTAAGAAACACAGAGACTGTAAGAATGGCCTCTGAACATGAGCTAGAGAGCATCAAGGCGCAACTTCTCCGAGCGCTGGAAGCCAAAGTACAAGAGGAAAAGGTGAAAGCATTGGAGGAAAAGGTGGATGAAATGGAGAAGACTCTGACCCACAGTGTTCCCGTGGAAGAGTTAACGGTCAGCCAACTCCTTCATATGCTGAAGGACAAGACTCTACAATGGGAACAATCTGAACACGAGCTTCAATCTTCAAAGGGAAGGAGTTCGGAGCTCTCAAAAGTTACGGAAATAGCTGAGGTTGCAACACAGATTTTACAGGGATGTCAAAAGTACGCTGAATCACGTCAATGTGAACAGCAGAATGTTGAAACAGCTGCTCCAGTAGAAGGATTGAATAGCCTGATCAATCAATCCCCGAGGGAAGGGGAAGTGTTGAAATCACAAACGAGGTCATTAGTGAAGGATTTGCAGGAAACCCAGGAAGAGCGGGATGAATATGAACGCATGAAGAAGTCTCTTCAGGAAAGATGTCTAGGGAGGGAACAACAGTCGGCTAACGTCCAGTTGGGTACGGAAGAAGTAGCAGGCCCTCTCGCTAGACTAGCTCAGGACGACACCGAATATTACCATGACCTGTTGAGTGACACGGAATATTATGATGACTTGGTCTGCCCAGCTTGTGATGAAAACTCCCAAAGTGCAGAAATCAGGATGAAGCACTTAAAGTCTAAGGAACATAGGGAGATGGTGGCGCTACAGCTGGCAGCTGATAAGGGAGCCCCGAGAGTCTCCAAGAAGCAGAAAAGAAAAAGACGAAGCAGAAGACGATAACCATCTAAATCATTATCACTTCTATCAGATCATGCACGTGGGCCCCACGAAGGGGGCCAAATCAGTTGGAAAGTAGGAAAAATTACCAAGGCAGTCCAGCTGTTTGTAAAAGTCAGCACTGCTGGTTCAGCAGGACGGAAGTTCAAGCTGTTAAGCCAAGGGAAAGACTATTGGATGAGTCACGCTAGAAATGTGAACCGGCTACACCACAGAGATGTTGTTCGGACCGAGTCAAGACCAGAGACTGAATCTGTGAACTGTTTCCCGCAGAGACTATATCTGTGAATTGTTTTACATGAAGTTGATTATATGTTATGTTTAATGGGGAATAAGTATGTTGTAAGCTAAAAAGGGAGGATTGTAGTGTATGTACCCGTCTACCTTTAAGAGAACTATTTTAGGTGTGGCACTACTTTGTTTGGCTTCTGTATACGGTAATACCGACGGTGACCACACCAGTATATAAGTGTTGTGCCAGGAGTTATTGGGCAGATTCGCCCTGACCTTCGAATAGTAAAGTCCTGTTTTAAGTTACTCTTGGAGTCTGTGTATTAATTAACTAAACAACCCACAGACTTTACAAATAGTCTGAAGGATTCATTGACAAATACTTGTCGAGATACTAAACTCTGTTTATTACCCTCTGTGGATTCTGGACATTAAACCCATAAAATGTCAACAGGACTCTACACAAATTATTGGATTGGTACATGAGACAGCACAGCGAGAGCGTGGGTAGGGATGGAGAGAGACTGCGAGGGGCCGCGGAGCGAGAATCAGGATGGAGAGGGACTGTGAGGGGAGCGGAGTGAGGGTAGGGATGGAGAGGGACTGTGAGGGGAGCGGAGCGAGGGTAGGGATAGAGAGGGACTGTAAGGGGCCGCGGAGCGAGGGTAGGGATGGAGAGGGACTGTGAGGGGCCGCGGAGCGAGGGTAGGGATGGAGAGGGACTGTGAGGGGCAGCGGAGCGAGGGTAGGGATGGAGAGGGACTGTGAGGGGCAGCGGAGCGAGGATCAGGATGGAGAGGGGCTGTGAGGGGCCGTGGAGCGAGGGTAGGGATGGAGAGGGACTGTGAGGGGCCGCGGAGCGAGGGTAGGGATGGAGAGGGACTGTGAGGGGCAGCGGAGCGAGGATCAGGATGGAGAGGGGCTGTGAGGGGCCGTGGAGCGAGGGTAGGGATGGAGAGGGACTGTGAGGGGCAGCGGAGCGAGGGTAGGGATGGAGAGGGACTGTGAGGGGCAGCGGAGCGAGGGGAGGGATGGAGAGGGACGGAGAGGGGCCGCGGAGCGAGGGTAGCGATGGAGAGGGACTGTGAGGGGCCGCGGAGCGAGGGTAGGGATGGAGATAGACTGTGCGGGGCCGCGGAGCGAGGATCAGGATGGAGAGGGGCTGTGAGGGGCCGTGGAGCGAGGGTAGGGATGGAGAGGGACTGTGAGGGGCCGCGGAGCGAGGGTAGGGATGGAGAGGGACTGTGAGGGGCCGCGGAGCGAGGGTAGGGATGGAGAGGGACTGTGAGGGGCAGCGGAGCGAGGGTAGGGACGGAGAGGGGCCGCGGAGCGAGGGTAGCGATGGAGAGGGACTGTGAGGGGCCGCGGAGCGAGGGTAGGGATGGAGAGGGACGGAGAGGGGCTGCGGAGCGAGGGTAGCGATGGAGAGGGACTGTGAGGGGCCGCGGAGCGAGGGTAGGGATGGAGAGGGACTGTGAGGGGCAGCGGAGCGAGGGTAGGGACGGAGAGGGGCCGCGGAGCGAGGGTAGCGATGGAGAGGGACTGTGAGGGGCCGCGGAGCGAGGGTAGGGATGGAGAGGGACGGAGAGGGGCTGCGGAGCGAGGGTAGCGATGGAGAGGGACTGTGAGGGGCAGCGGAGCGAGGGTAGGGATGGAGAGGGACTGTGAGGGACCGCGGAGCGAGGGTAGGGATGGAGGGACTGAGGGGCAGCGGAGCGAGGGGAGGGACGGAGAGGGGCCGTGGAGCGAGGGGAGGGATGGAGAGGGACGGAGAGGGGCCGCGGAGCGAGGGTAGGGATGGAGAGGGGCCGCGGAGCGAGGGTAGCGATGGAGAGGGACTGTGAGGGGCAGCGGAGCGAGGGGAGGGACGGAGAGGGGCTGCGGAGCGAGGGTAGCGATGGAGAGGGACTGTGAGGGGCCGCAGAGATCTGCGACAGTACAAATCCAATCGCTCAGCAATCATCTGCACCGCCACAGGGTCTGGAACACAAAGGGGTGGAAGTTCTGTTCCAGCTGTACCGAGCTCTGGTCAGACCCCATCTGGACACTGCGTTCCGTTCTGGGCCCCGCACCTCAGGAAGGATAGATTGGCCTCGGAGGGGGAGCAGCGCAGATTCACCAGAATGATACCGGGGCTGAAAGGGTTAAATTATGAGGAGAGGCTGCATAGGCTTGTATTCCTGTGAATATAGAAGATTAATTCTACATTCAACCAGAGGCGACAGGAGGAAACATTTCTTGTTTGCGCAGCGAGTTGTTGTGATCTGGATCCTAACCACTCACTGCGTAAAAAAGATTTTCCTCATGTCGCCTTTGGCAAAAGAACCAATCACCTTAATGAGATGGCAGGAATGACGTATGAGGAGAGATTGGGTCGATTGGGCTTGTACTCGCTGGAGTTTAGAAGAATGAGAGGGGATCTCATTGAAACTTATAAAATTCTAACAGGACTGGACGGACTAGATGCAGGAAGGATGTTCCCGATGGTCGGGGAGTCCAGAACCAGGGGTCACAGTCTAAGGATAAGGGGTAAGCCATTTAGGACAGAAGTGAGGAGGAATCTCTTCACCCAGAGAGTGGTGAACCTGTGGAATTCTCCAACACAGAAGGCAGTAGAGGCCAATACATTAAATATATTCAAGAAGGAGTTAGATATATTTCACAGAAATCACAGAAACCCCACAGTGCAGATAGAGGCCATTTCGGCCCATCGAGCCTGCACCGACACATATCCCACCCGATCCCCGTAACCCCACGTATTTAATCCCCCTAACACTAAGGGTCAATTTTATCATAGCCAATCAACCTAACCCGCACATCTTTGGACTGTGGGAGGAAACCGGAGCACCCGGAGGAAACCCACGCAAACACGGGGAGAATGTGCAAACTCCACACAGACAGTCGCCCGAGGCCGGATTTGAACCCGGGTCCCTGGCGCTGTGAGGCAACAGTGCTAACCACTATGCCACTGTGCTGCCCTTCTTAAGGCTAAAGGGATCAAGGGATATGGGGAGAAAGCAGGGACAGGGTATTGAATTTGGATGATCAGCCATGATCTCATTGAATGGCGGAGCAGGCTCGAGGGGCCGAATGGCCTACTCCTGCTCCTATCTTCTATGTTTCTATGTAAATCTGTGTCCTCTGGTTATCGAACCTTCCACCAATGAAAACAGTTTGTGCTAGAAATTCGTTGTGGCCAAGGAATGGGCGATGTCAGCAGAAAAGTTGAAGAATTAGCGCCAGGCGCAAATGCTTTAGACTGCATGAGAAATTTGGCTCATTGCTCAAAAAATGATTGCAGTCCTAAATCAAGTCTTAAAACCCAAGCTCATTGGCGTTAGATTTAAAGGGTGGACCAATATCGGGTGCAGTCTAATCGCAAGTCATGATTGCCACAGGCTTTTTTCACTACTTAAAGGGGAGGTTCATTGATGCTGCAGAGCCTCATTCTCAGCATTGCTGGCTGTACAGCTGCCTTTACAAGCAGAAGCAGAAGGAGCCGGAGGACTGAACCAGGTGTACTCATGGCAGATCCACATCCCAGGGAGAGAGCCCGCAGATTCTCCGATGAAACATTGGAGGCGTTGGTGCTCGCTGTGGAGAGACGGAGGGCGGTGCTCTACCTGGCAAATGGCAGGAGGCCCTCGCCGCAAGTCTTCTGTCCCATGTGGAGGGAGGTTGCCCATCAGGTCTTGGGCAGCACTGTGGTCCACAGGACCCACACACAGTGCAGGAAGAAATTTAACGACCCCACTCGTGTGGTCAGGGTGAGTCAATGCCTCAACAAATGCTACATACCACCATCTGAACCTCAGTCTGCACACACTGCCCAAAGCACCACACCCCCAGCACTCACCCACCAACAATCTCTACCTACCAACACTCACCCACACCTCACACAATGACAGCTATTCAACTATGGCAGGCACATAACCCAGACACATTGCTCCACACTCACTCACACACTTTCCTATCTCTTGCAGGCCGAGGTGGTTCACAACAAGAAGGAGCAGGAGCAGACAGGCGGGGACAAGCCGACACCCAACCACTGTCTGCGCTCGAGAATCGAGTGTTGCAGATTACTGAGCGCCAGGTGGTGGGCGCCATGTCCACCGGCGAGGTTGACCCCCTTGGGGACAACAACGGTATGTTCATCCCTACTCCTTCTCACATCCCACTTCCCCCTCACCCCACAAGCCTTTCGCACTCTCCAGCTAATCATGCTGTATGCAGCATTTCTCCCTTCCTGCCCCCTCCCCTCACCTTAACCCGAAACTTGTGCCTTTAATGAGCAAGCACCAGACCAGCCTGTCCCTGAGGGCACCGTTGAGAGGGAGGCGGGAGAAGAGGAAGGGGAAGAACACACTGCGTCACTGCGTGACTCACCCGCAGGCACCAGCTCAGGTACTGGCACTCCGCGTTCATTAGAGGCCAGTATAGCAGCGGGACCTGCACAGGGTGATGCACCAGGAACAAGCGGGCTGCAGCAAGGCCAGGGGGAAAAGGATAGCTCAGGGATGAGGGGAACTGCAGTGTCGGAGGGGCGGTACTGAGGGAGTGCCGCACTGTCGGAGGGGCAGTACTGAGGAATTGTGAAAATCATTTTCACACGGGCAGTTTCCTGTCCTGACTGGAGATTATTGCAGCACATTTGGGATTGCGGGGGTCGGGTCAGGTCGCTGAAAGGCCTAGCCTGGGGACGAAAGCTGCAACTGAGGGTGGAAGGACAGATTGCTGCCACATGGGCTCAACCGAAGGAGATAAAAGCTGTTTCTCTCCCCGCCCCCACCAACCCGACCCCCACCCACCCCGGGTGAAGTTGGGGTTTTGGATGTTCATTTACCAAGAACTGGAGTCCAGAAACCATTTTAATGCATATTAAAATAAAATTACAAACTGCAGATCACAGACAGGAGGCACAGTTTCAACACACCCTATGTTTAACAGAAAGTTCAGGTACTCACACAGCCCACCCCCCTGGTCAGAAGTAACCCAGTCTGTAGGGGGGTCGGCCGTACGGGGCGAGGTTACTGCTGTGGGACATGCGCCGTCTCATCACCAGATCGTTGCTCGCCAGCCCCCAGTGATCACCGACGGGACGCTCAGTCTGTGCCTCCAACCAACGGAGTCTGTCCAAATCCCAAGCACAAGGCACAGAGGCAACTACAATACAAGGAACAGCAGTCAGCAAGGGAAGCGCCCACCTTCCTGCATTACAACAGGGACTCGGCACTCTCTCCACACAGCAACAGCATAGGATTAGACAGCCTGGGGGGGGGGGGGGCGGAGCCAGAGAGAGAGAGAGCGGGGGCGGGAGCCAGAGAGAGCGGGGGCGGGAGCCAGAGAGAGAGAGAGCGGGGGCGGGAGCCAGAGAGAGAGAGAGCGGGGGCGGGAGCCAGAGAGAGAGAGAGCGGGGGCGGGAGCCAGAGAGAGAGAGAGCGGGGGCGGGAGCCAGAGAGAGAGAGAGCGGGGGCGGGAGCCAGAGAGAGAGAGAGAGAGCGGGGGCGGGAGCCAGAGAGAGAGAGAGAGAGAGAGAGAGAGAGAGAGAGAGGGGGCGGGGGCGGGGGCGGGAGCCAGAGAGAGAGAGAGAGAGAGAGAGAGCGGGGGCGGGAGCCAGAGAGAGAGAGAGCGGGGGCGGGAGCCAGAGAGAGCGAGAGCGAGAGAGAGCGAGAGCCAGAGAGAGCGAGAGCGAGAGAGAGCGAGAGCGAGAGCCAGAGAGAGCGAGAGCCAGAGAGAGCGAGAGCCAGAGAGAGCGAGAGCCAGAGAGAGCGAGAGCCAGAGAGAGCGGGGGCGGGAGCCAGAGAGAGAGAGAGAAAGAGCGGGGGCGGGAGCCAGAGAGAGAGAGAGCGGGGGCGGGAGCCAGAGAGAGCAAGAGCGGGGGCGGGAGCCAGAGAGAGTGAGAGCCAGAGAGAGCGAGAGCGAGAGCCAGAGAGAGCGAGAGCCAGAGCGAGAGCCAGAGCGAGCCAGCGCGAGCCGGAGGGAGCGAGAGCGATAGCCAGAGAGACAGCGAGAGCGAGATCCAGCGAGAGCCAGAGAGAGCGAGAGCCAGAGCCAGAGAGAGCGAGAGCCAGAGCGAGAGCGAGAGCGAGAGCCAGAGAGAGCGAGAGCCAGAGAGAGCGAGAGCCAGAGAGAGCGAGAGCCAGAGAGAGCGAGAGCCAGAGAGAGCGAGAGCCAGAGAGAGCGAGAGCCAGAGAGAGCGAGAGCCAGAGAGAGCGAGAGCCAGAGAGAGCGAGAGCCAGAGAGAGCGAGAGCCAGAGAGAGCGAGAGCCAGAGAGAGCGAGAGCGAGAGCCAGAGAGAGCGAGAGCCAGAGAGAGCGAGAGCGAGATCCAGCGAGAGCCAGAGAGAGCGAGAGCGAGAGCCAGAGAGAGCGAGAGCCAGAGAGAGCGAGAGCCAGAGCCAGAGAGAGCGAGAGCCAGAGAGAGCGAGAGCGAGAGCCAGAGAGAGCGAGAGCCAGAGAGAGCGAGAGCGAGAGCCAGAGAGAGCGAGAGCGAGAGCCAGAGAGAGCGAGAGCGAGAGCCAGAGAGAGCGAGAGCGAGAGCCAGAGAGAGCGAGAGCGAGAGCCAGAGAGAGCGAGATCCAGCGAGAGCGAGAGCCAGAGAGAGCGAGAGCCAGAGAGAGCGAGAGCGAGAGCCAGAGCCAGAGAGAGCGAGAGCCAGAGCCAGAGAGAGCGAGAGCCAGAGCCAGAGAGAGCGAGAGCCAGAGAGAGCGAGAGCCAGAGAGAGCGAGAGCCAGAGAGAGCGAGAGCCAGAGAGAGCGAGAGCCAGAGAGAGCGAGAGCGAGAGCCAGAGAGAGCGCGAGCCAGAGAGAGCAAGAGCGAGAGCCAGAGAGAGCGAGAGAGGGCGAGAGCGAGAGCCAGAGAGGGCGAGAGCCAGAGAGAGCGAGAGCCAGAGAGAGCGAGAGCGAGAGCCAGAGAGGGCGAGAGCCAGAGAGAGCGAGAGCGAGAGCCAGAGAGAGCGAGAGCGAGAGCCAGAGAGAGCGAGAGCGAGAGCCAGAGAGAGCGAGAGCCAGCGAGAGCGAGAGCCAGAGATTTTGGGATCATTCTAGTAAATCTTTTTTGCACTTTCTCCAGTGCCTCTATATCCTTTTTTAAAAAAATAATTGAGACTCACAGTACTCCCAAGTGTGCTCTAATCAAGGTTCTATACAACATTAACGTAACTTCTCTGTTTTCCAATTCTATACCTCTAGAAATGAACCGCCGTGTTTTGTTTGCTTTCTTTAAGGAGTTGTGATTTGAGTATCTGTAATCCCAGATCCCTCTGCTCCCCTACCCCATTTAGATACTTGTGTTTCAAGGGAATGTGGCCTCCTTATTCTTCTGACCAAAACGTATCACCTCACACTTATCACACCAATTACACGCCCATTCTGCCAGTTTATTAAAGTCTTCCTGTACTGTCACTGTCCTCCTCCACCTACACCCCCCCCCGCCCCCCAATTTGGTGACATTTGCAAATTTTGAAATTGTTCTTCCGATTCCAGAGTCCAAATCGTTTATGTAAATATTGAACAATTGTTCCAGCACCGGTCCTTGTGGAACGCCACTTCCTACCTTTTGCTAATCTGAGTAACTACCTTTAACCCCTACTGACTGTCTGTTTTGTAGCCAGCTTGCTATCCATTCCGCTACTTGTCCTCTGACTCCACATGTTCTGACCGTAGTCATGAGTCTAGTATGTGGTACCTCATCGAAGGCCTTTTGAAAATCCCAATGTATTTATCCAAAATCTAATTCCAGCTTCCAGTGCAAAAGGGGTAGGCCAGTGAGCTGGGAGAGTGGCCAGGTTCCCTCCCCCCGCCCACCGCACTGGCGCGCTCCCCGCCCACCGCACCGGCGCGCTCCCCGCCCACCGCACCGGCGCGCTCCCCGCCCACCGCACCGGCGCGCTCCCCGCCCACCGCACCGGCACGCACCCCGCACTCTCTCTCCCCCCCCCCCCCCCCACTGGCGCGCTGCCCCCTGCCCCGGCGCGCTTCCCGCCCACTGCACTCATTCCCGTTACAAGTGTTGTTCGCTGCCCGTGTCACTGCTGGGGCCTCAACCCGTGCTCTCACACTATGAAGATAAGCCGGTTAGACGCGGATCGTACCGCTGGAGGCTGTGTTATTGAAGCTGG